>NW_006159788.1:69164-82724 GCF_000334495.1 Tupaia belangeri chinensis
TGCTGAAATAAAATCCAGGAAATAGTGTTACATGTCCTTGATGCTGTTTATAACTGGACTGATAAAAGACCTGCAGTTGTCATTTTGACAATTGGATTTAATTAAAATGATCACATATTATATTATTATTATCTTCTTTAATTGCTGTTCACATTTTAGATGCCACATGAAGGATAATTGTAAAACTTGATTTTTTTTTTCAATGCAGTCTTTTCCCAAGTCAGTCCTGTCAGTTGTTCTGTTTCCTCTTGCAATTAAGACCATTTCATATCGGATTTGAGTTTTTCACAGTCACAGATTTCCTACTGTCCTCTCTGTTGTTAACATGTGAGTTCTGACTTTGCTAGCAGGACTGATCTTGTTGATTTTCTATTGAGCAAGGTAGAGAAATGGGCTTTTATTATTTCCATGGGTAGTTGGCCTTCCTAAGTCATTTATCAATTCTTATTACCATGAATATAGGAGTAATTGAAATTCTTATTATTATCACCCAATGAAGTGACTTGAATTCTTCTCTGTGATACTTTTCTATCTCTTGTCATTACACAATAACTTGTCCTGGTAACTTATGCACCCTTTAATATTCCAATTCAATTTTGTGTGGTATGAGGCGCACTGATGTTCTGCAGTGCTGCCACAAAATATTTTACAGTAAGAAAGGGAAGTTTAATATGTGACAGCCTTATTATTTCTGGATGTGCTCCAATGTGTTGCATGTTGTATCATAGAGAGATTGAATAGAGAAGTTTTATGTTTATCTTTTCTCTCACAAATAATGGAAAAATGCCTCTAGCTAAACTTTCTGAAATACATACTGTTTGGTACTGTAGTTTTGTCTATGTGCTAGGCAAATTGAACCTGCCACGGGCTTGATGATTCAGTGAGAAATGAAATGCAAAGGTATTTATTCCTTGCTCAGCAGAAATTTCTTACCTGCTAAGGACTTGTGCCTTAAGTACTTATCTTTTCCCTTCTTCCTGTCATTCATATCGACGTTGCCAAGCATGGGGTTCTGAGATCTTCTAAATCTTGAATTCTCTAATTTATCTGGAATGCGATGACCATACTTTAGGTAGGCTTCTTCTGTGACGAATCGGGAAAAATTGCATTCACTCACTGTTGTTTTTGAACTCATACGTGTTCTTCGTGCTGCTGGTTTGCTGGTTTGCCAGCCAACTGAGAATCAAAACTTAAGCCCTATACAGTGCAGCATTCACACCTCGTTTGTACATGAACTGCGTATATGACCAATTTTAGCTCACTTATAAAAATATTTAAAAAAAAATAGGGCTTCTTGAATTTATTTCACCAAATCCCATAACCAAATATTTCTGGAATCTCCTCTCTTCAGACATTACCAAGAGTCTTAATATTCCACTTAAAAATTTGCTCTAAATAATCACCAAAGCATATTAATTGTCTCCTCTTCCTCATGCCACTCTGCTTCCAGACAGTGTAAAAGGAAGTTCCACTCATATGTCTTTAATGGCAGATAGCAGAGATCCTTCACTGACTCCTCATTAACTACAAAAATGTCTATGGTCCTTAACATATGATAGCCTTCTCTCTTTTTTTTTTTTTTTTTTGAGAGGTTTTCTCTATAGGATGCATGTGCTCGCCAGGCAGACAGAGAGAGACAGAGAGATAGAAAGCGAGAAATCACCCCCCAGGGAGGATGGTCACGCAGCAATCCCTTCTCCTCCATTCTCTTCTCGGGATCTTGGGCATGAACGCACACGCGCCCAGCATGAGTTTTAAGCCACTGGGTCCGGGATGCAAACCGCGGTCGACTACGTGGTAGTCTAGCGAGATAGCCATTGCACTGACTGCTGGTTTCCAATGATATCCTTCTTGATCAGAACAATCTAGTTCTGCTCCTTTTTTTTAAAGAATTAATTTTATTTATTTATTTATTTATTTATTTATTTTATTGGACCAGAGAGGGACAGAGAGAGACAGAGAGAGAGAGAGAGAACAAGCCACCAGGTTCAGTATTTGAACCACAGGCAGCTATATAGGAATCTAATACCCTTAGCCACCATGTCACCTGCTGGCTCCTCCTAGTTCCATTCTTTTTTTTGAGAAGTTTTTGCTCTAGGGCACGTGCGCTCCTCAAAAAGACAGAGAAGGACAGAGAAACAGAAAGCGAGAAATCACCCCCCAGAGTGGATAGCCACGCCGCAATCCCTTCTCCTCCATTCTCCTCTTGGAATCTTGGGCATGCACGCACACGCGCCCAGCATGAGTCTAAGCCATCGGGTCTGGTACTCGAACCACGGTCGACTACGTGGGAGTTCAGCGACATAGCCATTACGCTAACTGCTGGTGTCCTAGTTCCATTCTTACTACACTCTCTTTGTAAATCACCTGCAAACATTACTCTTAGTGTCCACTACATAGAATGCTTGCTCATATCTTTCCTCTTCCTAGACTTTTCCCCCCACAATCATGTGCTCAACTTCCTCTTAAAAGTCAGATCCTGCAACTTTCCAATGTCATTTATAAAATGAACTCTCATCTAACTAAAATTTTTATTTTTATATTTCCATTTCAACTGTAATACATATTTCAGTGGGTTTTATATGAGCTTCTTGAAAGCATAGGTGATCTGCATTCAAAATCTTGCAAGTTTTTCTGCATTTAGCATATGTGCAGTGAAATGTAAATGAAATCAATTTGATATTGTACATATTATTATTATTCTGCTACGGGATAATTATTTATTTTAAAAGTCTAGGATTATATAATACATGGTAAATAGTGGCACAGTACTTTTATGAAGTGTAGTTTAAGAATTCAGCATATATCTATCCTGTTTATACAAATGATATTATCTTGATGCAAAATAGTTAATTTCTCCTTTAAAACCCAGAGCTCCAAGAATCACTCCTTCTCATAAAATATCACTTATGCTATCGAGTCTCTACCAATGGAATTTCTACAAACTTCATCTTATTTTTATCCCTCACAGCTGAAGCCCTTCTCCAGGCTTCATGCCTAATTAAAATTCTAATCAGAGTTCCTTTCCAATATCCTATTATCGAACCTCTGTCTCTATTCTTTGTGTTTCCATTGTAAGTGTGAATGGAAAAGAGTAAATGATTGTTTTTTATACTACATTCTATATCATAATTTTGCTCATTATTAAATGTCTTAGTGTTTATAGTTTTACTATGGACAAATAACCTATAAATGTATAATGATAACAATGAAAAAAAGTCATTCTGTGTTTCAAACAAGTGACTTACATGCAGACTTACTTGTTATGTGAAAGATTGTGTTTTTCTTAAAATATTGAGTTTTAATAAAATTGGTAAAAATAGAAATATACATATTAAGCATGGTTAACTTAAGGTATCTTAGAGTCCATATATTTCCATCCCTATTTTAAAATATGAGATTAAAAAAGAAAACCTTAGGACATAAGTTAGTTAAAATACTTGCCCCAAATCACATATGCAGTTAACAAAATACCCAGAATAAAAACCTTACTCTCACATATCCCCAAATGCAGAGCTTTATTTAGTAGATGCTTTTCTGAAAAATGAAAGCAGTTATCTGAATGCATGACTAGGAATTTTATCTATACCACAGTAAAAGAGGCCCATGCTCTGGACATTTAGATAACATTTTTGTCCCCACATCAAATTTGGACAAAATCTCCTTATCCATATATTTTGCATCTAAAGTATACCTTGGAAGTTAAGATTATGTTTGCTTTTTATTGTTCTGAGAAAACAATTGTCCATTTTTATGTATGTTTGTATATTCCCTGCATATTAAAGAAGCTAGATACTGCCTTCTTGAGAAAAACTATAAGCATAGTTTGATTCAAGCGATGAATGCTGTTGACTTACTCTGATGCAAACTTGCTTCATGTGAATTATACAAATGCTCTTGGCAACTATCTGTAGCTGAATTTATATGCTCTGTTAAGCATCCAATCATCAAGACAGCTACTGCTACCCCTGCCATCAAAAGCTATATTTCCCTCTCCTTACATTTAGTATGTGCTTTAACACTCACATTTATTCAAGCTTGCCCAGGCCAAGTTTTATATTTCTTCTTAGTGCTGTACTGATTATTCACCCATGTAACTACAGTGAAAATTAGCATGAAAATGGAGATATGAAGACCAACCATAATAAAGATGTTATGAATACTCAAATCTTCACATCTGAAACTTTCTACTTTAAGAGTCAACCACATAAATGTCAGAGAAAAGCACTAACCTTTGGATTTATGAGGAGAACTCTAATGCCATCCTGTGGGTAGTCAAGGAAAATCTGAAGTTTTTCTTTCACTAGGGCAACTGTATTTAATAGCGTACAAACCAAAAAGAGAAGAGTATATAAAAATTTCATAAATACATCTTCTCAACAAAAACATGTATTCTGAACTGTACATATTTTTTATAAAAGGTATGTTATAAAAGACATGTATATACACATATGTAGATATGCATGTATATATATATGTGTGTGTGTGTGTGTGTGTGTGTGTGTGTGTGTGTCTATGTGTATCACATGAGGAAAGAATAAGTAACTAAGAGGATAAAGGCCTAAATATTTATAATGGTTATACATTGATGATGATTTTTGTTTGTTTGGGTTTTTGCCATAGGGTAACATGCTCTCGCTAGACAGAGACAGAGAGAGGTGAAGTGAGAAATCACCCTCAGGGGGATGGCCATGCCACATTCTCTTCTCCTCCATTCTTCTCTTGAGATTTTGTACATGCATACGCACACTGGCATCCAGAGTGATTTTTTAAGCCACCGGGTATGGGACTCCAACAGTAGTCAGCCAAGTGAGAATCCAACACCTTGGCCATAATGCCACCTACTGGCTTCAATGATTTTTTTTAGGTGTATTTACTTATTTCTTCCATGGAAAAGGGAGAGAAAGAGAGAGAGAGAGGGGGAGGGAGAGAGAGAGAGATACACCCCCCCCAGTCTCAGCCAGCTAGTACCAGAGGCACCGCACTTATGCGTTAGTGATGTGCAAGGGGGACCTTGGGACATGAATTCAAGACCTTCCCACATGGCTTCAGCATTATGGAGCATCGTATTACTGCTGTGTCATCATAGTCAGCCAATGGTGACATTTTTAACAATTGAATATCAATTACCTTTTTTTATAATTAGCAGTAAAAATGTTTTGATTAGTGCAAAAAATTATCATAACATGAAAGGCATTTGGCAAGGTAATCCTTATTTTTTATGTTTTCAGTAGGGAGATAAACATATACAGAAAGAAAGGAAATTTTTCATTAAACATGAACACAATAGGTTGTAGAGATGCTTATATGCTATGAATTTTCAGAGAACTTATTATCATCTAATTTACTTTATCTAACAAGTACTTAATTTGGAGTCAATATTTTCTAAATACTAGGAGCATAAATATGAAAGGTATGGTCTCTGTCTTCAAGAGGCTTACCATATAGTGAGCAGATACTCAGAGTAAGAGGTAAGAGCCATAATAAATGTCTATGCTAGATGCGGGGACTGTACAGACAGCAAACCGAACTCAATCAGGATGGAGGGACAAGGGAACTCAAGTAGTCCCAAAGGATGTAATCCCTACATTGAATTTTAGAGATTAAACAGAAGTTATAGATTTAGTCATTAAAACAAAACAAAACAAACAAAAACAGAGGAAAAGAAATCAAAGCTTAAGAAGAGGAAATAGACTTGTTCTCTGAAATATTCATACTTAAAAAGTACATGTTCCTCCCTTTTAAATGCATTACTTGACTACTAAAAAAATGCATGATCTATTCCTCAACAAGATAGTAATATTCTAGAAAGACATTGCCTTCTGCCAGAGCCAAAGGCTCCTTTCCATATTGGCTTTTTTAATTCCTGGAATAAATTTCAAGATGGCAAACTGGTATGAATCACAGAAAAGAGGTGACATGCATACTTTACATAGAAATGGAAATGTTGCTACTTATAGTAATGTTACAGGGATTGCAGCTATTAGTGATTTATGCATTATTCTTCAAAGAGACCCCCCAGAGAGTATGCGTTGTCCCAAAGTACATGCATACTTTACATAGAAATGGAAATGTTGCTACTTATAGTAATGTTACAGGGATTGCAGCTATTAGTGATTTATGCATTATTCTTACTTGCTTGTTCAAAGAGACCCCCCAGAGAGTATGCGTTATCCCAAAGTTGCTGAAACCTTGAACAATTGGGAAAGATATTGATCTTTTAGTATTTTTATATTGTCTGTACAAGAAATTTCTCAGAACCCCATATTAAAACCTATCTTAGATCTAGTTTGACATGCAAAATGTAAACATCTTACTAGAATAGCTCAGTAATCTACAACATAAGACTTTTAAAAAAGTAATTTAATTTCTTTATGATTAAAGTATGAATTAATTTTGGTATAAAAACTTTTTGAAATTCATACATAGTTTTCCCATTACATATATTTCCATGAGCTTTTTCCGTGAAACATTTTTTAATTAATTAATTTACATTCATTCTCTGAGCATCGTCAGAGCATAGAAAATGTGATTTCCCATCCAGAATATACTGCATAGTGGATTAATCATGCATGTTATTGTCAATAATTTTTCATTTCTAGTATATATATATATATATAACCCCTATTTGACAACTTGCCATTTCTCAACCTCCTCCCAGACTATCTCTGATGTCTATAGTTGTTTTCCAGTACTTTCCCCCCACATTTTATTGATCACAAAATATCTTAAAGAATCTAACTACTTTCAATAGCAAGTTCAGCTGATAATTTCAAGAAAGGCAGTTTTAACTTTAATAAATTAAAGAAATGGTAAGAAACTTTGCTTAAAACTTAAAGCCAGGAAATAGGTTCGGATTCTGTTTGAACAGTAGGCAAATGAACCTATCAACAGCTCAAGACAGGACAAAAATCCTAAAAACCAGAAAACAAAGCCTAGAAGAAAATCAGCAATGTTTTAGTCAAAAGTCATAAAATTCTGTTTCACCAATTCAATCTCATTTATTTAATTTATCTCCTGTTGTGGTTCCATCTTCCCGATTAAATTCCGGGATATAATATTCAACTCCAGACTTGTTGCTTTGATTAAGTTGACCATTTTCTCAGTTTTTGAACTCTTATTTCTGTGTGTCTATATTTAATATTCCCGGTATAGCACTCCCTTGAGAACTTCTTGGAGATTTGATCTAGTGTTGATTATTTTTTTCAGGTTTTGTTTATCTGAAAGTGTTCTTGTCTTTTCTTCCCATATGAAGGATAATGTTGCCGGGTACTATATTTTTGGTTGAAATTGCTTTTCCTTTAACACTTTGAATATATTTTCCCATTCTTTCCTTGCTCACATTGTTTCCAATGAGAAGTCCGCTGTTAGCCTGATGGGATATCTTTTGTAGGTAACTTGCCGTTTTTCTCTTTCCAATCTTAGTTTCTTGTCTGCCTGTGGTTTTGGTCAATCTGGGTATAATGTGTCTTGGAGAAGATCTTCTTGGGTTGATTCTATTTGGGGTCCTTTGTATTTCTTGGGACTGGAAACAACATGAGACTTTTACCTGAAAAAGTTTAAAATGTAAGATACTTTGTGAACTTTTCAAATAACATATATTAATTTATTATTTAATTAATTTATTCTTAAAGTACTTCTTGATAACAGCAGTTTAGTAATTTGTTTACATCATGTTTGGAATATAAAAAGAATAAAATGAAAAAATATGTGTAAGCATGTCCTTTGGATTTAATTATATTTACAAATGTCTGTGTATGTGTTCAAATTTGAGTAAAATATAGATTAAAAATTCAGATACAAAAATTTCTGTAAATGGGATAGTCAATCAGTCAAGGAAACTTGAGGACACACTGTGTGAACAGTCACATGCCTGATATGAAATACACACAGCTAGAAGACCAGAAGGCCTATAAGGTCATAAAACCATGACTCAGATACCAACATAAAACCCAGTAGCCAGCAATACTTCACTATTCAGTATGGTAACAAGGATGAGCTAGACTCACCCTCACAAACTCAAATGATCAGGAGAAGAAAAACATGACCATTGTCACAAGGGGGATAACTCAAAACTGTTCAATATTTTCCAAGATTCATTTTACCTAACTCTGGAGTCCTGAGTTACATTAAAGATGCTTCTGGAAGTTTGCATTAATCTACTTATATGTTAATATAAATTTGTTTAACTTTACTATGGTCAATTTTTTTAGGAGAATATTGATTACTATATCTCAGTGTATTAATTTTCTATGAAACATAGTCTAAGTATTGTCATTCAGATTTAGATACATATCAGCTCTCTGCAGCTTGTAATCTTTTTCATTTTAATTTTTAATTTTTATTAATTTTCTATGAAACATAGTCTAAGTATTGCCATTCAGATATAGATCCATATCAGTTCTCCACAGCTTGTAATCTTTCCCACATGTCTGAATTCCATATGGGATATGGCAGATTTTGAAGTGCAGGACGGATGATATGTCTAAGAATCTAAGAAGGTTAAGTTAGGAGAAAGGAAAACGTTAATTATGGGTATACCCAATAATGAGCTTTTCAAAACAGGTAATAACAAAAATTTTAAGTACATGGAAATAGGTGTTTCCATATTAGGTGTATTTTAAAGGAGACTAAGAGCAACTAAGAATAGCAAAACAGTTCAGTTATCTAATGGGTGTTGTAACAGTGGTACAGAAGGAACATAGGAAAGTGTAAATGATCAAGTCTGATTTATTTAAAAATTTAAACATTTTCTTCAGCAATATTTCTGAAAGTGATAAATCCTAGTTGGCCCTTCGGAAAAAAGCATTTGCTTGGACATGAAATCAACATACAATAGTGAATGTTGTTTTAATGTACCAAAACCAAATTATTGATAGATTAAAAAAATCAATAAAACTATCACATTTACAATAGCTACAAAAAATAAAAAAAATACTTACGAATAAATTTAAGCAAGGAGATGAAAAAGATTTTTGTAGATAATTTTGGATCTCTAAAATGAAAACTCTAAAATACCGACAAAATAAATAGAAGAATACTCAAAAACTAAAAAAAATTTCATTTTGGGGGGCAACAGGTGGCATAGTAGTTAAGGTGCTGGAGGTTCAAATACCAGACCTGCTAGCTTGAGAATCACACTTGGTGCATGTATATGCATGCCCAAAATACCAGAGGAAGATGGAGAAGGGATCAGAGCATGGCCCTCTCCTCTAGGGGGTGATTTCTCACTTTCCTTCTCTCTCTGTCTCTTTCTGGCAAGCACATACACCTATGACAACAACAACAACAACAAAAATTCTGATGTCAAATATTGAAAAAATTAACATTGTTCATATGCCCATACTACACAAAGTGACCTACAGATTCAGTGCAAACCCTATCAGAGAACCAATGTCATTCTTCAAAGAAATAAAAAAGGCAATTCTAAATGTGTATGAAACCACAAAACTTTCTAAATTGCCAAAGCAATATTAAGCAAAAACTACACAGCTGAAGGCATCACACAGTCTGACTTCAGAATACACTGCAATGCTATAGTAGCTAAAATAGCATGGAACTGGCATAAAAATAAACACATGGAACAATGAAAATGAATAAAATACTCAAAAATAAACCCCCATGTATGTTCTCAGCAGACTTTTAACAAAGGTGCCAGGGGCATTCATTGGAGAAAGAACTGCCTCTTCAATAAATGGCACCGGGAAAATTGTGTATCTATATGCATAAGAATGATCTACTGTATATCTATGCAAAGATCAATTCAAAATGGATTACAGACTTACAGATAGAAACTCAAAGCTGTGAAACTGTTAGGGAAAATTAACAAAAAAAGCATAGGGAAATGTTTCATGACACTGGTCTGGGCAAAAAGTTTTAGGGTAAGACCTCAAAAGCATAGGTAACAACAACAACAAAAAAGGTAAATGCAATTGTATCAGACTAAAAATTTCTCAACAGCAAAGGAAACTAACAACAAAATTAAGAGACAACCTACAAAAGACAGAAAATATTTATAAACTATGTATTTAACAAGGGATTAGTACCAGAATATAGAAATAACTCTAGCATTGAACTGCAAAATAATAATAATAATCTGATTTAAAAGTAGGAAAATAATCTGAATAGACATTTCTCAAAAGAAGATTTGCAAATAGCAATAAGTACATTAAAAAAAAAATCTCCACTGCCCTCTTGCAACCTCACTTCTAAGATGACGAAGAAAAGAAGGAACAATGGCCATGTCAAAAAGGGTTGTGGCCACATGCAGTCCGTTCACTGCATGAACTGTGCCTGATACATGCTCAAGGACAAGGCTATTAAGAAGTTCATCATCCAAAACAGTAGACTCCACAGCCATCAGGGACATCTCTAAAGCAATGGTCTTCTATCCTTACGTGCCCCCCAGGCTGTATGTGAAGCTACAATACTGTGTGAGTTATGCCATTCATAGGAAGGTGGTCAGAAGTTAATCTCTCGAAACCGGGAAGAACAAAATGCCCCCACCCAAATTTACGCCTGCAGGTGCTGCCTGCCCCTCACCCTACACCAAAACTCAGGTAAAGAGCTGAGTCTTTAAGGACTGAAGAATTGTCTTCTGGGAACAAATTTTTAAATATTTTTAATCATTAGGGAAATGCAAATCAAAGCCACAAATTTGGAAAACAATATATTAAGTGAAATAAGCCAAGAACGAAAGAGAAAAACATGTTCTCACTCATATTTAGAAACTGTAATATTTGTCCTCATAAAAGAGTAGAATAGTGGAAAGTAGAGGCAGAAAAAAGTAGTAGAGAGGTGTGCTAGTAGATTTGAAAATGATGTTCATTGACATACAAAATCATAGTAAGGAGAATAACTTTAGTTTTCTACAGTGTTGTCGAATAATTAGCTGACAATAATTTAATGTATATTTCAAAATATCATAAAAAGAGGATTTTGAATGTTCAGAGCATAAACTAATGAGAAATGTTACAGATGATGAAAATATTAATTACCCAAATTTGATGATTACTTAGTATACTTTTCCTTTTTTGTTTTTCTTGTTATTTTACTTATTATATTTTTATACTGAATAAAAACAGTCTACCACATAAATATGTACAATTTTGTGTTTGAAAAATAAAGTTCTAAATAAATCATCTGCTTATTTTGGCTTACTTTCTCTGAGTGACACCAGTTACTTTGGGTATTTTGCATCTTCTATAAAACTTTTACACGTGAATTGGTGGATATAAACCATAAATAGCTAAAATTCTAAATTATAATAACTGAAATCCTCCACACTGGAACTATATTAAAGTTTAGCTTTTCTCAGACTTTATTAACATCAAGATTGTCTTCCTCTCCTTTTCCAATGAGTTTCCTATAAACAAACATATGTAACTTAATTGTGTGTAGTATGTATGTGTGTGTGTATGTTTGTGTGTGTGTGTGTATACATGGGCCCACAGGTAATGGATGTATAGTCACTATAAAATCAATACTTTACTTCTAAATATAAATCAACAGATCATTTCTCAGGTCATAGGTCCCAAAATATGGTGATATACCAACTGTATTTATCTAGCTAGAGATAATCACTGTCTTGGTGTTTATAGTAACTGTTCTCCTTTGTCATGTTATAATGTGGCTGCAAAGGGGAGGTCTTCAAAAAGTTGGTGAAAAAGTGGAAATAAAGTACAAGTTCATATTGTTACAAAATAATTTCAAAATCCCTGCATAAATTTTTCATAATACTCATTTCCTATGAATTTTTTTTTTTTTTGGAGAGGTTTTCACTATAGGGCGCATGCGCTCGCCAGACAGACAGAGAGAGACAAAAAGCGAGAAATCACCCCCCAGGGGGGATGGTCACGTCATAATCCCTTCTCCTCCATTCTCCTCTCGGGATCTTGGGCACGCACGCACACGTGCCCAGCGTGAGATTTAAGCCACCGGGTCCGGGACGCAAACTGCGGTTGACTACATGGGAGTCCAGCGACATAGCCATTATGCTAACTGCTGGTTCCCTCCTATGAAATTTTTGTAGACCTTCATGTGGATTGATAAGTATCAAACTATTTCTCCTATTTGAATTGAGTAAAACTTGTTTTAATCTCACGTATTATTTTTTAACCTTCTCTCTTTTTTCATATTACGTTTTTGTGGTTCATCCATGTTGTTACATGCATTAAAAGTAGAAACACTAATTCGTTAATACATGTTATTCCTTCATAAAATAGCTTTGTAAGTAGAAGTTTAGTGTAGAGGAATGACGAGGATTGCCCTTGGCAACTGAAAGTAGATGTTGGTCTTTATTCCCTCTACGGTAATCTCCAAACCCAGAATATAGTTTACTTTTACATACTAGCTGTCTTATATAGCCCAAATGTTCTTTTTCTCTCTTTTTCTTAATACATTAAGGATAAAGGCCATATTCTAGGGCTTGTACTGCCAGCTGGCTTTCGGTACAACTCACTGGCAAGAATGAATGCTATGGAACATAAGCCTAGAAACAGACTTTGAAGTAGGTCTTCTTTCTCTGAAGGACAAATATCAAAGCTGATTTTTGGTTGGCAACCCAAAGACATAAAATTTTAGCAAGGTTTCACATAAGGGTGAATTCTGTTCTATTTGATGTTCAGTATCTTCTCATTCAGTCTGGGAGCAAAGGAGAAAGATCAGCAATAAATATTATTGATATGAAAAATATTACTAGTATTTGTAAAATATTTAGGTAAAAAGAAGAAATCACAAAGATTTTATATTTTTCTTTTCATGAGTTCACTGGTACTTTCAGTTTTAATTCAGTAAGCAAATGGTCTATGAGATTAGGCGGAGTAACAGGCTTTCTGACATTTGAAAATCCTTGCAATTAATATTTCTGAATTTATATTGTTGACATAGATATACAATGTTAATTTTTAAAAATTCTTTAATGAATATGTGTATATGCATGTGTACATAGATACCTGAAGTGGGAAGAGAAGCCAATTCTGGTTTCCCTGATTTGTTTTCTGACTTTGTTTCATGTCTCTATTTTCCATTTCAAAAGGAGTGATCTGTAAAATGTAATCCCAGTCTTTCAAGTACGAGGGCTCTTCAAAAAACTTCATGGAAAATACAAATTATGAAAAAACTACACGAATTTCAAAGATGATTTGGCACCGAAATAAACCTGTACTTTATTTCTATCTTGCATAAATGTTTTGAAGTCCCCTTGTATGTAGTATGATTTTTGTTCATCTTAGTTGAGAGTGTCATGATTAAGTAAAGAAGGAAAAACAATGAAATTTATTGAAAGATAAGACAAACATCAAGACAAAATAATATCATTAGACAATATTAATTTTGAAAGCATTGTCTTAAAGAGAAAAGTATCATTAAGCTCAATATTACAATGCACTGGGACCAGCAAATGGCATAATGGTTACGTCACTAGATTCCCACATAGATGACCGTGGTTCAAGTACTGGACCCAGTGGCTGAAACCTCACCCAGGACACATGTGCTTGGGTACCCAAAATCCAGACAAGAGAACAGAGGAGAAAATTTGTGGCATGGACATCCCCCATAGGG
>NW_006159788.1:83254-97342 GCF_000334495.1 Tupaia belangeri chinensis
ATTTCTTTCTGTCTGTCTCTTTTTGTCTCTCCAGCAAGTACACAAACCCTATAGCAAAAATTTCTCTGTAATAATAATAAAAAAGTCCTACAATGTACTTCTAAATCTTGAAATAGATTCGCTCATGTCTGTCTATATTGTTCCTACCATTTCTTTAAGGTATTAACATTAACTTAATTTTTCATTTTTCATTTGTGTCCACCTACATATAGAATAGAAAAACAGAAATAAGATTTTCATATTAATATTAATTATGTACAAAGGGCTTTCATATATATATATATATATATATATATACACACAGTATATGTGTGTGTGTGTGTGTGTGTGTGCGTGTGTATTAGGTCATCTGAAAAGTTATGATGTGTTGGGACCAGCAGTTAGCGTAATGGCTATGTTGCTGGACTCCTATGTGGTCGACCATGGTTCAAGTCCCAGACCCAGTGGCTTAAACTTACACCAAGTGTGTGGGTGTACATGCCCAAGATCCTGAGAGGAGAATGGAGGAGAAGGGATTGTGCCGTGGCCATCCCTCCTGAGGGGTGATTTCTTGTTTTCTGTCTCTTTGTCTGTCTCTGTCTTTTTGGCAACCACACACGCCCTGTAGCAAAAACATCTGAAAAAAAAAAGTTATCATGTGTTTTTCTATGCAAAAATGTGTCATTTTTTTTCTGATGAATATATATATATATACACACACATATCTTTATACATATTTTTGGCCTCACAAAGAATGTTCAATCAGACAAAGATTCAATCAACAAATATTTACTGGATAACCTCTAATTGTGTATTTCACACCATGACAGAGTGTTGGGGCCAGCAGGTGGAATGATAGTTAAGGCACTGAACTCCCACATGACTAACTGTGATTCAAGTTCTCAGTCCTGGTGGCTTGCTCTCTCACTTTCTATCTCTCTCTCTTGTGCCCTCTAGCAAATTAAATAGTAATAATAACAATAATAATAAATAAAATTAAATAATTCTTTTTAAAAAAAGAGTTGGTAAATGTGAGCCAAACACTCTCATGAAGTTTTCTCTTTAGCAGAGAAAACAAAGGACAAATTACTTCCATTAATTTCCAAGGAAATGATAGATTGCAAGATTAATTGAAGGAGAAATAAATATGATATATGTGGTGAAGAAACTGAAAAGAATTAATACCGAGTTTTGAAAGCAACATGTCTGTTTTTCCTTCTTCTTTCTTTCCACCTCCTCACTTTATTGCTATTTTTACATACAAACTACATACTTTTTTCTTTTCTCTTAAAAGACTTGCCATTTCCCTTCTCTTTCTCAACAACTTTACAGTTTTTTCTAGATACAAGTGAAAATTTTTTCACTTGATCTAAAGTGTTATAAATGATCGAAACCTCCAAGGAAGTGCTGAATGGCTTTCTCAGATGTGTCTACAAAGATTACATAATATAATTTTGTTTTTTTGGTCACTGACATAGTCACTGTTGTTGTCTTCCCCCCCTCCCCCATACCAGTCAGGAAATAAATATTGAATTTCTAATGATCCTAATCTTATGTGGCTTCAGGAGATTTTAAATAATCTTTACTTGTTTTCTTCTTATCCATTGTGACATTTATACCATGGGTTTATTATAATTTTTTAAGTGCAATAAAGTTGTAAAAAGAGGTTTCTCAAAATCTCTGTGTTTTTGTTTGTTTGTTTGTTTTTAATTATCAGAGAACATATGCACTCTTCGTATAGAGACAGAGAGACGGGGGAGGAGAGCACCTCCTCAGTGGGATGTGGTCACGCTGCAATCCCTTCTCCATTGTCCCATCCTCTGGGGATTTGGGACATGCACATTGCATATGTGCTCAGAGTGGTTTTTTTTATGTGGGATCCAGCTTCCTTAATCACTAGGCCACAGGAGGAGACCCAAGCCTCTATTTTCTTGAAGAAAAAGAGGAATGCATACTAGCACAAAACCCAGCTAACCAAACCTAATAGCCTGGACTGAACCAAACAAAGAGAAATTATCCTCAGGGGAGAAAATAGAAAGTTCGCACACATTGTGACAGACTAATAAAAAGTTGCATTAAGCATTGCAGTGCATAATTTTAGCATAATGTATTTTCTGTCTGATCATCACTTTGATTTCATATGAAATAGCATATTGTCATTATAACCATACATTGAAAGAGTATCTGAGGCTCTCAGTTTCCGTGGCTTCACCAAGGACGAGTGGTGAAAATAATATTCCAAAGAAGCATAATAATCAAAGTGAAAGGTCCTGAGAATGAATATTTTCGATTCTTAGATTGTCTTCCTAAAAATGAAGAACCCTGTCCTACATATCCTTCTGTAGGGGACAAGGACTCTCATATTGAAATAATCAAGATACTGATGTTTCAACTTATTAAGAAAATTTCCTTTCTGTATTTTGCAATAGAATATAAGGAAATTCACACTTACAGGCATACTTTACTTCCTTAGGATAACAATGCTTGTGGGTTGCTGCAAGTGATGGAAAAGCTTGCCAGGATCTCCAGGGCTCTTCTGAGCTGCACACTTCTTAAGAGAAAAATGTACCATAGTATAGAGGACACAGTGGCCTATTGACATAAAAAGTCACAGTACGGTGTCATCGCTCTCATAGTTACTATTAACAGAAATGGGAGGCTTCCTTGGAACTAAATCTATGGCTGTGACTCAGAACAATAAAGAAAAGATCTGAGCGGTCAGAGCCACAAGAGAAAATATCTCTGTATTATAGAAGTGAAGAACTCCATTTTTATCCACCATAGCTAATGAAGCCTGGAAACCTTTCAGCAAGCCAAAGAAGAGGAAGGAAAAAAAATCTAGCCGGCCACAGATGTCCAGAATATGCACCTTCATTTATTGTGCAGTCACATAAGAAGAATGGCTTCTCCGGAAGGTGCAGTGTGAATGATTAAAGCTCTATTTAATGCTCCAAACTACTTCCAAAGCTCAGTTGGAACTCTATGCTGTATTTCTGAGGGGGCGGGGGTGAATAAATACAAATACATCATGTTTCCTCCTCAGACTTTGTCCTTAACTTTTCCCTTGATTTTTCCTCCGTTATAGGAGTCACTGTATTCTTTCTGTTCCCAAATATTACAGATGCTATAGTTATGTAATTTAAATAAAAAGAGTGCTCAGCATTTATTATAAGAACATTTCAATTATTTCAAATATAGGATATGTTTGTGTTTCCCTCTTCAGTGGAAGGTAAAAAAGTTTTTCATTGTTTAATTACATTCAATTTAGCTTAAACTGAATTCATTCTATTGGATTTTCCTGCTTTGGTATCACATTAAGTCTAATAATTACTATGAATGGATAGACTTTAAAGGACATCTTTTCTAGAAAATGAATATCAAAAATAGTTTGCATGAAGGGAGCTAAAAATAATATGGAAACCGACTGTGAAAATTTTGTAAGATAGATAATTCCAGTGACTATTTGGGGTTATACACTGATCATGGAATAAAATAACAGCACTTGTGGATGAGAACAGGAAAAATAAATAATTATCTGAGCATCTCTGATGGTAAGATATATTATCCCAGGCATGGAATTTTTCTTACTCAAAATGAGTTACATTATTTGAATAGTGTTTTTATAGTAAGTCCAGAAGTCAGAAAAGATACTCAATTTAAAAACCTTAGAAGAAAAAGGAGAACACGAGAGGGAAAACATGAGAGAAACAGAAATAAAGTAAAAGCAAATGCCTGAGTGCTTGGTCTACTGAGTATCCCAGAACCTGCTTTGTGCCCGCTTGACACAAAATCTCCCTTGTTAGGTTTCTACATTTCCCCTCACCTTATCCTATGCTGGGTAATACAGAATCAACTTCATACTTCCTCCACTTTAATTTTTATCTTTCCTTTTCGTGAAACACTCCAAGATAGAGAAATAGTAAGGAATAACCTCCAATTTATCTCTGGCCAGGTCTAAGGCAGCAGTTGTTGATAAACTGCAGTATTCCCTCTCTGCAAATGGAACGGTCACAACTTGATTATCTCATCATTGAACTGGTGATATGAGTGGAGAAACTGAATGGAAACACTGAATTAGGGAAAGTATCACATTAACCATTTTTTACGGAAACTTTTTTTTTTTTTCTAATGCCTTTATATTATAATTCTGGATCAAAAGAAAGCCATAATCCTTCATGTGGGGAAAATTTCAGAACCTATTCTGATACATGAAATACTCCACATAGTGAACCCAGTGACAGCTGGAGCACCATGCTGGTGACCTTTCCATAAATTAGAACTTTTTTTCCCCAGAAAAACTCATGGTAAGATTTTCCTCCTGATCAACTAAGATGAACTCACTCATATAGTCCAGCGACACAGAGAAGTTACTCAGCAAGAGCCAGAATGGTTGCAAGAACTACGCAGGGTTGGGTGTGGGAGTGTTACAGTCTCATTCTCTGTTTGTGATTTATACATGACTCAGTCCCCAGAATTGGCAGTTATCTACTCACTAGTTGCATCTATGTATCATAGTAAAGCCTCTCAGACTTCTGTAGAAAATAGCTAAGGAAGATATTTAATGCTCCCTACCATATGAACTCCCTTTAGATAAGGTGACCATGGGGCCAGGAGATGACATAATAATTACATCACTGGACTCCCATGTAGTTGACAGCAGTTGGAGTCCCAGACTCAGTGGCTTAAAACTCACATTGGGCACATGTGCATGCATGCCAAAAATCCTGAGAGGAGGATGGAGGAGAAAGGATCGCCACATGGCCATACCCCTTGGGGGCTGATTTCTCACTTTCTGTCTCTCTGTCTTTCTCTGTCTTTTTGGTGAGCACATGGATCACATAGTAAAAATCTCTCTTAGGGAAAAAAAAAGGTGGCCCAACTACATGAGCTTGTCATAGCTTAGATTGAGTATAGCTGTCCCCCCCCCCAAAAAAAAAGAACTTGTTGTGGTCTGCTTTATTTATCTATCTTTTTATGGCCACAGTGGCAATTCTCCAATGACCTATGTTAAAACTTACTCAGAGCAGATAGAAAGAACAGGAATTAATACTATTGTGTGTCTTGTTCTATGCAGTAGTCTAATATATCTATATATTTATATCTGTATCTACATATAACAATATAAATCTAACAAAACCACCATGACCAAGATAATATTTTTTCTTCTTCACAAAAGAATAAAATAGAGGTTCTACAAAGCTAAAAAGTTGCCTATGGTCACATAACTAGTAAATTCTGAAGCCAGATTTGAATCAGTCTCTATTTGACTAAAGAATCTCATGCTGTTTCTTCTTTGTTATTTTTTTTCTTGTTATTTAAGATAGAACATGTATGTAGGCATGTATGAGAGAAAGGGAGAAGAAGAAAAAGAGAGAGAAACAAAAAGAGAAAAAGATGAGCAGCTTCAACAGGGCCTGGTGGTACCTCAACTTCTTCCTCCAGTCTTCCTGTCGATTTCATCCTTGACACATATGAGAGTCCATCACAACACAAACTAACCAGGACAAGGATTCAAATTTCATTTGCCATGTGGCCAGTAAAAAAATATAGCTTGAAGGACTCTGAAGAACACTTTAATACACTGTCTTGTTATATATCAACCTGGCACAAGACAGTAGGACACAATCAAGTTTTACGAAGATAAACATATTCATTTTTTTTAATTTCAGAGACAATATATGAAGCAAACTATTCAAGATGAGTTGCTATTTCTTTGTAGTAATCTTCATTTCACTCATTAATTGGTTAATCAAGTACATATGCAGTACTACTAGATGCCATGCTCTGTTCTAGGCACCAGTTACATGCTCGTAAACAAAGTAGACCACACCATCCTGGTCATGATGCAGTTTACTTTTTACCACATGCAGGTGTACATTTCTGCGTTGCCCTCATAAGTCAAAGAAATGTCTTTGAAAACAGTGTTTGTAGAGAAAGAGTGAAAGGTAAGGTGAAAAAGAAGGTTTGGGTTAAACATAATAAACGAGAAATTCAGTAATTCATATTATTGACCATCTGTGTTAAGCTCTAGTACTAGAACAGAAACTAAGGAGGAGGACTCTGAAGAACACTTTAATACACTGTCTTGTTATATATCAACCTGGCACAAGACAGTAGGACACAATCAAGTTTTACGAAGATAAACATATTCATTTTTTTTAATTTCAGAGACAATATATGAAGCAAACTATTCAAGATGAGTTGCTATTTCTTTGTAGTAATCTTCATTTCACTCATTAATTGGTTAATCAAGTACATATGCAGTACTACTAGATGCCATGCTCTGTTCTAGGCACCAGTTACATGCTCGTAAACAAAGTAGACCACACCATCCTGGTCATGATGCAGTTTACTTTTTACCACATGCAGGTGTACATTTCTGCGTTGCCCTCATAAGTCAAAGAAATGTCTTTGAAAACAGTGTTTGTAGAGAAAGAGTGAAAGGTAAGGTGAAAAAGAAGGTTTGGGTTAAACATAATAAACGAGAAATTCAGTAATTCATATTATTGACCATCTGTGTTAAGCTCTAGTACTAGAACAGAAACTAAGGAGGAAAAAAAAAAAACAAGAAAAACAAAAAGAAAGAAGAGACAGAGAAAAAAAGTTATTTTTGTTAAGCAAATCATAGATCTTTATAATTTTAGCAGTTTAAGAATTATGTTTTTTTATTTCTATCAATATAATATGAATAATGTCTTTAGCTTTGCCAACTTGGGGTACAAGTGACATCAATATTTGAATTTGATCACTCTGTTAGCTCAGACCTACAGGATATCCAAGCTCAGCTACGGTTTCCCACTAGATCCTCAGTAATTTCTGGGATTTCAGAGGTTTTTCACATACATTCTTTCATTCATATTTTAAAGTCAAAATAAATATCTTCTATTGGTCTGCAATCTTCCTGATGAGAAGTTCTTTAGTTGTTTGGAAATATAACTTCTCTGGATTAGCCTGTGACTTTGTGGTTAAGGCAGCTGGATCCCACAAGGCAACATGTGAGGTTCCAGTCTCAGACCCATCAACCTGAGAAACATACTGAGCTCATGGGTTTGTGTGTCCCAAATCCAGAAATGAGGAAGAACCTGAGAAGGGACTGTGGCATGACCATACCAAGGGGCATGCTTTCTCACTTTCCCTCTCACTGTCTCTGTCTCTCTCTCTCTGGAAAATGCACATGCCCTCTGACAAATTAATAAAATATGTAAACTCTCTACTAACAAGAACTCAGTATCAATCTCTTGTGAGTCAGGGACAAATATCAGTCTTATTTTCCTTTCTCCTTTCTCCTCTCCAGTCATCTGTGCACCTGTGTCCTCCTCCTTAATTCAAAACCAGTTCCCTAATTCCTTCTTACCTTCATTCCCTTATTTAAAAAAGAAAATCAAAATCCTTAGGCATATTTATTTATACAAATGAATTCCCGGAAGCAGGATATATCACCAGCTTACACATTCAAACTCTTAAATGGAATCTAATTTTCCATAAGATTGGGAAAATTACTGAATTTTTCTATGCCCCATGTTTCTCATCATTAAAATGGTAGATTTTAATTTTTTATGGCTTCTCTTTTTTACTCTACAATATAATCTTTTTAAAAAGATTTATTTTATTTGATGTATTATTATTATTTTAAAATTTGACCAGAGAGAGAAAAGAAAAGTGAGAAAGGAAGCAACTAGGTCCAGGACTTGAACCTTAGTTAGCCATGTGGGAGTCCAGTGCCTTAACCACTACTCCACCTGCTGGCCCCTACAATAGAATCCTAAAAATGGCAAAAAAGTTCTGTTCTTTTTTGTTTTGAAGGTAGGTAATTAAAAGGTTGTATTATAGCCTGTTTTGTTTTTACTTACCTTTTTATACTTTAAAAAATTATTTGCTTAATTTTATTTATTTATTTATTTATTTATTTATTTATTTATTTATTATTTTGACCAGAAAGAGAGAGAGAAAGGGAAAGTAAGAAAGCAAGCATCCAGGTCCGGGATTCAAACCATGGTCATCCATGTGGGAGTCCAGTGCCTTAACCACCACATCACCTATTGGCTCCCTTGTTTTAATTTTTTAAAAATATTTTCAAGATACCCAAACATATCCCTCTCTAAATCTATTTTTGATCTCTCAGAGTGTTTATATTGCACTGATATTTAAGCAGTGGACTGGAGGATTTGGGAAAGGAGAAAGACAGTGTTATTATAACGTGTCCTTTTAGGAATATGTAGATGTCAGAGATGCTATAGAACATAAAGATAGATATGTCAAGGATGTAGATCTACAGAAAACAAATTCCTCTACACAATTATGACTTTAAAAAATGATCTTTTCATAGTAATAAAATAACTGGCATATTTGATAAAAAAATAATAGTAATCAGTAGCTGAGGCCTGTGGATTCTCTTAGGGCTGGGGATAAAAGAATACTATGTAAAGAAAATAGGAAGTGCATCAATAAGAAAAACATCAAAGAACTGATGACCATGATTAAACTTCAATTACTCACAAGATATACATGCATAAAAGTCTATACAAATGTAATTATAAGAAATTTGGTGTTTTGTATTGATTTTTTTCACTTTAATTTTACCTTTGTACAAGTTCTGCAACCTGATAAAAAGGAGGTTTTGTTGCACACAAAGGCCTCCTTATTTAATCTCATACTCTCAACTATAGCAAATGTATAAACATGTAATGAAAATACTGGGAAGTATCTTTTTATGTAAGAATGATTTCATAAAATATAAGAAGATACATTACCAGTTTGTCCTTAACTGTTCATTTCTAAGATGCTACAGAGAGTTCTTTGGTTCCTTGCAAAACTACTCATTCATGGATCCTTGGAAATACAAGCAGGTATCTCGTGCTCTCTCCTGTGGAACAGACTTAAAAAATATTCTAAGATCAAATGTAATAGCACATCTTTACTTCCTGAAACTCTAAAGCAATACAAAAGAGAAAAAAAGGACATAGATTGGGCTAGAGTTTATTATTTTCAAGCGAATCATGATTATAATTTATGACTTCTGGTTGTTATCCCAGAAAAATAAAAATAATTATTTTTTTCTTTCGAAATATTTTTAAAAAAGCAAAGGACTGACCCTGTAGTCCAGTGGTTAGGCACTGTGCATATGGCCAACCACATTTCAAATCCAGGCCTCAGTAACTTGGAAAAACATAGTAGTTGCATGTGTTTACATGCCCAAAATCCTGACTAAAAGAAAGACGAAGAAAAAAGGATTGTGGTGTGACTGTATTCCACTGGGGGGGAGGTGCTTTCTCTCTCTCTCTGTCTCTCTGGCTAGTAAGTGCACATGCCTTCTAGAGGAAATAAAAGAAGAAACAAAAAAGGTGTAGTCTCTGTTTTATCCACTGAATTTTACTAGCTAATCTCCAGTGAAATTGTAAGGGGTAAACAACCAAGATTGCAGAGATATCTTTCCCCATAATACTATATTCTCATATTTATTTTAATAAAAAAGGATAAAATGTATTTAGCAATTTTACAGTTATAAATATTACCAGTTAAACAAAACCTCTCAATAAATCCAATTAACTTATTATCTTGAAAGTGACTAGTTTTATAGATAGCTAAATACCTTGTCTTTATAAATATTTATCTAAAGAAATTGCATAGTGCCTTATGAATTATGTTATTGTCTATATCTTTGAGAAGTGCCTTGTTTTCTCGTACCTTTGCCATAACTGCTTATTGGTAATAGAAAATCAGTTTAGCATCTTTGTCACAAAAATGTATATATGAAAACATTGTCAGTTTAATACAAAGCATATAGAGAATACTAATAATCATGAGTCTAATTTTAATTAAGTAAAAAATAAGTTTATGTTCAAATTTTGAAATTTGTGCACTGTCTATATATTACAACATGACAGATTTTTAATTTGAAGAATTCAATAATGAAGATGAAGAATTCATAATGATTTTTTCTTAGATACAGTAATAAGATAAATTATATTAAAATATTTCTGAATATTTTATTACCTTGGCATTTCTGAAGTAATCCTCATTGGTTTAGACAATATAGTTTTCTTGGGACCATCAATTGGAATAATGATTATATCACTGGACTCCCACATAGTAAACTATGGTTCAAGTCCCTGACCCGGTGGCTTTATACTCAGGGTGGGCGCGTGTGCGTATATGCCCAACAGGAGAATGAAGGAGAAGGGATTGTGGCATGACCATCCCCCCGGGGGGTGATTTCTTGCTTTCTGTCTCTCTGTCTTTCTGGCGAGCACATGCACCCTATAGCAAAAACCTCTCCAAAAAAAATTTTTTTTTTATTTCTTAATCTGTTTCTAGAGGCTATTTTATGATATTATGTTTTTACTTTAATATTTGTAAGAAAACTGCAGTTTTTACTTTTACAGAAATTTTTTCATGTTTTTAAATTAATTTTATATTCCCATAATAGAAACTATTAGATATGCCAAAGGGTTTTTAAATCATGAAATTACCTGTTCTTTAAGTTTGTAAAAGTTTTTCATGAAACTCTCCAGAATGTCTGCTTTGGTTGAGGTGAATGAATTATTCTGAAACTTTTTTCTTTAAAGTTGCTCCAGGGACCAGCAGTTGGCATAATGGCTATGTTGCTGGACTTCCATGCAGTGGACCACGGTTCATGTCCCGGGCTTGGTGGCTTAAAACTCACACCGAGTGCATGTGCATGTGTATCCAAGATACTGAGAGGAGATTGGAGGAGAAGGGATTGCGGTGTGGCCATCCCCCCCTGGGGGTGATTTCTCGCTTTCTATCTCTCTGTCTTTCTCTGTCTGTCTGGGAGTACATGCGCCCTAAAGCAAAAACTTCTCCAAAAACAAACAAACAAACAAACAAACAAAAAAGGAATCTAGACACTGGTTCTGGATTAGGTTTTCCTATGACATTTCAATAAAGCTGTCAGTCAAGACTTTATTTACCTTGACTTAAGTTAGTCTGAAGGATCCATTTCCAAGCTTTCTCACGTGGTTCTCAGCAGGCCTCAGTATCTCACTGGCTATTGGCTGAAGAATTCATTTTCTCACTACATTGGCATTTCCATAGAACTGACTCATAAAATGGCAGCTGACTTACTCCAGAGTATATGAGTGGGCATGAAAGTGAGCTCAAGTCTGAAGTTGCCTTCTTTTAAGAACCTAATCTTAGCAGGGACATAGTCATCATTTCTGCCATATGCTCAGAGTAGTCCTGGTTATAGCAGAGGATGACACACAATGTAAGTAAAAGGAGGCAGAGATCCTTTGGAGCTGTCTTAGAGACTGATTGCCACAGTTCTCCTCCACACTGCTGACCTGTTAGTTATATGTTGCTGTTCAACAAACTACCCCACATTGAATGGCTTAAAACAACATTTATTATCTCACAGTCTCTATGGGTTAAGAATTTGGTTGACAGGGACCAACAGTTAGCGTAATGGCTATGTCGCTGGACTCCCATGTAGTAGACTGTGGTTCGCGTCCCGGACCCGGTGGCTTAAAACTCACACCGGGCACGTGTGCGTGTGTACTCAAGATCCCAAGAGGAGAATGGAGGAGAAGGGATTGCGGTGTGGCCATCCTCCCGGGGGGGTGATTTCTCACTTTCTGTCTCTCTGTCTCTCTCTGTCTGGCAAGCGCATGTGCCCTATAGCAAAAACCTCTCCAAAAAAAAAAAGAATTTGGTTGACAGATTAGCAGAGGTCTTAGCATTTGATTCTTTTATTTATTTATTTAGGATCTTGGGCATGCACGCACATGCGCCCGGTGTGAGTTTTAAGCCACCGGGTCTGGGACGCAAACCGTGGTCGACTATGTGGGAGTCCAGAGACATAGCCATTACGCTAACTGCTGGTCCTCAGCATTTAATTCTTTTAGAAGGCTGCAGTCATCTCAAAGCTTGTCTGAAATGGATTTGCTTTTAACTCACTTACATGGTTGTTGGCAGGATTTAGTTCTCCACAGTCTGTTGGACCAAGGTTCTAGTTCCTCATAAGCTGTTGGCTGGAGTCTGTCCTTATTTCTATGCCTTGTGGGCCTCTCCATAAAACATCTCATGACAACTATCTAGCATTAGAGCAAGGAAAAGAAAACACACACAGAGACACACAACACAAACACAGCCAACAGGACAACCGTCACAGGTTTTTGAAACTAAATTATAGATATTATATCCATCATATAACCATATTCTATTTGTTAGAAGCAAGTAAGTACATTTATCTTATTCAAGGGTAGGAGATGATACACATGCCTGGATGTTAAGGGATGGGGATATTTTGGAGCCTCACAGCAACTGGTGATACATATATCGGAGAGCTTAAAAGAAAGTAAGGTAGCGGCTGATGTAAGGTAGCAATACAACTGTAAAAACAAATTGCTAAGGGCCAGCAGGCGGTGTGGTGGCTAAGGCAATGGACTTCCATGTGAATGCCTGCAGTTTAAGTCCCATACTTGGTGGCTTATTTCTCACATTTCCTCTCTTTTTGAGTAAATTAAAAAATAATTAAAAAAGCTCACTGCTGGTGAAACAAAATAGAGTTATAGAAGGAAATATATACTAACCATCAGTATTATAACTATGGAAGATAAAATACAAAGGCTAGTGATAATTAGGACATTAGAAATTAATGGTAGTTGCTGGAGGTAACTGATGCTGGGGAGAGTGATAATGTAGATTGACAACAATGAACTATTTAAAGGCTATATTAATTTATTAAAGGCTGAATACAGGAGCTGGAGGCCTGCTGGGCAACACTGACATCTTATCTGCTACAACTAGAGGACAAACAGAACTCAGAATTAGGCCCCACAACCGAATCGTAGGTATAACAGCATTCTAAAGATGGTCCAAACCTAGTCTAAACAGATTTGGTAAGGCATGTTCAGAACCTAAATTGGGGAATAATTGAACACTGAAAGGGGCATCTGGATTGAATGATATTCAAGGATTACTTCTAAGCAAATAATATTAAAATCTGGATGTAATTGAAGGGATTTCTGAGCACGATCTCCTACAGAATAGTGGTCCCACTGCCTGCCATTCCAATAGTATGTTTTTAATACTATCAGTATTAAGTTGTTTTTCTCAAATGCATTGTCCGTGGGTGATGTCCCATCTTCTGTAAGCCCTAGTCAGCAAGCACCAAATTTAATAGTAAAAGCTCTGAAATGACTGACATGCCACCAGCTGAGAACAAGATAATATTCTCAAGAAGGAAAATAGAGCAAAAATTCAAGAAGGAGGAGAATAGTTACATCAAAGGCAAACTATGTCAATCTTCTTCTCAAATTTGCTAGCTATTGCTGACAACTGAGGGCTGAGCAGTGTAACAACAAGTTCAGAAACCTGTCCAAATGTTCCCATTGCCAAATAACTATATTTGGGGGGGGCCTTGGGACCTGGTCTGCAAATGACAACAATATTATTTTAACCATGAAATTTCTGCGGAACTTGATAAAAAAATTTGTTTATTATAAAAGTTCTAATTTGAGTATAAGAATGAAGAAAGCTATTGCTCAAATTTTCACTCACAGAAAATGGGACATTTGCCAGAGGGAAAGCTCAATATCTTAGACAGGTTTTGGAAAATGTTAAAACAAAGGTGAACAAGGTTATAGAAAACTAAAAATAGAATACACTGCAGATCACTAGTGTTAACCTTTGCCATCTGCCCACTGGGAGGATACTTGCACATGTTAGAAACTTATTTGTGCTGCTTTCATATTTTGCTATAATAAAAGAAAAATATGTGTAGAAATGTAAGCTCCAAAATATCATCAGCTGGTTTCTCCCAGAAGCAGGCCCTGCAGCAATCATCCTGCCCAACTCGTTGAGCTGAGCAATGAGTCCCCATGACACTCATCTATTTACTCATAACAGGTCAGAAAGTCTTACTCTTACCAGGGAGCCTTGCCCCCAAAGCTCTCCTCAAGTGTTCTGGTCAAGGCATCATGAAGTACCATGATAGGTCACTCTGTTCTTACTTCTCTGATCTCACTGGATTGCATAGTTAATCTCTAACTCTGATTCCTACTCTTGGCTATATACTGCTATTTCCTTCTAAAGAAATCTAGTAACTAAAAAGAAATAATAATAATAATAATAATAATAATAATAATA
>NW_006159788.1:97583-185265 GCF_000334495.1 Tupaia belangeri chinensis
AATAATAATAATAATAAAAAGACTTGCATTTTTTTAAGTGGTGGTAAAGAAAAGATAAAATCGAGGAGGAAAAAAATGATACTTAATTCCTGATGTAGATGAATAACTATATTCACCTGCTTTTGCTCCTCTAAAGAGCTCAAAGCATTTTAGAAGGATTGACTCACTATCTGTATATTAAAAAAGAAACCTTAGGGATAAACTTAATTGGAGATTGAAGGAACAAATACTTCTGAAAGACTCTTAGTTATTTGCACCATTACTGCTTTATTTCTTCTCTAAGAGGTATGATAGTGAAAAGGTTATCCCTTCTTAATGTCTGTGTTTTTTTCCAGGGATAATCAGACAATTTTTGGTTAAGTTCCTTTTTTAACACTTTCCTTTGGGTGATTACATTAGTTTTCCAGGATTGCCATATCAAAGTACTATACATTGGAAGTCTTATGCAGCAGGCATTTATGAGTTCACAGTTCTGGAGGATAGAAATTCAAAATCAAAGTAATCAGCAGGGTTAGTATCTCCTGAGGAGTATGTGGGAAGGATCTTTTCCAGGCCTCTCTTCTTGGCTTGTAGATGGCTATCTTCTGTTTTGTCACATTATCTTCCATGTGTGTCTGTCTTTGTGTTCAAACTTCTTGTCAGGACACCAGTCATATTAGATTAGGGAGCACTGTACTCCAACATGACCTCATCTTAACCTAATTAATTACATCTAAAATGACCCAATTTCCAAACAAGGTTTTTTTTTTTTCTTTTAAATTACTAAAGGTTAAGACTGCAACATATGGACTTTAGGGAAGGTACGATTTAATTCATAACAGAGATGTTAAGACTTAATACAGCTTTTGAATTATTCATGAATGGATGGAAGAAACAATGATATATAAAGAATAAAATGCTAATTCTGCTATTTTGGATGGTTGGCTTCAAAACCTTAGAAAACTCTTAGAAGCATGAGTAGTTTCCCTTTATTGAAGAATTATTTTATATAAAAAAATATTTTATTTTTTAAAAACTTTATTTACTTAATTTAATTTGACCAGAGAGGGACAGAGTGAGAGAGAGAGGTAAAAATGAGAAAGCAAGCCAAAGTCCAGAACTTGAACCACAGTCAGCCATGTGGGAGTCTAGTGCCCTTCCTCACCATGCCACCTGCCAGTCCTGAGAAGCAAGAGTACTTTTGTAGACACAGCTGTATGTTTCTGTTTGTGGGACTACACAGCACAGTGATCATGGGAAAGCTTATCAAATTGCAGGATTTATCGAGGCATTCCCGGAAGTGTTTTTTACGTCTAGTGCTTATATCAGGTAATTTAATTTTTGAAAATTATCTTTCCACAGAACTAGATGAAACAGTATCTACTTACTATAGTGAGATACACCTATGATTATAATAAAGATAGTGCATACTGACAAATGAAACTTCTGACTCTAGTAGCTAGAAACCTAAATGCTCATAGATTGCTTTTATATAACACAGAAAAAAATTATAAAGTCCTTTCATGAACCATCAGTTTTTTACTTTTATCAGGCATTTGTTTGGACCAACTGATGAAGAGCCAACAGTATGTATGACCCTCTTTTCTCACTAACTTAATAAAACAAGCTAATTGTTTGGATGGCATAGAATCAGGCAAGCGTAATGCATATGTATTTTAAAGGAAAAACTTGCTTAGAAATGCAGTTTAATAACGAAAGTCATCCCCTTACATTTACGCCTGCTCCATGTAAATTATGTAAAGAACAAAGTCAGAGACTGACTGTAGGTATGTGATTTATGAGTGCGTAATAGATGAATTAAAGTGGTGATTTTCAATTTAGGTGATAGCTTGAGAATTTGGTAACACTTCTTTTGTGTTAAAACTGCTAATAAATTAAATATTACTGTGATATGAAAGTATTATAGGATTAAATAAAGCTGCTGCCAATTTTAATTAATAACAGGCCTCTTTTTTCCTACTTACTCCATTTATTAAAATTTTATAATAATATTTAAATGTATCATGAGGTGTAAACTATTATTTGCTTTCCTTACTTCTCAGTTACACATTCGTTTATTTTAAATGTCTTCACTGTATTTTCTAGAATGAGCTAACTTAATGGCAAAATGAGTCCAACTTCCTAGCCCATCCTGATGTGGATTCAAATCAACAGTTATTTGAAGTACATGTTCCCCAAAGAACACTTTACAAATACCTGGCATAGTAATGAGCTTACCCTCTGTCTTACTCCTTTGCCTTACAGTAAATGAGAGGGATTCTACCACATATAGCTCCCATATACAAAGTTGCTATTTTATATTAGGCTTTATGAATTTTTTCTTTTTATTAGAGAAATAAAGAGCAAGAGATGTATTTTTGATAAGGTCTCACAGTTGCGGTCCTCTATTTTAGCCTCACAGTTAGCTGGGATTACAGATTACCTGTTCAGTTGAGCCACGATCCAAACCCCAGTCTCCCACATGACCCCAGCCTCATGCAGCACAGCTGAGCCTGGTGCAGCTTTTAAATCACTTATCAAAGGGACGGAAAAAACAGTAATTAATGTATGTGTATGTTTTTTAATCCTTAAAATAACCCTACAAGTTAGGCTCTTTAACAACACTGTAGACATTAGATATCTTTAAATAAACAAGCTAATAGTAAGATAAGTAATTGTTTCATTTAAATGAAATGTCTAGGTCTAGAGGTAGGTGTAATTTTCAGACAACTTCGGGATTCTAGTTTCACTTCCGTACTTCAGTTATTTTCATTTGCACATTGCTTCTACTTGGCTTAACAAACATCACTGTGGCCTTCCCAGGCTTCCTCTCCCAGCAACTCCTCTTCACTCCCATCATCTACAGGACAAGAAACATCTCCTTTTATGACTTTTATGGAAGAAAAGAGAAATGTCTTTTCCAGATGCCCCAGACATTGTCTCCTCATGGCTCTTTGACTTTTACAGAATTATGGACTTCCTATCACTGTTTTGGGTTACTTTGTTTAAAGTTGACTGATATAGCCACATAACTAAAAATAGAGTCCACATTATCCAAACACCATGTCAAAAGGAGAGGAGAGGTTCTCAAAGGAAACCAGACAGCATCAGAAGGACACAGTGGATATTAGGTAGACCAACAAAAGATACCTATTCACAGTAGCTATTATTGTCTTTATTTGATAAACTAAGAAATAAAGAGGCAGAGAAACGACAGAGAAATATTCGAATCAGGATGTGTAAAGAAACAATATAGTAGACTAACAGGTTTTACTAGAATAGATCTTCAACTACAAAGCCATATTTTTATAGAGATGTAGAAAAATTAAAATTAATTACCAAAATTACTTGACTAGCTAGTTTAATCTTGGATCAATCTCAATACGTCTATTTCCATTTTTAAAAAAGCTATGCTTATAAACAACATATTCACCTACATAATATTTATAGCTACTGCATAATTAATTATTGACTATCATATTGAAACTAATGGCCCAAATATTTCTTCCTAGATTGTACAAAAGTAGTATAATGGTCATCATTAAACACCATGAGCTGGATACTAACTTCTGCTTACATTCAATGCACATAGATGTGCCATTTATTAAGAATTTCAAATTGCTAACATAGTAATGAATTTCCATAGAAATTATATTCCTGCAAATGCTCTCTACAGAAATATAGATTCAACTATGAAAACAGTGTAATTATACTAAGAAAATATGTACTCTCGTACATTTTATACAGTTCCATCTTCTTCCTTTTGTTGATATTACTATCCATATGGGCTCTAAGTTGTCTAGTTCCAAGTGACTCTACTAAAAGTTTCTACTGCAAGCACCACTTTTACCTCTTCATAACTTAAAAATTTACTAAAATTGAAGTTTCAACACACTGAGAAGGAAGTCTGTTAGAAATGCAAATCAGAAGTTTACTTTATAGAAAACATTCAAACTGATAAAGCAACGTGAAATAGAAAGCATGCCTTTTTAGGAATCAATGACAACCCTTCTCCTTTGGTGTTCTGAAGCAATTGAGACATTGACAGAGGCTCTACACAGGGAGAAAAATAACTAGTTAATTAAGGATAACCAGAATGCACAATGCAGTTTGAAACAAAGAATAAGATGACACTTCCTGTCCTGTATCTTCTTTTTTTTTTTAAGAATGATTTACTTAATTTTATTTATTCATTCATTTTAATTTGAATGAAAGAAAGAGAGAAAAAGAGAGAGAGAGAGTGAGAAAGTGAGAAAGCAAGCCACCAGGTCTGGGACATGAACCATGGTCAGCCATGTATCCAGCACCTTAACCACCATGCCACCTACAGCCTGTAACCACAGATTGGGGTCATCTAGACTTGGCCAACTAACTGAGGACAGAAAAGCATGAAGGCTCCTAACCAACAGAATCAAGCGTTAACTCATTTACATAAAACATGGAGAAAACTAACAACATGAACCTCACTAGTTCCTTTTATCACCATGTATTAAGAAGCACAAGGAAAAGAGCTAAGAGCAAATGAGAAGTGACATTTACCCAGATCTCATGGACTAACAAGGGAGAAAAGTGAAACTACCTATAATATGCTTTTCTTCCTGGGAAGTGCAGAAACAGTGTCCACCCTTCTTTAAAGAATAAAATATGTGCCCTCCCAAATTGGTGCATGTTGAACACATATCAAGGAGTTTTTTCTTCTTGAGAAAGTTCTCTTAAGTAGTTCTTCTTTTGTGGTGGTAATAGAGTGTGACCACTAAGAAATCAACTATGGACTCACACTGCACTGGTCCATGTCCTGTTTCTGCCACTTGTCACCTATGTCACATTGAGCGAGTCATGGCCTAATCCTCAGTTTGTTCATTTATAAAATGTGCATAATCATAGTATCTGCCTCTTAGAGTTGAGGATCATTAAGAGATAATCCATGTCAGGCACATAGGACATTATTTATCACAGAGTAAGTTCTACAAAAATATTAGCTGTTTTCATAATGTTACTGTTTCTATGGGCTGTATTACAGGAAAACATGTCAGGACTTAGGAGATACATTTATTCAAACAGTGTTATTTCAAGGGAAGAAAAGGGACATTTGACAGGGAGAACACTGTGACCATAATGTCTGCAAGTGTTCCAAAATCAAACAATTTTCTATAGTAGAACCAAGGAGGCACAAATAGAAATAAACAGAATCTTTTGAGGGAAGCTGGACCATCAAGGGGAATGATCGATGCATTTTGACAAGAGAAAGGCATTGCTGTGTGGTTGGTTGATTCCCAGGAGAAGCTGATGGGAGAGTACTTTCCGCTTCTTTGTGTTTGCTCAGGCTTGGAGATAAGCACGGTTCAAGTCTGAAGGAAAGAAAGCCTGACAAAAAGTTAGTCAAGACAAAGCACACAATAAGAAATGTGAACACTTGATCATCTCAAATCACCCAGTTCCACATATTCTCTTCTGGCTTTTTAGCCTATGACTTTTTGAAATTCATATTGGGTATCTATCTCTTAGTACTGCCAGTACACTGTGCTTGCTTCTGGTTCCTTCCATGGTTGTTGGCAGCTGTTCTGAAATATTCTCAACTGGGTTTCCCACTGAAATGGGAAGAGCACCGCTTACGTATTCTGCATTAAGTCATTTTCTTTACCAACCCACTGAAACCATCCCTGCATTTGCTGGGAGTGATGGAATTCTCTTGAGTGTTTCTATTTTAATTCTCACTTTGTGAGAAGTAAAAAAAAAAAATAACCCTAATCTGTCATTCTCAAATAGAACATTCGATAGCTCAGCTTCTTCTTAAAGTTTCACCAAGTAATTCCTTAACATTACATCTTACTTCTTCCCTGGAATTCTTCTGCATGTTTCATAGGATGGATGGAAGAAATAGCTTAATGGAAACAGATACAATGCAAGTTTCCTCTTTTCTGTATCTGAATGTTGGAATCTTTCAGTTTAGCAAGGTATGTCAGTCCTCTTAAGATAGATTAAATATACAAACAATGATCAGAGCACTGACAATAGAATTCTTACCTGCAACCTTTCTAGCAATAGGCCCAGACAGTGAGAATTTGGTGAATGACTGTTTTTCTAATTTTTGCCCCACTTCCATCTCAAAACCAACCAGAGAAAGCCCAATATACTCCCTAACCGAAATACTTAGCATGCCCGATTTGTAAGTAGCCTACCTCCAGCTGCCTCATTCTGTTATAGAAAAATTGTACCAGACACTAAAAAAAATGGCAAGAAAGACCATTCTAAACTATGCAATAAAGGTCAAGGTGATTGCAATAGGAAGAAGATTTTAAACTGAACCCTGATGAAATAAAGGTGAGAGGATTTTTAAACATGGGGATAAACTAATGGAAAAATAGGCAGGATTTTAAAGTAGAAGTAGATCAATGTGATTAGGCCATCTATATTTGCTCACTGTTTTTTTCAAAGTTAGGCTCCTACCCTCCCATAAGTCTGGGAGACAGGACCCCTATCTTTCTTAAGGACTAAAGATTACATCTTAAAGGGTTGAATTCCAAGTCATTGTGGAAAACCTTCCTGAGTTGTGGAAGATTTACATCTCAAAAGGGTAGACAAAGATTTTACAATTTGAAATTTGAAATTTTCTAAAAGAAATGCTCTAAGAAAAGAGAAGTTCTAGGCCTATGCTCAAGAAGTCTGTTGAAGTTTAGAGGGATATAAAGCCTGCCTTTGTCAATGCCAGCAAGTTTCCATCAGAACACACATGAAGCCTTTCTTTCTTTTTAGTTTAGTTTAGTTTTGTTTTTATTATAAAGTTTCCCCACTCCCATGCCTGCCTTTTAGTCTCTTCCAAACATAAGTGACAGTGCCTCCCTTTCTATACCAAGCTTTGCATGGTCTCTGTTTATTCTCATTTGGGGTTGTCTTCATTTATTCCCATCCTTAAGAATCTGAAATTGGGAATCAGCAGTTAGCATAATGGCTATGTCGCTGGACTCCCATGTAGTCGACCGCGGTTCATGTCCCGGACCCGGTGGCTTAAAACTCACGCCGGGCACGTGTGTGTGCGTGCCCAAGATCCCGAGAGGAGAATGGAGGAGAAGGGATTGTGGCGTGACTATCCCCCCTGGGGGGTGATTTCTCGCTTTCTGTCTCTGTCTCTCTCTCTCTCTGGCGAGTGCACGCACCCTATAGCGAAAACCTCTCAAAAAAAAAAAAAAAAAAAAAGAAAAGAAAAAAAAAAGAATCTGAAATTCACCCCAAGGCAGATCTTGATCATTAGACATTTTCAACCATGTTCATGGATAGTGATTGTTGGAATTAAAGACGACAGGGACCTGCTACTGTTGGCGTAATAGTTAAGTACGCTGGATTCTCGCATCGTTAATTGTGGTTCAAGTCCCAGACCTGGTGGCTTGATTTCTAACTTTCTCTTTCTCTCTCTCTCTATCTCTCTCTCTGTCTCTCATTCTGCCCCTTTCTAATCAAATGAAAATAAATAAATAAAGTTAAATAAAATTGTTCTTTAATAAAGACAACAGCAAAAGCAAGTTAGTTCTAAGGACAATGATATTTCTATACTTAAAACTCATAAAGATATTTAAACAATAAATTTATGAATTTCATTGCTATATATTTGTATTGCATAACTGTGGCCTTTTACCCATATCTCCATCTTGGCTCACACACACAAACACACAATCCTGCAAGTATAAGATGTAACTATAATATAATGTGAGCTAATAAATATAAAATGATAAAGAACAGGGTAAAGAAAATTTAGAGTGTGGCAAGGGTGGAGAGAGTAGTTTTAAACAGAGTGGTCAATAGGTCTCAGAAAGAAGGTGAAATGTGAGCAAAGTCTTAAATAAAGTTACCTGAATGTCTGAGGTGAACGATATCTCGGCTCTTGAGCATGTTTGGTGTGTTTAAGGAATAATAAGGAAGCCAGCATGGCTGGAACAGGGTGCTTTGAAGAGGACTGGTGGGAGAGGAGGGATAATAGGGGATGAAGTCAGAGAGGCAATGGAGGGAGGCAGAGGCAGGTGGCACAGAGCCAGAAGATCGGTAAAGACAGCTGGACACTAGACACATTGACTGTCCTCTGAAGGAAACAGGGAACCATTGAAGAATTTAGAGCACAATTACCATTCAAATAATTTCATGAGATAAGAGGAAAGAACCGCGCAGAAGTCAGCATACCTGGCATCTTTCCAATGCCGTATTGCTACAGACTTGGAGGAGGTCTGCTAACTAGACACTGTGACAGCAGTCTGTTTTTGTCTTTGTCTTTTTAATGTCAATGGTTGGGCTAAAGAATTTTGAGTCATCAATTATCAATGAAACCTTTGCTATCCAGCAGATTGAAGTGACATTGAAGGAGTTGCAGTTCCTCAAATGAGAGGGAATCGGCTAATGCAAAGGCCTAATATTATGGCAGTTGAAAAAATGGCCCACGTGACTTCTTTTCTTTGATGTTTCCCAAATCTTGGTAAATTTTCAATAAACTTAAAAAAATACTTTAAATCTTAATTCTGCTGAAAGTTTATAGGCATCAGAAAAGAGCTGCCATGAGAGAAATTATTCCCCCCCAAAAAACACTTTTTTGGTGACTTATGTGGAAATATTTTTTTAAAAAGTAATGTAGATTCCTCTGGAAAAGACTAGATCAAAATTCTACAGGAACCTGGGGTGCTAAGCCCATTATCACTTTCTGTGTGCCACAACTAGAATAGCAAAGTCAATCAATGCATTTTGGTCAATAACCCTCTTGACTATTAACAGGGAAAGTGTGAGCCTCTGAATGAAATACCTTGAGCTAGATAAGGTGCTCATTCTAATGAGAAGAGCAATTTGCATGTTAGCAAAAGGGAAATCTAATAGGATTTTTAAAACCTTCATCATTCTCATAGTCAACTTGATAGTAAAGGATATAATCTTCCCTTTCTGTAAATTGCATTTAATAATTTTGCATTTTCCTACCACTTTCCACTAAAAGGCAGAGATAAAGAATAAATAATTTTAAAAGCAAGCAAAGGTTTCCTTCAGTTTTAAATTCTCTTCCTCCTACAAAATACATTGAAGAGGTATGGGGGTCCTGGGGAGGTACTATTTAAACTTGGTGAAACCTCAGAGAACACTGATACCCTGTAATTCCCAGGAAAGAAAAGACACTGCTGTAAGGGTTCAAGGCCAGTAACCAAAGGTCGTGTTAAAAATAAAACCACAGAGTAGGGAACAGATCCTTTTCAACATGCGGACTCTCTCTCCCTCCAGGTAAAAAGTCTCTAATTGATTCAGAGATAAGGAGAGGGGACAAGAAAAAAAAACAGAACAAAACCAATAGCTGCTGTTGCTAAATTAAGGGCCTCATTTTACGCTATTATCTCTTTGATGGTTTAAGCAGAATAAAGTGACACTGATCTGGAAATGTGAGAATGAAGCAGAACAAGAGAGTATTTATAAGAGGAATCATTTCAGGCACCCATGAGGCTTTACATAAAATTCATTTGCACATAGACAGAGCTCTCTCATGGATGATGGATAAATGTAATTCCTAGTTACCAGCTTTTTTTTTTTTTTTTAACTGACAAAGAGTCGAAGACAAATGAAACTCAGACTAAAATTGCTTTGAAAATTACAGCGATTCCTAAATGAATTGAATTTCTAAGTGATTAGACAGCGAATTGTGTGGACTGTTCCCTTAGGCCACCATCACAGTTACTCTTATCATTCTTATAATATTCAATATTCATAAACAATATTGCCCAATGAAGCAAAGAACACATGAAAGGGGGCTGTGAGTTGTAATCAATAATGAAAGCTTTCGATTAAATTTTACATAATAGAAGACATATACGGACTGTAATCTTCTAAGCAAAATCTTCCTGAAAAGAAGGGAGAAAAATTTGAAAAAAGAAAAATCCAAGCTGATTTTAAAAATGTACTACCGCCATCTGGCGTCAGAAATGTAAATAACCCCAGTGTTTAGCAGACAAATGAACTTCCCTTTTGTGGGCTCAGCAAGGTGCAAAGGGATAAGGATATAATTAGACAGCAATCCTCGACTTGGGGTTTTCCTTGTGGCTTGTATCCAGATCTATTTACCATTTGGTTTAGAACTCCATGGACCTAGGGAAGTGAAGTTGATTGAAGCAATGAGTTTGCCATTATACATATATTCAAATATTTCAGGAAAAAATGTGTGTTTCAACTAAAAATATCCACATAACTGCTGCAGTTTTTCACTTTAATTTATAATACTTAAGTAAACCTTCCTTCACACAGGAAAAGTGTTTCTATACTTTCAGAAGCAATGGCTCTTTAAAAATATAAGAGAAGCAGATGGGTAGCATATTTTTAAAGAAAACTTTGAGACTTATAATGCTAATGTGCAAAGATAAATTTAGCAATATATAAAAAAGAAAAGTAACTGGTGGTACTTAAGTATCTTGGAAATTTATGTACACATCTATTAATAGAAATCGAAAAAATGTATTTCATCCTGCTCTGTAACTGATTTTTACTATACTTCTACATGAAATGTAATACCCCATCCTGATACCTTATATTCTTAGTGTAATTTGAGCTGCACATATTTCTGACAATTTCAACATCCAACAGAATATTTCGCAAATGTGTGTCCTAAGTACTCATAGTCAGTTCTCTGACATTAAGAAGTTTTTTGGGGGGCCAGCAGGTGGCATAGTTATTAAGGCACTGGTCTCCCACATAGCGAACTGTGATTCAAGTTCTGGACCCAGCAGCTTGAAACTCACTGTGGGCATGAGTGCCGGTGTGCCCAAAATCTTGAGAAAACAATGAAAGAGAAAGGATTGTAGTGTGGCCTTCCTTCTTGAGGGGGAGGGGTGACTTCTTCCTTCCTGTCTCTCTGTCTTTCTCTGTCTCTCTGGTGAGCACATGCACCCTATAGCAAAAATCTCTCAGAAAAAAAAAAAAAGACTTTAGGGAGTCCAGACAGTGATGTGACAGTAAAATGCAATGCTGACTCACATGAGAATGTTCTAGATTCATGACCTGAGACCTCTTGAGGCAGGCTGTAATCTTGAGTACACCAGGCATGTGCTTGCTCATAATCTGGGACAAGCTGCAGCTGGGAATGGGTCACAATCAAGACACTGCTAGGAGTGCTCTCTCTCTCTCACTCTCTCTGTCTCTCTCTCTCACTCTCTCTCTGCATCTATCATAGAAGAAATAAATAAAAAAATGCTTTACACAAAGCAGTCTTTAGGTTTACTATCTTTGATTTGGTTATATTGAGTCCTAAATAGCGATGTGTTTCTTCAGTAGTCAGATGTAGTCAGCAAGGCTTCAACTGTGCTCCTTTACAACAGCTAGCTAAGTAATGTAGAGTGCAAAGCACAACCACAAAGAGCATAGCAGATCAGTTACACATCTTTTGTCATATAGAATGAGGAATTTGAATAGGATAACCTATGTCCATTTTTAGTTATATAAAAATACCTGGGCTTTATTAAGAAGCAACCACAACAACAAAACCCACATTTAGATAGAAAAAAAAAAACAAAAAACTGGGTCTTTAGAGCAGTATATCTTTTAATATCTGATAACATATAACTGAGATTATTGCTTTAAAACAAAATGATTTCACAAGATTACAGCTAGACTTTGGCACCTAATTTTTAAACTATGGTGAGAAATTTTATGTGCTTTCCACCTGCATCCCCAAGCAATTATCTCTACCAGAAAAGGGCTGGACTAAGAGACACGAAGGGAGCTGGCCAAGCACATCCGGAGTCCCACGAGGGCACTGATGGATGTGGCAGAGAGCACGTGCTGCTGAGACTGGGCTGTCTTAGCACCTGGCAACTTGCTTTCACTTCAGGGCGATGTCTGACTTGGCACAGCAAGGCGCAGGAGAGGGTTTTCACGTGATACAAGCATCCATAAAAGTTCAGGAGAAATGACACTATTCAGACCAAGTCATGACGCTCAAAATGTGCTTTTAGGGAACTTTGGCTTTGACTTAGAGCAAGACCAATAATCTGGTAATATTAGTTCTAGAATTTAAGGAAAGTTAAGTTAGATTCATTACATTAAATGTCTATTTTGTTCTAGGAATTGCACAAGGATAAAAAAGTTACATTGCTTGAGTGAGTGACAGGAAACCCCACATGATTCAAGACTAATTTCCTTATAGTAATAAACATGAAAAAGAGAAAATATCTTCTTAGAGTACAAATATTTGCAAGAATTAAATTATATTTTTTCTTTGAAAGATGCATTTACTGCTTAATACTTGATGTGCAAAATTGTCCTTTTGGTTTTTTTTTTCCAAACATCAAGAACTCTGTCTGTGCCTTAATACAAAAAGATGACTTAGAGACTTGTGGTAGCATCAATTTGCAGTCAAATTACAAGGACTTATTTTTTTCATGATTCGTGCTTGAATATAGACTGACTTTTGCAGACTTAAAGGTACATGCTTTGGACCAGCAGATAGTGTGGAGGTTGGGGCAGCTGGATTCCATATGGCCAATTGTAGCTAGATCCCATATGGCCAGTTGTGCAGTTCAAGTCCTGAACCCAGCAACTTGAAAAAACACCGGGAATGTGTACCTGGGTTCCCAAAATCCCAAAGGAGAGGTAGAGAGTAGAGGAAAAGGGAATGCAGCATGGTCAATCCCCAGGGGATAATTTCTCACTCTATATGCACCCTATATCAAACTTACAGAAAAAAAAAGGTACATGCTTTATGTCTTTAAAAACATTTAAGCATTATTGGGAACCAGCAGTTAGCATAATGGCTATGTCGCTGGACTCCCACGTAGTCGACCACGGTTTGCATCCCGGACCCGGTGGCTTAAAACTCACGCGGGCACGTGTGCATGCGTGTCCAAGATCCCGAGAGGATAATGGAGGAGAAGGGATTGTGGTGTGACCATCCCCCCTGGGGGGTGATTTCTTGCTTTCTATCGCTATGTCTCTCTCTGTCTGTCTGGCAAGCTCACGTGCCCTATAGCAAAAACCTCTCCAAAAATAAATAAATAAATAAATAAATAAATAAATAAATAAATAAATAAATAAATAAATAAATAAATAAATAAATAAATAAATAAATAAATAAATAAATAAATAAATAAATAAATAAATAAATAAATAAATAAATAAATAAATAAATAAATAAATAAATAAATAAATAAATAAATAAATAAATAAATAAAAAACATTTAAGCATTATTGCTAACACTTAGGAATACTAACTACTAAGTTAGCATTCTAACATGGCAATAGTTTGCTATTTATCTTAGTTTTTTAAAAATTTTATATTAATTCTAAAGTTACTTGTTTTAGGTGTTTTAATGGAGTCACAAAATTCCATTAATTAATAAAAATATGGTGAAATTATCATATAATTCAAATAAGGCTTTAAGTTATAAAGATAATAGTTAGAAAAATCCTTTAAGGAAGTTCTATGATACATAATCTTTAGTAAGGTCTTTAAGATATTAGTAAAGAATGGTAGATATTTATATTTACCAGTTAAAGTTATGTTACCATATAGCAAGAATAACAACTAGCAACTCACCTATCAAGGTAATTAATTGCAATCAAGTAGAAATGTTAAAATTTCCATATTCTGCTATTTAAGGTTTATAAATCCAGTTTGGATAAATTTGACTTACTTAGCACTAAATGATTTATAAGCATTAACCCAGTTAAATTGACAATAGATCTATAAATTAGATGTCATTATATCATTGACAGATGAGAAGACTAAAGTTCTTATAGTGTATATAAGATCTATAAGGTGAAACAGTAAATGACAGATCTAGAACTTGCACCTATTTCTCCTTGCTTTTCCACCACTCAACATGTTTTCAAACATGGTAAATATCCCTGTGGACATGGGCCCTGAATTCCATTTGAGCTACATATTGCTGAAGAGACAGGAGAAACAGATATGACAGAATTTTAAAGAAGCTTATAATCCTAAAAAGCTACACACACGTGTGTGTACACATCTGTGCACACACATACACAAACTGGATAATATGTATTTTAGTATGTGGTGTGTGCTATTTGGCTATTCATAATACAACATAGAAGAGTAGGAAATAATCATTTGGAAGAGGCAAAGAAAGCATCACAGAATATAAATATGATCATTACATACATGAACATTCTCTAAGCATGTATAGTTGCTATGTGTGGGCTAAATACTGGCTACACAGTTTTACTTACAAAGAGGAATATAGATGATGCTGATCTCCATCTACTGGGTGAGGAATATAAGCTAATACTAATTCATAGCAGTGAAGACATGATCAAGTTTAATGTAGAATTTCATGAAAGCACAAAAGAGACTATTAATAGAGCCTTTTTAGGGAGAAGAGGTACATTAAAAAATACTCTTCAGAATGAACTGTCTGTGAAAAATTTTTGAAGGTTAGGTTGAAATTATGCAGGTAAAGACAATGGGGATGTTGAATCATTGCAGACAAAAAGCAGCCTGTGACTAGGTTCCATTGTGAGGGAGTGGAGGACAGTTGGTGGAAAGCAGTTTCGTTAAAGATTACTAGCATGCTGGCTAGGAGCAGTAAGAGATGAAAGGACATAGAGGCAGGAGAAGGTCAGGAAGGGCTTTTTATATAACAAACAATCTCAAGGCATGGAATATTTTAAGCTGGAACTGATGGATCAATTTGATAACAATATAGGAATATACTGGAGTGTCTTGGCATGAGAGGATAAGGAAATAAGGACATTTGAAATTAGTCAAGAATATGATGAGTCTTTGAATGATGGATTAAGATAAATAAATATCCAATATATAGGACAAGCAGTGATTAAAAAAAAAAAAGAGCCATTAATGTTACTATTTAAGTTAGAGAAACATACATTTACCTGTTTTATTATGTTTACATATGAAATTTTCCCTAAGAGGACAATAAGATAAATGTATAAATATCACCTAAAATAAGCAAAATGAAATGACAATATAGTGCTTGTTATATGGCGATTAAAAGTGATTATTGATAAATACAAAGATATTTCAATATGTGCTAGATGAAATCCAGTAACTGGATGATTTTTAAAATGAATTGAAATGATAAATATCTATAATATGAACTTTTTATAGTTTTATGAAAAAGCTAAAGTCACAGACTCTCTTTAAATAGTTTTTTTTTTTGGTGATGTAATTAACAAAACACATGTGGGAAGAAAAGTGAAAACTCAAATCACAAAAATAAAAAAGATTTTATTTATAGTGAAATCTATTAAGATTTTCTCTGACTAATGAACAGAAGAAAAAATAATACATAAATATGATTTTCATTTATTTTAAGAAATAGAATGTGTCATGTTTTTATATTTTGCTGTGTTTGTACCTGTCCTTATGAAAACATTTAATATATTAACAGTCTGTTTTTCTATAGTTTTATTTTAGAAACTATTATAAGCATCATCAGACATTTAGATAACATTCAGATGTCATTTGTTTTATGCACAAAAAAATCATTCATATTTTTAAAGAATTATTTTATTTAACTTTATTTGCTTAATTAGTTATTTTTTAAAAAATTGACCAGAGAGGACAGAGCGAAAAAGAGAGAGGGAAAGTGAGAAAGCAAGCCACCAAGTCTGGGACTCAAACTGTGTTCAGCCATGTGGGAGTCTAGTGCCCCTAACCACCTGCCGGCCCCCAAAAAACCATTAATTTTTTTAATCTCAGAAGTAATATTATAGTTTCTGCAGCTCAATTATGATAAAATTCTTACAGCCTAACAAGACACCAAAATTGAAAAGTCCTTACAAGAATGTGACCATTATGTCTGCTAAAGATACAGAAATGCATAACTCATAATAGAGCACAGACTCAAAAAGGGAGTCACAAGAGCATGACTGTAATCGGTAGAAAGGTGTAAATGTCAAGATCATTGGACTCACAGTAATGACAGTGCTTACAATTATATTTGTTTGACAAGTAAATATTCTTTTAGCTTTAAGGCTATAGAAACACACATATGTGTAGTGTCTTCCCAGAAACATCTTGAGTTTACATAGCGCAACTTACGTCATCTTTAATTCTGTGAGGCAATAAACAAAATGATGTAATATACAATAAAAAGTTACACCTTTGGCTTTAAGGACACATATATAGATTTTTCTATCTATCTATCTATCAATCTATCTACACACACACACACACATACATACACCACTTGGTAACATGACACCCCCTAGATTCACGTCTGTTTTTGCTGGGTGTATATAAAAATGATGTACAGGTTGATGTTATGGTAACACAATGCGATGGGAATACAATGCGATGGCAATGGTCTCACCCTGGGAATGCTGAGAATGCTTCTTTGAAAAATGGTACCTGTAATAACCTTTTAAGGAAGTATTGGAGTTTAATGGTAAAACGTAGAGGAGGACAAGTATATTTATTAAAAATAAACAAATAAATAAAAATTAAAAATAAAACAATTAAATTAAAAACATAATATTCTTCCTAACCAGTGAGATAAACTAACATTTTCTAATCTCCATATAAGAATGTGTTTTCTTAGGACCAGCAATGAGCATAATGTCTATGTCACTGGACTCCCATGTAGTGAACAGCAGTTCGAGTCCAGGACCTGGTGGCTTAAACTCATGCCAGGTTCGTGTGCGTGTGTTCCCAAGATCCCGAGAGGAGAATGGAGGAGAAGGGATTGTGGCGAGGCCATCCCCCCAGGGGGGTGATTTCTCGCTTTCTGTCTCTGTCTCTCTCTGTCTTTTTGGTGAGCACACGTGCCCTATAACAACCCCCCCCCAAAAAAAAAATAAAAAAGAATGTTTTCTTTGCTTGTGCATAGAACTAGAAAGATAAATTTCCTTAGTAAGTTGTGGTACCAGGAACCCAAAACAATTGCCCTTAATACTGAAAACACTATACTGACAAAAACAACTGAGAGATGATCACTAATGTTATAACTTTACAGTATTATGCTAGAAAATAGCTACTAAAATAAAATATGAAGAAAAAAGAAACAAAACAATTATCAAAGAAGATAACTGAAAGATCAACATATAAAATCAATAGCTTTCTTTTTTATTAATCTGTATGTATATTTATTTTTTTATTTTATTTTATAATTTCTAATTTACATTTAATGGTTGTACATCTAATAAAAAGTAATAAACCAAATTTAAAATTATATAATATTACAATAGAAATTTGAAAAGATTTATGAATTAGCTAAAATTAATAAAATATTTAATAGAAATCCATTTAAGAAAAATGGATGCATTTAGATGAAAATAATATTTTTAAATGTTGATGCTTTCATTTAATCAAAGGTAGTTAAAACAAAAACTTACAAGACAGTTCGTGTATCTTGATCTTCAGATTCTGAAGTTCTCCTTAAAAAGATAAATGAGAAGAAAAAAGTATAAATTTTAGAGAAAGAATAAGTCAAGGGAAGTTAAAATAATATATATAGCCTAGAGATAGACAAAGTTATAAATTCAAAATAATGAGTAATCCAGAAGTAAACCCATGTCTAATATTAGTAAAGGTCATTTATAATAAAAATAAAAAAGACAGGCCTTTCAATTTATAATACTAAAATAAAGCATTACTTTATTAACCATTTAGATATAAGAATTTTAAAATAAACAAGAGGTTTACTTTATAACATATGAGTGGGGGTCTGCAAAAAGTTTATGAAAAATGCATACTATGAAAAAACTATGCATGAATTTAAAATTTTTTTCAGAGCAAAATAAACTTGTATTTCAATTCTATTTTCTATAAACATTTTGCAATCTCCTTGTACATTGAAAATGAACTCTAGATGGCTAAAAATAAAACAATGTTAGAAAGAAAAATAGAAGAATAAGTAAATATGTAGGGCTGGACTCATAGCCTAGTAGTTAGGGAGACAGATCCCACCTAGCTGTCTGTAATTCAAATCCTGGGCTTGAAAAAAATATATTTTTAAAAAAGAAAAAGCAAGCAAACAAAAACAAAAAAACACCATTTGTACACGTATGCCCCAATTCCCAAAAGATTGGAGAAACAGAAGAGAAAATATTGTAGCACCACCATGCCCCATGAGGACTGATTTCTTTCTGTCTCTCTGCCTCTCTCTGACAAGCACACATATCTCCTGACAATTTAAAAATAAGTAGATAAATAAATAGAAAAAAGAATAACAATACATTTTTTCATGAGGATTGCTTATATCCAAGAAGTCATAGAGATAAAAGAATACAGATCTGACCACAGAAAATACAAAAATCTTCCTTAATAAAACTCTAAGTTATAAGACTTCTGACATATTAAAGAATTAAGAAGTGTTTAATGATTGGTAGAAATATTGTCAATGATATAATATTAATGGGTTACTATCTAAACTATTTTAAAAGTTCCAACTACTCAGTTATAAAAAACTCAAAACTTAAAGAAACTAAATAGAAAATAATCACAGAAATACTACTAATAAGAAAATGAATCACTAATATTACAGAAATATTAAGCAGAGGAAAATTGCCTTTCAGAAAGGGAAAAAATGATAATTGAAAATATCTAATATAGAGTAGTGATATGAAAATGTTCATTCGCACTGTTGTTAAGCATTTTGGGAGAAGATTTGGAATGAGTTATCAAAATTTCCAAGATGTGAATTTTTTTCCCTTAATTCTTCCACTTCTAAGGATTTTTTTCATGAGCAAAACAGTATTGTAAAATGACTGAATTTTCATATTATAACTTTTCTATTTTGTCATTTTTTATATAATACTCAAATATAAGAGAGAAATAGGAAGTGAAAGTTAAATAAATTACTTTATGCTTTAGATTCCTGCTTCTCAGTATGTGAAACACAAAATTATATATAAACCACAAATGTCTTTTTTTCTTTTTCCTTTCTTTTAAAATTTGCTGGAGAGAGAGAGATAGAGAAGGAAGGTGATGAAGCATATCTCACCTCCCACGGGTGGGTGGGAGGGACACTCTGCAATCCCTTGTCTTACGTTTTCTTCTCAGGATTTTAAGTATGCACACTCAGTGATATGTTTCTCAATCTACAGGATCCAGGACTCAAACCATGTAGTCAGCCATCTTGGTTCTAGCTGTCTTAACTAGCACACTATCTGCTGGTCCACAGATGTTGTTTTAAATATTCTAGTAATTACAGATTTTAAGAGGTAACTATAAATGGGTGAAATTAATTTTAACGATACATTTTATTTAACCCAACATACACAAACTATTAATAATCATTTCAAATTTTCATTAATATTACAAATATAAATGATATATTTATTTTCTTTTATTCTCTTTCCTTAAAATCTGGTTTGGCCATTACGTAACACGGCACATGTCAACTTGGACTAGCAAAGGGTGGTCACATACGGCTAATGACTACCACGCTGGACAGTGTGTCTCTGCATTGCCTTGGGTCAGACATGATTTCACCAGTGCTTCTTTGTGACCAGTGCTCTGCATGCTGGCTTATGGAGCACACCTACATAGGATCCTCTGTTACTGTCACCATGGCTGACATCAGATATTGGCATCAAACCGCCATACCCTCATTAATGCACATTTAGTACAAAGACCTGACTGACAGGACATGACATGAGGGACTTCTTTGGTTAACAACAGACAGGACTGAACAGTGGAAAAAGAATTGATGTTTGTGATCAATAGTATCTGTTGAATGCATGCTGAATGAAAGCAAGTTAGCTTTGTCAACTGTAATTCAATTATGCAATTAAAAGTTGTGTGGACTTGGTCAAATCATTTTGCATCTCTCAATCTCAGGGTTTACAGCTTTAAGATACCTACCTAATAAGGCAGAAAAACTTGTGAGAGTTCAATTTGATGGTTTTCTAAATTTTCTCTTTTATACTACCTTCTTCTAAAATGAACCAATCAAAGAACAACTTGTAAATATATGTATGTTTGAAAATAAGTCAACATTTTTAAATTGGAGAAGTTTGATAGTGGAAAATAAAGACAGGAAAATAAAATGGTAGAAGGGCTAGAATTGGTGCTCAACATGCTACCATTAAACTATTAATTATTAGAATTTTGCCCCAAAAATCACTTAAAAGTTTTCGGCAGCCATAACAATTTTACAAGCATGGCTTAAAATAAATAAGTAAATAAATAAAAATAAAAACATAGTTTTATTTACAAAGGTGTTGGACATATTGGTTCAAATTATACTGTCAGAATGGATCCAGCAGGTAAACCACTTTATAGATTCATGACATTGTATTTGTTTGCATTTGGTTTTTCATGTGAACAAGAGGGTTGATGATAATATTTACCTTATGAGGTTTTTGAGAGGATTAAATGAGATATCACATGTAAAATTCTTCAACGAATATACACCACATAGTATGATATAAACATTAGCTGTGAATTTTCTTTATCCATGAGATTAAAAATACCGAGAGAATACTTGTGTAGCACTCAGCAAAATACCTAGGATATAATAGTGATTTAATAAATGTTATTTAATATATGTATATACTTTTAAAAAACCTGAATCAAAGCTACATTTGGCACATTCTAATAAATACTGGAAAATCATTGGCAAAGTGGAGGACATAAAAAAACAAAAGACGTGAACTAACAGAGATAAATTCATCTTTTCCTAAGAGATCTGGATTGCCATCTCTGTTGATTCTTCTGACGTTGTAGCCATTATCCCATAGTAAATTTATTTCTATATGTGGATATTTATGTAATAATGCAACTAGGTGTACCCCTAGTGTTTTTTTATATGGAGATTAGTCAAGCCATTCTTTGTAATTGGCCCAAATGAGAAATTAAATATATATGCAAAACCAAGGATTGATTTAACAAATTAAATACATATATAGTGGAAAATATATAACTCTTAAGGATACATAAACATAACATTTGGAAATAATTTCCTAAAATTTAAAATAATCCAATTTACAAAAATGGAGTTTCAATTCTATGTAAAAATTTAAATATAACTATTTTAATAGTTATCTACAGATAATTTTAATTTCCTTGTTTGTAATTTTTGGTATTTTCTGAATTTCCTTTCATAACGCAGTTTTTATTCTGAATTTATAAAAAAATAATAAATACTATCTAGAGGGGGAAATTATGCAGTAAAGGAATTTGTTTCCAATTTTGTGGTGAACACATTATAACATCTTCTTTAAGAAAGAGAAAAAAGTAAATGCATTTGCAAGGCCCAGGTAATTTTATTTACTTCACTTGTACTATGACACTTTAACTTGGTTCACACCCAGTAACTTTAGGCATAGCCAGAAGGCAATGTTGTCCTCTATAATTTCAATGTCACCGGATGATGGTGAGGATCCCCTGACTGTCCTATCCGTTGCTTCATTTATATACTCAGCATTCCTGTTTGCCCCAGTTTCACTCTACTTTTTCAGCTTCAAAATGATAAAACATAGCAATCAGGCACCCCACCTGTCCTGGATTTTAACCAAGGGTAAAATAAATCACAACAGCTTTACATGCAGGTGAAAATTAATATTCATTGTCCACGTAATGAAGAAAAGGCATGATAATATCATGTAAGTCATTAGCTCTATAGATGTCACTTTTGTACCATCTAAATTATAATATTCATCATTTTTCTGTTCTCAGTGGATCTTATAACAGTGACTACAAAAAATATTTTACATCGTCCCAGCAGCTTGGTGTATGCTAAAAACCCTATTAAAGGACACAAAAAGCCCTTGATGCTTATTATAATCAGGGTCGAAGGAGTATTTGGGACACCTGATGCAGCAAAATAAAGATAAGTTAGGTTTTCTGCCATCAGACAGTTGTAAGGCAGAAGATAACCTAATTTCTGCATTCCCTTAAAAGACATAATGAGCAAAAACCCAAAACAATTCTATCATGGCCTTTCCATTAAAAGCCAGCAGAACGGTCATTCTTAAAATATAAACTCCCAACATTTAATTACCTTGTTCGGTTGTTTTGAACTGTATGGATTAATTGTTACACAGATTCAACAGAGGCCCTGTCTTAAGCTAGTGTATTAAATTTGAGAATGAAATGTTCAATTTGAATCCATCTCTGAAAGGAAATTAATGATATAATGTAAAAAGAAATCTAATGTCCAGCTAGAAATTAGAATTCAACATAATGATTATAATTAAAACATTGAACTATTCTTAGCCAGTTTTCAACTGTTGTCATCATACTTAATGTTAAGAAACTTGAAACTGGGAACTAGCAGTTAGCACAATGCCTATGTCGCTGGACTCCCACGTAGTCGACCGCGATTCGCATGCACACACACCTGATGTGATTTTCAAGCCACCGAGTCCAGGACTTGAACTATAGTCAGACATGTGGGAGTCTAGAGACTTAACCACACCACCTACTGGCTCCTCAATGGTGAATTAAGCTCAATATGTAAGAAAGAAATTATACCAATTCTCTACTATTTTAGAAGGTAGAAGCAGAAGAAATAATTCCTAATTCAGTTTATGAAGCCATATTTAGCTTATTCCCAAACCATATAAAGACATTATAAGGAAGGAAAACTATAGACCAATAACTCTTATGGACATATGTTCAGATGTGCTCGACATAAAATTAGTAAATCAAATCCAGAAATATATAAGATGAATTATTCAACACTACCACCAAGTGTGATTTTCCAGGTATGCATGACTGCCTCAACATAAGAAAATCAATTGATCGTATCAACGATCCAAAGGAGAAAAATCACATAATATTAATAGCAAAAGCATTTGGAAAATTCGAACACTTATTTATTATTAAAAACTTTCAGCAAATTAAGAATAGAGAACGTCCACAACCTGGTAAAGAATATTACATAATAATAACCTACTGTTGTCATCATACTTAATGTTAAGAAACTTGAAACTGGGAACTAGCAGTTAGCACAATGCCTATGTCGCTGGACTCCCACGTAGTCGACCGCGATTTGCGTCCCGGACCCGGTGGCTTAAAACTCATGCTGGGCGCGTGTGCGTATATGCCCAAGATCCCGAGAGGAGAATGGAGGAGAAGGGATTGCGGCGTGACCATCCCCCCTGGGGGGTGATTTCTCGCTTTCTGTCTCTATGTCTCTCTCAGTCTGTCTGGCGAGCGCACGTGCTCTACAGTGAAAATCTCTCCAAAAAAAAAAAAAAAAAGAAACTTGAAACTTTCCCTCTATGATCAGAAACAAAACAGGGTGTCCCCCCTCATCACTCTCACATCATGCTGGAAATTCTATCTAAAGCAATAAGATAATAAAACAGAATAAACAGTGTACAAATTTGGACAGGAAAACTCAGGCTTTGTTCACCAGTGATATGATCATCTCTATAGAAAATCCTGAAGGATAAACCACAAAATCTTCTGGAGCTAATAAATGAGTAAAGCAAGATTTCAGGATAGAAGGTTAATATGTAAAAGTCAATCACTTTCAATTGATTGTCATACAAGTGATAAAAAATGGAATTTGAAATTTAAAAACACATTACAGTTTACAGTAGCACACCCCACAAAATAAATATTCGTATCATCTAAAAATATATATACAACACCTACATGAGAAAAACAAGAAAATTTTGACAAAAGATATCAATAATAAACAGGGAGATATAGTATATGCTCATGGATAGGAAAACCTAATATTGTCAAGATGTCAGTTCTTTTCAACTTGTTCTGTGGATTCAATTCAATTCACTCCCAATTAAAATCCTAGCACAGTATTTTTAGATATCAACAAACCAATTCTAAAGTTTATATAGACAAGCAACAAAACAAGGCTAGCCATCTCAATATTGATGAAGAATAAAGTCAAAGGACTAACCCTACCCAACTTCAATACTTACTGTAAAGTGGTAATAACCAAAATTATGGTGAATAAGTGGACAAACATGTCAATGCAACAAAATAGGGAGTCCAACAACAGGCCCAGATAAATAGACTGGACAAAAAAACTAAAGAATGGAAGAAAGTCTTTTCTCTTTTTTGGAGAGAGATTTTTGCTATAGAGTGCTTTTGGTCACCTGAGAGACAGAGACAGAGAGACAGAAAGGGAGAAATCACCCCTCCCAGGGGGGATGGCTGTGGTGATGACATATTTACACAACACCAAAGCCATGATCCTTCAAAGGAGTATTTAACAAACAATATATTATTACAATTTAAAATGTTACATTCTATTCAAAATAATGTCTGGAGAAAGAGAAGACAAGCCACAAACTGAGAGAAAGCATTTGCAAAAGAAACATCTGGTAAAGAACACTGAATCTGATGTAAATAAAATAGACAATATATTCTTTTTTCTTTTCTTTTTTTTTTTTTGGAGAGACTTTTGCTATAGGGCGCATGCGCTCGCCAGACAGACAGAGACATTAGAGACAGAAAGTGAGAAATCATCCCCCAGGGGGGATGGTCACGCCGCAATCCCTTCTCCTCCATTCTCCTCTCGGGATCTTGGGCACGCACGCGCACGCGCCCGGCATGAGTTTTAAGCCACTGGGTCCGGAACGCGAACCGCGGTTGACTACGTGGGAGTCCAGTGACATAGCCATTACACTAACTGCTGGTTCCCAATAGACAATAAATTCTTAAAACCAATAATAAAGAAACAAAATACTCAATTAAAAATAAGCTTAAATAATTTTAACAGACATCTTCCACAGAATATATAAAAGCAGCAAATAATTCTGTGAAAAGATTTTTTAGTGTTTTATGTTATTAGGTGATTGAAACACTACCAAGAAACAACTACGCATGTATTAGAATGACCAAAAAGCAAAACACCGACAACAGTAAATACTACTAAAGATATAGCAGAACAAGAACTCAAGCTGGTGGGAACGCATAATGGAACTGTAACAGTTACATTGATGGGCAGTTAGGAGATTTCTCATATAATTAAATTTCTCATACTGTTACCATATGATTAAGCAGTCATGATCCTTAGTATTTACTGAAATGATTTGAAGGCTTATATCCATACAAAAATCTGGACATTGGGACGAGCAGTTAGTGTAATGGCTATGTCACTGAACTCCCATGTAGTCGACCACGGTTCGAGTCCCGGACCTGGTGGCTTAAACTCATGCCGGGTGCATGTGTGTGCATGCCCAAGATCCCGAGAGGAGAATGGAGGAGAAGGGATTGCGGCGTGACCATCCCCCTGGGGGCTGATTTCTTGCCTTCTGTCTCTCTGTCTCTTTCTGGCGAGCGCACAAGCCCTATAGCAAAAAAAAATAATAATAAAATAAAATAAAATGTCTCCCCCCGCAAAAAAAATATGGACATCAATATTTATAAAATTCTTATCCATAATTGCCAAAGCATGGAAGCAAGCCAGGTGTTCTTCAGTATGTGAACAGATAAATCAACTGTGGTTATACACAGACAATGGAATATTATTTAGTGCTAAGAAAAAAAATGAGCTACCAAACCATAAAAAGATATGGAGGAAACTTAAAAAGGCATTACTAAGTGAAAATAAACCAATCTGAAAAGGCCACATCATGTATGATTCCAATTATATGACATTCTGGATAAGGCAAAGCTATGGAGACCATAAATAGATAAGTGACTGCCAACGTTAGGGAGGAGGGGGATATGAATAAGCAGAGCACTAAGAGGTTTAGGGCAATGAAACTGGTATGTATGATACTATAATGACTGGTACATGTCATTCCACATCTTACAAAATCTATAGAATGTAGCCAAGAGTAAACCCTAAAATAAACTGTGGACTTTGGGTGGAAACAGTGGTCAATATAGTGTCATCTATTGTCACAAGTGTACCAGTGTAGTGTAGCATCTCTGAAATATGGGAAGTTGTGCATGTATCAGAACAGAATGTAGGGACCAGCAGTTAGCGTAATGGCTATGTCGCTGGACTCCCATGTATTCGACCGTGATTCCAGTCCTGGACCCAGTTGCTTAAACTCACGCCGGGCGCATGTGCGTGTGTACCCAAGATCCTGAGAGGAGAATGGAGGAGAAGGGATTGTGGTGTGGCCATTCCCCCCAGGGGATGATTTCTCGCTTTCTGTCTTTCTGTCTCTCTGTCTCTCTCTGTCTTTCTGGCGAGTGCACAGGCCCTATAGCAAAAACCTCTCCAAAAAAAGAAAAAAAAAACAAACAAACAAACAAAAACTCTCCAAAGAAAGAAAGAAAAAAACCATCAGAAGGTAAATAAGGATTCTGTACTTTCAGTATTTTTATGAATATAAAAGTACTCTAAAAAACAAAATTAATTATTCAAATTAAATAACTATCCTGGATAAAATAATTCATGTAACTGTATGGGATTTTATTTTGGATGACCTTTGCTTCAGTTTTTTTCTCAACAATGTCACCATGTCCCTATGTACTTGAAAAACTAAAGAAGAGTCAGTACTATTGACCCAGAAGTAAGACTAATTACATCTAAGTTGGTCTGGAAAGTTATTCATGAGAAATAAACAATAAACCAAGCTGAAGGCTGGAAACATTTGAAAGCAGGTTTTAATGTGTAGTACACAGTTAGAAATAAACAAGTGAAGAAGGAGGGGAACAGCTCACTGAAAAGAGTTGGGGAGAGGAAATTCCAGGTACCTTTAGAGGAAGAGTAAAGAGAGATGAGACTTAATCCACATGCGTTAAGTATAGAGAGGTCCATATTTGCTGAGAGGCTGAAATTCAAGACGTAATCTCAGAAGAGATTTTAAGACTGTAAATGAAAAACCAAGAAATATTTAGAAGATAAACTTGAAATTTTGTAAATGAAAAGGAACACTTCATTTTTAGATACCAAGACGCTTAAAGTGGAGAGACAAATTTTACAAAAGAAAGTTTAGACAGCTGGATTACATACCATAGAAAAATCCAGATTCGTGAAGATATGATATCCGAGCATTTCTCCTGCACTCCATTCTTCCTTTCCTGCAGTTCCTCTACCTGATACTTGTTTGTTTGAACCCTGATGGTGAGTGTGTATAAGTGAGACAAGGAGAGAAGAGAGAGAGAAAGTGAGTGCATGAATATGTGTGTTCAGATTTTTAAGTCTCAGGTCTTGAGATGTTTCCCTTAATTGATCGTACAGTTTTCAGAGATGACCATTTTTGAATTTCTCTTTGTTATGCTACATAAACATCTACCAATTTCCTCACGATTTTCTTATTTATTAGCTCTTCACTGTGGGGTTTGTGCAATGCTAAGGGCTTTAAATAGATAGCTGATTTATAGGTAAGTAGATAGATGGTAGGCAGTCAAGCCAGGCAGCTGAGAGATACATGCTGTGTACATGTGAACACATATATACACAGAAATCCAATAAACGCTATGTGTGTGTGTCAATTAGAGCTACTACAATGAATCTCATATCACTCTCCTCTTCACAAGCATACGCTCTGCATTCTTTTTCACACTGCAGCTTCAATCATATGTTTGCCTAACTTGCTTCTCATATTAGAGTAAAAGCTGTTTTATCAGCAGCCTGTCAACTAGAAATCTCTATTTATGGGTACTCTTGTTCATTTGCAGTGCTCAGTCACTCTCCAAGCTATGAAATGTGAATCTCCTATATATACAAATAACCATTTGCACAGTGCTTTCTCCTCTTCCCACTCACCCAAGATTGCTCCATCTCAGCTACAACTCATAAACAGTCCCAACATGAAAACAACGCCCAGGGAATTCACTGCATTGAATCACTACATCGAACTGGGAAACGTCAATATGCACTGAACATATATCATGTGTTGGGCTCTATGCTTGGTGTGTTGTATGAGCTACTGCTTTCAGAACTCGGAGGCACATAGAAGGTAGATATTTTTGCCTCTGTTTTTCAGGGAAGAGAAGCAGATATCAGAGGTGAAACTTCTGGGAGTGAACATGTCTGTGAAGCTAACCCTGGTCATGGCTGCATACTTGATTTAAGGAATTTTGGTTTATCAGGCTCTGCTAACTGAAGAGCCTTGATACAGAGCATGAAAACAAAATGTCAGGTCCTCTGTTGATTAATACTGTTTTTTCTTTAAATGCAAATAGATTATTTTAATGACTTAGGTTATTCTAAGAGATACCTGGAAATGCAAATTTTCTATCTACTTGAAATGAAAGAACTCAAAATCATCTTCAAGAAATAAAGCTCTCTGTAGTGCATTTGACCATTTCTTAATGTTTCTTCCAAGAATATATATGGTCACCTGACACTCCTTTACTTTAGCTGCCTTATAATCCTTTATTTCAATTCAAATATGCATGCATTTTAATTGCTTATAATTTCATGTCTCAGAGTAAATGGAGTTCTATTCAAAAACAGAATATGCTGCAGTGATCCTGGTCTATTTTTACTCTATTGTCACTGAAATCACATTATCCTAGTCTGCTCATTGGTCTTTCTTATGTATTAGTAATAAATCTATACTAAAAACATTTAAATGAGTTTTCAAGTGAAGGTGAAGCATTTAATACATTATTAAAAGTATTGAAAAGAGTATTTTTACCGAAGAGAAATGAATCAGATAAATTAAACAGTTAAGCATTCTTTACTTAAAGGGTTTTGAGGTGTTTTCCATCAAGCAAATGAATGTCATAATTTATTCATTAAAAGGGTTTTTTTTTTATGCAAAGGATATTTACAAGTACATCCAGGGATGCTAGAGGCTCAAAGGCAGAAATAGAGGAACGCCTACAGGAGTGGGCAGTGAAACATAAAGGGAAAAAAATCCTGGTAGAGTGAAAGCTGAAGATGTGAGCTGCTTTCGTAGCAAATAGAGATTCTGCCTGCCTGTTTCTTCAAGGCACTACCAAATTTGAGTTTGGAAATGGGGAAAATTGATGGATCAAAGAATTGCCTCCCTTTTGCAGAAACTCTATTTGACTAGTTTATCTTTTAAGATATGTGAGGGGACTTCAAAGAGTTGTTGAACATTGGAATTCAAATGCAAGTTTTTTTGAGAGAGAGAAAAAAAAAAAAACACCTGAAATCCACATATAACTTTTTTTTTTAGAAATGTTTTGAAGAATCCTATTTATGGACTGGCCCTGTACCCTGGTGGTCAAGGGAGCCATATACCACATGACCAATTACAGTTTGAAAAATATGCTGGCTTGAGAAACGCACTAAGTGTGGATATGTGCATACCCAAAATTTCAATGGGATGGGTAAAATGGAGAAGTGACTACAGCATGACCATGCCCCACTGGGGGGATGCTTTCTTCATGATCCCTTTATCTCCTCTCCTCCTCCCTACCTCTCTCTGGTAAGCGCACATTCTGTCTGGCAATTATTTATTTTTTTTGTGGGTAATTAATATGGATAGATACCGCATGATGAACTCCATGGTTCAAGTCCTATACCTGGCAACTTGAAAGACATGTCAGGCTCATGTATATGCGTGCCCTAATTCCTGAAAGGAGGGAGAGATGGAGGAGAAGAGATTTCAGTGTGACCATTCTCCATGATGAGTGCTTTTTCACTTTTCACTCTCTTTCTCTCTCTCTGGCAAGCTCTGCCCTATAGCAAATTAAGGGGAGAAAATCTGATTGATAGAGATCATAGGTGCATGTTAGAGAAAGAGACACACAGACAGACAGACAGGCAGACACACTCTTGACAAAGTCTTACCACACCTTGATTTCCTTCCTTCAGCTTTTCTTCTTGTCAGGATTTTGCCGCTGTGAACTCAGAGTCAGCCTTGTGGCTCCCAGCATTGCAGCGCAACGAACTGTACCAATCCAGCCCATACCCATAGTTTTTTCAGAAGTTTTGTGAACTTTCTGAAGACTCCCTCATATTATTTGAATTTAAATATGGATAGATAGAATAAATGATAGATAAATAGATAGATAGATAGATAGATAGATAGATAGATATAGATAGATAGATAGATAGATACAGAGATCGGTAGATGCTGGAAGCACTCACTAGGGTTCTTATACTATGATGGAACTGGCGTAGTGTTGTCTTCATGGAATTTATCATCCAGTGACGGACACAGATACATAATCATCACCGACCATGCTGGGTGTTTTTGTTCTCAAATAATAAAAACAGACACCGTTAATCTTGGAATTTTAGTGAAGTCTTCCTGATAGAACCTTTGGGTAGATATCTGATGAGCTAGTGGGAATTACCTAGGTGACTAGAGATGATGAAAGAGTAAAGAAAAGTATAAGAATCTTCCAGAATATAATCACCAGAAAGTAAAAGAACTACAGGAAAGAAAAGTATAATATGTTTAAGAAACTGTTAATCAATCAATATGGCAGAATAATGATCTTTAAAGTGGCTTTTGTTTTGTTTTATTATAATTTAAGCCATTGGACCAACTTGAAAAGACCACTCACATGGAAACCCAGCATATACTTCCTCTCTCTTCCTCATACGTATAGCTACTCTGACCGTGAGGTGGCCTGATGTGACCGGTTCTGATGGATTGCTCCTGAACCCTTCAGTGCACACACTCAATGCAGAGGGCACACACAGCACATGCTCAGTATTCCCTGAAAGTGCTTCGTAGAAGTCTATTAGCCTCTGAGTGACCATCTTCACCCCACTGAGCTTGGGGCCACAGAGTGATGGATCAGTCTAACAGAAAGGGACTCCTCGTGGTAAATGGATCTGTAGAACCTTATTAATTATCTTTGAAGTTCATATGTGAGTTCATCGTTAAAGTTACATATGAATTTAAGATTCATTGAAGACAATAGGGAGATAATAATGAATGTTATAAGGAGGGGCAAGTGAGTAATCACATTAAGCTTTAAAACAATTAAGGTCACTTCTACCCTGATAATGGGGAGTCAGTTCTGAACCTGTCACAACAATCAGGATAAATAAGCTAAGAAAAGAACAATTGGGATGAATGGAAGGACATAAATAGACTTGAGGAATATTAAGGAGAAAAAAAATCGTCAGATGTAGGGAGCAGTTAAGAGAAAAAGATTTCTTCCTTGATCAACTATATAAAACCATATAGTTTACTGAAATAAGAAACACAAAAGAAAGATTAGAGGAAAACAATAAAATATAATTGAGAAAAGTGCTGAGTTGGCAAGGTTTGTGGAAAATTTGTTTTATTGGTCCCATGTAATAATTTCAAAAATAAAAAGCAGAAATATAAACAATAAAGTAAAAACAGAATAAATAAATTAAAGTTTAAAACATAGCCTAGCTTGGTGGTACAGCATAATGGACTACATTGTTGGAAGCCGCATGTTCAGCTTGGGTTTTAAATTCCCAGCTCTGAAAACACACCGTCACATAAGTGGGTACCTAAGATCTTGATAGACTAGGAGACTGGGGGAAGGGGATCACTACATGGTCAAATCCCTCCAAGGGTGATTTCTCCCCATCTCACTCTCGCTCTCTCTGTGCACACTCACTCTCTATCATAAAGAATAAATAAATAAATTTAGGTAAAATTGACTTTATTAAATAATATATTGGGTTTATTTTAACAATTTCAACTTAGTAGAGTCTATTGAGAAATATATTTCCTAAATATATTTACATATTTACTAAATATGAGTAAAATTTTTACTTTCCATGCACCCAACCCATGGCCATCCCCTGCCAGGTGTTTTCTCATTTTTTTTTTCTCTCTCTCTGTTTCCAGCAAGCACATGTGCCCTTAGGCAAAAACAAAAACAAAAACAAAAGAAAAAATAGAACTGATATCTAAATGTCAGATCTGAGCTATGAAATTATATAACAAAGCAATGAAAATAATCTATGTGACATATATACTTTTATAGGATATAAAAGTGTGTAACATATATGAAAAATTTAAATGGACTCTAACTGATTAATTATCCCAGTTCATACCAGTGAAAGATTAGAAAATTCATGCCAGTCAAAGATTAGAATCCTAAAAAGGAAATTAATGAATAACAAGTTTCTTTTTGTGATTCCCAAGAGAGAAACCTCATCATTTGGAGCAGGTTTTGTTGTTGTATTTACTGGATCAGGATTCTTAAAAGGGTGCTCAGAAAATTTACAATCTAGTTTTCTTAAAAAAAACAAGGTCAAATACTTAAATACTGGAGAAATATCTAATCGGATTTAAGATTAGTATAGGTGGTTAAGGAAAATAAAAATAGCTTTGGAAAGTGTACTTATCTAAGATGTAACTAAGACAAGGAATCAGCCATCCCATAATCACCACCAGTAGGGGTTGACTTTGGTTTAAAGAACCCATCTTTCCTCTAGTACATGGAGAGGGGCCCATCTATTCCCAGATTCTGTAGTACATGACTCAGATTGGCATTAGTACTCATCTGATTAAAGCCTTACATGAGATTAGATTTCAGGGTACAGGGAGAATGAGAGTGAAATATTAGAATAATACCTCTTTCTGTGGAAATAGGGCAAATTGTATTTTCTGCATCGACTAGGTTCAAAATTGAACACATGAAGAAAGTTTATGTGGTGGTGGTATTGGTAGTGGTGGTAGAAATATTGGAAAAGATCTTGGTAGAGATGTACAAAGAGTTCACCAAACTACTGTGTTTGAAAACACATAACCTTTGAAGTGTTTTTTCCTCGTGTAATAGGACATTTAAGTCAACTGAAATTACAACTATAAATATTCATAAAGTATATATACTCTATACTTTATCAACTATCACACTTAATAGAGAATTATCCATGGAGATTATTTCACTTGTGAGTAGTTGACAGCATCATGTCATGTCAAGTGAAAAGAAAAGATGTGTTAGTTTCTGGGGTGTGTTTCATTTATGGCTTCTTAATGATTTGTTACACGTCTGAGAGAATCAAGCATGAAAAACATTGAGAATACATTTTTTGACTGACTCAATGGTTGTAAAAGACACTCTCATTGAGAAGACAATGCAATGGGCCAGTGATACCACCATTTGGTGTATGGTTATATATACATTGTATATGTGTAAAATATAGGTTCACATGTTTTATTTCTTTTTGCTTTGTTTTTTGGTATAACTAATTTTGTACAGCTTAGGTTAATTTCATAGGAATTGAGATATTTGTCCTCATGATGCCATTTATAAGCTTAACATACACTTAAGTGTTCCCATTTCAATTTTATTTGCATGTAGGTTTTTTTTTAACATGTTCTTTAAGTCTGAAGAATTTCTTTCTAAGGTAGTTTGTTCATCTTTTCCTCCTAAAACTTCTTAGAAAATTTCTTGACTGCCTTTATGTCTTCATAGGTCAGAAACAACAGGCTGGGGTAGAGGATTATTTAAGAGGAATGTGGTTGATCTGACAAAATATTTGTCTGCAAACACAAGCCAAGGAGCACTACTCAGCAGCATAACTGATCAAACAACCAGCCTAATTCTTTCCTGAAAGCTAGAAATTAAACCCAGACACTGCTTCAAGAATTGACATTCTAAATAGTCAAGTATACTGCAAGAAAAATCAGTTTATTTATATCTTAAGAGATTGCTTTTAATATTCCCAATATGGGCAGATACCCTTACATGGGCATTTCCTTAAATCCCTACAGTTCTTTCACAGGATATAGTTCTCTTCTGGAAAGTACTGTGTCAGCAGGACTTACAGTACCGAACAAAACTTGAATTTTCCAAGAGTGGACAATTTCTAAAAAACAACAGAGTCAATGTATTATGATTTTATTTTTTTCTAGGGGAGATCAAGCATAAGTGCTTTGTTGTTGAGTGGAATTTTCTAGTGTAAATGGGGGAAAGAAACAGGATAAAAATGCCCATTTCAGCGTTTTCTAGCAAAAGCAAGGAATTTCACTTGCAATTTTGAGAATGCACCCTAAATTAATTTGACATTAATTATTCACTTGATAGTCCAAATTACACATTTTTTTTTTTTTATAAAAGCCAGGTGTGCTCCAAACACCAGAGCATCTGTTATCTTTTACACATAAGCCAAAGGGGAATAACAGCATAAAAAAGAGCACTGCAAAAGAATGATTCTAGTTTTTTTTTTTTTTTTTTTTACATCTGGTGGCATAAAAAAGGCACCAAATAAAAATCTTTTTTTTCCTCTCTTTTTTTTTTTTTTTAAAAAATGGAATATGTACCTTTGGTGCTGAAGTAAATCATAAAATATTTAATCAGGATATATATAATGTTAACTTGAAACATCAAAAAAATTTTATTTTAATTTTAGTCACCAATCAATACAAATCATGTCAAGTTTAACATACTATTTATTGCCCTGAGTCATTAAGAATGGTATGTTCATAATTATGTGATCCTGAGGAGGGGTACTATCTTCTTGGAAAGGATTACAGGTTTATAATTGTCTCAAGACATGAACTCTTGAGACGAGGTAAGCTCGATTGATTAATTATCCACAATGAAGTTATCTGGAATGTCAGTAGAAATTCAGTAGAAAGTTCTATGTGTTTTAAGGCCAAAGCTGAGGACAACCTCAATTAGAGGGTAGAAAGGAAACTTAATGATGAAAAAGAATGAAGCAACAGAGAACATCTACACCCAATTTTCTGTGGAAGAAGTATGCATGCATTGGTCTTGTGTTTACCTACAGAAAAGAGGATACAATATTTAGGGAGTAGGTACAATTTCCAAGCTAATTCCATACACTAATATAGATTCAGCCTACCCACATTAGATGTTTCCTTTTCCCAGGTACAGTAATTATGCTATTCCACATTCTGTGTAAGATTAGCTTTTAAGAAAAGAAAACGGTAAGCATTGTCATTATTCACAGGTCACATGAAGCATACAGGCAATAAGTTAATTGTTTGTTTTAAAATAATAAAGTATATATTTTCTTACCAAAAAAATGTTTTTATATTGATTTTGACTACCCAAAGAACTGTTTAAGGGGCCATCAGGTGCAGGTGGTACAATGGTTGGGGTGCTGGACTCTCACATGGTTGACCATGGTTCAAGTCTCAGACCTGGTGGCTTACTTTGTCACCATCTCTTTCTTTCTCTTTCTCTCTCTGGTGTGCACATATGCTGCACAGTAAATTAAAAAGTAGTAGTAATATTAATAATAATAAATAAAATAAAATAAATAACTCTTATTTAATAAAAGAATTGTTTAAAATGACTGATAGATGATCCATTTCTTTCAATTTCCATAGTGGATTAGTTTTCAATATAGATAGATTTTTGATGATGATGTTATCTTATAAGGCTTTTATTCTCATATTTTGCCCATTCTTATTCTTTCTGCAGGTAAGGAAATGTTGACAGAAATTGAATGTGTCTAAGAATATTTAGGAAAGAAAAAAATTAAAATTGACAATGCTGTGTTATTTAAAATATGCCATAAAATTATTTTTTATTTTAGTTAAATTAGTTAACGTAAGAAAAATATATAAATTTCAGATATAGAGAGCAGTCATTTTTAAATGGTCTTCATATTAAAAAAGATCCCTAATTCTCATAAAATTCTGCCCTCAATAAATTCTACAGATAATTCTGTTTAAGAAATACATTTTTCTTTTACATTGTCCTTTGTCAAATAAATGTTTGACAATGATAGAAAAAGCAGTCATTACCAACATTTTAGTGAAGTGATTTTTCCAAGTAATACTTTACACCTTGTTCTGAAGTTTCTTCAATTTTAAACATTGAAAAAAACACATCAGCCAATTTAAATATCATTTTATTTCCTTCTTACCAATGAGAATAAATAGAAAACTATTACTTAAAAATAAAAGGATTTCAGCAAAATAAACGTTCATATTTTCCAATGTATACAACAGAAATAAGTCAATGTATAACTATTTTTCCATTCAACAGAATGTTTTGATTGAACTGACAAAACTACTCATATTTGATATAATTTTAACATAATTTCTCAATTAATAGAGTAATATATTTAATCAACTATAATATGCCAGATACAGCTATATTAACTAAATGTGACAGTGGAGTGAACATTGTCCAGACACGCAAATATTTTAGTAAGACATTATTAATTATCAAAATAAACATAAAATTACTGAATTGTTATTAATAATATCAATAGGTCAATATGGTTCAATAATAAATGGATGCCAACACTGAACACTTAATTAGGTTTCTTGAAAAACTATGTATTTTGTTATTTCACCATACATTGGTCTAACTCATTTGTAACTATTCAGTTCTTAAATTGAACTTCTTATAAAAAATCCTGCTGCCTTAGCTTACATTAATAATGCATTTTTACAGTGAAATTGAAATTGGAGAAATTGTCATATCATTGATGTTCCACCTTATAATATGCATATATAAAAAGAGATATAAGCTTCCCAGATATTTTATGTAAAACAATATGATACATCAGAACTAAGTGATAATAAAAAGACTACCTTAATTTATGTAATTTAAGAGACAGCCACTATTGACCTTGTTTATTCAAAATACACAATATCCTAAGTCATTGAATCTAAACCAGAGTTAGATACAGTACACTGTGTGTGTTTAGTTGCTAATATATTTATCTAGTTTGTTTTAGTTGTTTGCCATAGGGTGTGTGTGCTCAGCAGAGAGAGACAGAGAGAAGGAAAATAAGAAATCACCCCCAATAGGGAATAGCCACACATCAATCACTTCTTCCTTCACCTCTTGGGATCTTAGGCACACACGCACAAGCACCTGGTGTGATTTTCAAACTGCAGGGACCAGGACTTGAACTGTAGTTGGCCATATCGGAATCCAGAGCCTGCTTGTCCCAAAGTGTTTTTACTTTTCTTTCCACCATTGAACTAAAGGTATTAAAAAAGTAATAAGTATCATAAATGATAGGTCAAAAAGAGGAGATAACAGTGCTGCTAAGTTTTATAAAGTATTTTGGCATTTTCTCATTTTAGTTTACAATGATGTCTTTCGCTCATTTGGATTTAATTGTGGTATTTTCAAAAGCATGGACAAGATAGTATGTATGAGATTTTCAAAAGGAATATATTGAAGCAAATATAAGTAGAAAAGATACTTTATTACAGGTAAAAAGCAAAATCATGTGTCTAAATCATAATTAATAGAGGCACATCAGAATTCGGCCTCTGTTATAATAATAATTGATGACATTAATTATAATTATATTTTGTTTTTCTTTTTCTTTTGGCTTTTCCTTCTATTCAAGGCTTTTATGATTTGATTATTCTACTTTAATCTGTAAATCCATCATAACATAAAAAACTTTTTCTTAGTTGTAAATAAGAAAAAAAAAGGTTCAAAAATTAAACTAATTTATTTAATTGAAGTGTCAGAAAAGGTGAAGTAGAATGTATATGTATTTATTTATTTGTTTAGAGGCTTTTGTTATAGGGCGTGTGTGCTTGCCAGAAAGACAGAGATAGAGAGACAGAAAGTGAGAAATCACCCCCGGGGTGGTGGCCGCACCACAGTGCCTTCTCCTCCATTCTCTTCTTGGGATCTTGATCAAGCACGCACACGCGCCCGGTGTGAGTTTAAGCCACCATCTCTGGGAGTTAAACAGCAGTTGACTACATGGGAGTCCAGCGACATAGCCAGGACGCCAACTGCTGGTCCCAGAACATATTTCTTAACTCTCATTCCAATTCTCTTTCCACTTAACTGACAAATGCACTTTGTGTATCTTTCTAACTTCTTTGTTCAGTGTGTCAAGATTAGCACAAAGGCCCTTTTCTTTGGGAAGACTTTTCCAACTCTCTACTGTTATCCTCAGTCTTTTTTTTTTTTCCTCTATTCCTTCCTAGAACATTGTTAACAAACTTCTATAATAGCATTTATTTATTGTACCCTATCTTTCTCCGAAATGTAGGAGATGAATGATTTGGGAGAGGGTATCATGTCTTTCTTACTTTATGTACTTCCTCCAACTCCTCAGCAACTGTGAGTCCATGTGCTGAAAAACGAACTCAATGAATACTAAACAACTGAAATTGACAGCATTTTAAGTTCTTAAAGAACTCAGTAGTTAAAACAAGAGCCACAGTTAAAACAGTGGCCACACGTTTCTGCCTGCATGTCAAACAAGCAAAGCATTGATCATCATCACTTTTAAAATCTTACTTATGAGGCAAAACAATTCCAGGAATTGCTTCCTTGGAACCACAGTATACCTAACAATGATTTTTCAATGCCAGAAATGCTAATTTACCGGGGCTGTGTCATCAATTGTCAAAGCGCTTGTCTTAGGAGTGATGTCACTGCATGGCAAGTTGGCAATTATTTGAGGAGTTATTTCAATAACTGCTCAGCTCTTTGTCTGATTAATGAAACTGCCAATGGATTTATAACTCCTGTTACAGAAATGTATCATTGGAGATTTGCTGAATGGGGCGTCATAAATTCCAGATACCTGAAAAATTACGACAGAATTTGATTAGAATGCTTACTTTCATCTCTCCTTTTTCACTAAATTCACCTCTCATTATCTACTGCTAGCACTGCCTGTTCTAAAAAGAGAGAAGAAGAGGGTTATTTGTGACAAAATATTATGTTTGCTAGAGATATTCTTCCTTTCTTTTCTACCCTATCTAAATTTTCTCATGCACAATATTTAAACATGCCAGAACAGATTCACAGAGACATAATATCAGAAAGAAGTTCCTTTGGAGTCTATAATGTTTCTGGCAACTAGAGGCAAATATGAAAATATTGGGAAACAAAGCAATAAGATTCAGCAGAATATAAGTTATGGACCAAATACTTTCTGCTTTGTTAGAAGGAAAGCCTCAGGCTGAATGGCATTAGATATACAGAGCATAAGTTATTATCCTGTAGCTCAAACCTCAAGATATCCAGATATGATTACAAACGTACAAATTCTTTAATTGTTTTGCTTAAAGAATTTGATATTTTTAACAGATGATTATAAAAAAGCACTACTTAATATACCAAAATAATTTAAAGTTTTTTGTTTGTTCATTTTGGTTTGTTTTTAAGAGACAGTTTTGCTATGGGGGCATGCATTGGTCAGAGAGACATAGAGATACAAGAGACAGAAAGCAAGAAATCACCGCCAAAGGGAATGGCCACACCACAATCCCTTCTCCTCCATTTTCCTTTCAGAATGTTGAGCAAGCAAGCACATGCACCCAGCATGAGATTAAGGCACCCAGTCTAGGACTCAAACTGTGGTTGACTACATGGGAGTTGAGTAATGTAACCACTACACCATCTACTGATCCCAGTTTTAAGTTTTTATTTCCATTAATATGATGAAATGAGCTATATTAAAAATAGACACACAAATTAGCAAAACTTGTCTTAAACTATTGTATATAATACATTGCATATAACAGATAATCATAAGCTAATATTATCTCAAAAGATATCAATTTAAAATAAGGCTTTTGTCTCAACATGAAAATTGATTCTGAAAAAACAAGTTTGGGTTGAGCAGATGACTTAATGATTACATCACTGGACTCCCACATGGTCAACCACAGTTTGAGTTCCAGACCCAGCAGCTTAAAACTCATATAGGGTACATTTGCATGCAAGCCCAAAATCTCAAGAGGAGAATGGAGGAGAAGGGAATATAGTATGGCCAGCCTCTCCGAGGGGTGATTTCTTGCTTTCTGTCTCTCTGTTTCTCCAGTGATCACATGTGCCCTAAAGTAAAAACCTCTCTAAAGAAAAAACAAAAATAGTTTTTTGATCTTAGTTATCAATAAATAGTTCATGAAAACAAAATAATACGACATTAGAAATCCAAAGATAATCTTTACAATGTGGTGAAATCAAGTCTGATATAAACTGAACAAATCCCTCTCTAAAGCTGACCCTGTACAAAGGAATATAGAATGACTCTCAGTTAATCACAACAAAAGCAAATTATCCCAAAACTCTAATGTTTTTTTTTCATATATAGAAATGGACAACGATGTAAGCAGATTCCAGAGGCAATGTTATTTTCCTTCTTTCAACTCCCATCACGTATTATGTCTCTAAGAATTGTGAACTAAGATAGCCTGTACATTTCAGTCAGGGTAAGAGAGAACTGTGAAATAAACAGGAGACAAATGCAGGGAGAGGTGACTTACTTGAAATAGTCAATAGCTGCTCAAGACTTCTACCGAACCTCCAGCAGTAACAGCCAAAATATTGTTCTTATATGCCAGAGACTCTTTTACTCACTTCAGTCCATCTAATTCTCACAATAGTCCTACGAGTCCAGTGCTAATACCAACCCCATTTTGCAGCTGAGGAATCTAAGACACAGAGATTGCACAGTTGATATGTGATGGAGCAGAGATGTCAAGTCCAGCAATCAGGCTGCAAGGTCCATGCTGTTTTCCATTCTGGTATACAGATCTCAACAGCATCACCCTTCAGATGAGCTGGTGCAGAAACTACTTAATATATCACTGTTAAATTTCCTCCACTATACATTTCACTTTTTATAGGGATAAAACCTGACATCCTCTTGACCTTCTGGCCACTTTGCTTCATTCTCCGTTTCTGTATTTCCCATATTATTTCTTTCTCCATGTTCCTAGAGTTGTATTTTGTAAAACTGCTACTTTGTAAGATACAAACTTTTCAAACTTATTGCAAATAAGAAGAAATTAGTCTGTCATTATATCTGTCCAACTCAGCAGGACAAGTAGAACAGTATCCTCTTGATCATGATATAATTGAATTCCCTTTTGAAAAAAAAATGCCACCTGTTAAATTACAGGGAAATCAAATCAGCAAAATAGATTTACTGTTAATTTTAAGTTTAAAAAGTAATAAATGGTACCAGCAGGTGTTGTCGTGGTTAAGGTACTGGACTACCACATGGCCAACTGCAGTTTGAGTCCTGAATGTTACACCAGGTGCATGCCTGTAATTCCAGCAGGAGAATGGAAGAGAAGGAACTGAGGCATGGTCTTCCCTTTGGGAGGAGAGCGGGTGGGGGAGTGATTTCTCACTTCCTCTCTCATAATCTCTCTGACTAGCAAGCACATTGCCCTAAAGAAAAACAGACAAACAAACAAAACCCAAAAAACTTAACAGTCTCTTAATATCATTAAATAAGTCTAGTAGGCAGAAGAAATAAAGAGAAAAACCAGTGTGCAGTATAGTCTCAATATACTATCTCTGTGAAAACCATCTCCTCCCACCAAAAATATTTTAAAAATGGGTCTAGTTAATAGTATACATTTCCCTTCTTCATCTCTGAATCCTAAACAGAAGGTAAATAGATAGGGGAAATGATAAATATCCTTGTGTTGTAAATGGGACATGCTCTATAATGACACTCCAGGTATAAACAATGTAACTTGAATCTTTTAACTACATGTTAAGGGTGGAGAAAACATTTAAATGCTCTAAAAAGCCACAGCATTCTCAGAAACAGAGATCATGGAACTTTAAGACTCCATAAGGATGGAATTCTCAGCAGGAGGAATACCAGATCTGAGTCAGAGAATGGTAATACAAGAATGATGTGATGGGGCTATCAGGTGGCATGGTGGTTGGGGCGTTGGACTCCCACATGGCTGACCACAGTTCTAGTCCTAGAACTGGCAGCTTGTTCTCTCTCTCTCTCTCTTTCTCTCGCCCCCCACCCTCCCTGTCTCTTTCTCATCAAATTAAAAAATAATAATAATGATAATGAGTCCAGCAGATGGCATAATACTTATGTTGCTGAACTGCCAAGAAGTCAACCATGGTTCAAGTCCTGGACCTGGTGGCTTAAAATTCATGCTGGGCATGTGTACGGGTGCCCAAACTTCTGAGAGGAGAATGGAGGAGAAAGGATTGTGGTATGGCCATCTTCCCTGAGTGTTCAGTTCTTGCTTTCTGTCTTTCTATCTCTCTCTGTCCCTCCAGTAAGCACACATACCCTAAAGCAAAAAAAACTTTCTAAAAAAAATAATAATGTAATAAATAAAGTTAAATAAATAATTCTTTAGGAAAAAAATGAAGCGAACTAGCCAAACTTACCTGGTAGGGCTGGCTCACGAGCCATTAAACAAAAGTAAGAGTTTTTAGAGAAGCCACCCCAGGGTAGTAAAATACCTCCTATAACTGTCATTGGCGCTGTAACGTTCATGACCAAAAGACTTAACCTTGCATATTCATAGTGCACAGTGTGCAAAATTTATGTGTAGATTTCTCAGGGCCTGAAGCTTCCTCAAAGGTTGCATATAAATGAAGCAAGAATGTCCCCTAAAGAGAAACCAAGTGCATGTCCTTTGAGATTGATTTTCTATAATTCCTGAAGTTCTATCAGATGGCCTTCATAGCCCCAAACAAGCCTTTGAAACAAGTAATATCAATTTTTGAGGTTTATTTATTTGTAAGGTTTTTCACCTTTTTTCATGTTGGATAGTAGGAAATAATTATGTCTTGGCATGTATACCAAATTCATTTTGGTCTTAACATTGTAGAGTAAACGTATGTGTATGTATATGAATATTTACACGTGTGTATGCATGAGTTTGTGTCCATTTGTACATTCAAAGTTTTACAAAGTGTATCACAGGATTTATGAAGTCTGTAATGGTGAGGTTGGTCACATGAGCCTACCAAGCAGGAGAAGCCCTTGTGTGCTCCGTGTATAGCCTGATGAGTCAGACTCTTACTGTATGCAATGAAATGTTACTTATTTTTGTTCCTGCTGGAGTGATTTCTAATTAGGACACAAAGTTTAGGGGGAAAACATCTGCATGTCCATGTTCAGAAGTGTACATCAATAGAGCTATTTTAAAATATTTAAAAAAATTATTATAGCATTTTTAAGAAAGCCCTTGAATGCTAAGATGCACACATATTTTTAATGCTCTGAGGTCTATGCCTGTAACGTTTAGTATACTTCTAGAATGCCTTGTCACATCATTAAATCACATCTAAAGGTTTTATAAGACTAGAAATTATTTACATCAGACTTTAACAAAATCTTCTTAGGGAAGGACAAGATGTGACCTAATAAACTATCTTCAGTGTGACAGATAGGCACTGTCTACTATAAGAATTTCAAATGACCCTTTTAAAAATGAACCCATGGAAAAGGAATTCCCGTACCCTCTTTTAAGCAGACACTGGGTTTTTAAGTGGTGTCTTGCTTCATGCTTCATTCCCTTTGATGACTCCTACGAGGAATTGACATGCAGTGCCAGGAGCCAGTCTCACTTCAGATGACCTGGACAGCAGCTGCATGTCCCTTTTCTAGACTACAGAAGAAACTGGCAGTTCAAAGAGATGTGTTAGAACATATTTTATGGGAAGTCCAGTTGCTGTATCAGTCTACTTTCTATCTTGAAACAAAGTAAAAATGAACAAACAACAACAACAAAACAAATAAATTGGAAGAGACCCCCAAATGTGTCTTTGTTCTCCCCTTTGACTTCAACATTCTGTGGTGTGTGACTGCAGCTCAATGTTATCTTCTGTGTTTCATGTTAAATACTAATTCCTCGGAGAGGTCTTTTCATAGCCCCCTAAACTAGTGTTTATTTCCTCCATTATTCTCTATTCTGACTCATTTTTTTATGTTTTTATGCCATTTATAGCTACGTGAATTACACAGATAACTGAAAAGGTTCCCAGGAGTCTATAAGATATACTAATATAGGCTTCTATAAAGTATATAGGATGAAGAAAGCATAGGTAAACTTCAGAGTGGTTTGAGATGTTCAGTTTCTTAGGGTCTTCCTACAAGGTTTTCACCATCAAATGACAAATCAACAAGATCCATGCAAGACTCTTCTGTCTGGAGGCACAAGTTCACTGAGCAATCTTTTTTTTTTTTTTAACTGGTCACATCGCTAAAACCAGGCTGTATAACTGGTTAAACCAGGTTCAGACTTAATCTATACAATGTCAATTAACAATGTAGGCAAGGTGTTACACTGTGCCTCCAAGGGACTCGGGCTTTATATAGTATAACATGCATCCCTGTTTAGTGCATTTATTCTTTGTCCTGGCCAAGGCATTCCTATCTTGGCCAGACTTCCAGTCATCCCTGGAGACAGGCCTAGAGCTACCGCAGAGCAGCAGCAAATTAAACTTGTAGTTCACTGAGCAATCTTTTTTTTTTTTTAACTGGTCACATCGCTAAAACCAGGCTGTATAACTGGTTAAACCAGGTTCAGACTTAATCTATACAATGTCAATTAACAATGTAGGCAAGGTGTTACACTGTGCCTCCAAGGGACTCGGGCTTTATATAGTATAACATGCATCCCTGTTTAGTGCATTTATTCTTTGTCCTGGCCAAGGCATTCCTATCTTGGCCAGACTTCCAGTCATCCCTGGAGACAGGCCTAGAGCTACCGCAGAGCAGCAGCAAATTAAACTTGTCTTTTAGATAACATCCATCTTTACTTATTTTATGTTACTTTTAACATTAGTCTTTAATTATTTAATGTTACTTTTTTTTATCTATTTATAAGTTCCATTGTTTACTGTTTCTGATTTGGAGGACCTACGGTCAGAACATAAGTAGAAGTCCCAGGCCAATGGTTTGTCCATTCTTTTTCTACCTCGAAAACAGTCCAATGTCACAAGAGCTCCAGAGAAGATCCATGGCCTGGGAGCACACTCAGGCTTAGAGATTTGAACAGTGCTGGCTGTTTGGTGATCCCCCCAGTGGACTAATTCGTGGAAGAGGCTCAAACAGGCATGGAAAGCAGGTTTAGGGTTATTTGAACTAAGAATACCAGGGTCTTAGATATGCTTGCACTCAAAGCATAAATTGGTAGTATTGGCTTCCTGTACTTTGGTTTGTACTCTCCTCACACTGAGGATATATCAATTTTCAAGATTTGAAAGAGCCCAAAGATGATCTTGATGTGGCTCTCTGAAACAGAGATTAAAGTAGGGGACCCAAGTACCAAGGTCTCCTACCAACACCCTCTGGCCTTTCTATAGTAATATTTGCAGTCTACATAACAGCAGGGGCCATGATGGCCTTCTGTACCATCATGAGCCCAGTTTTGAGCATACTTCAGGATAGGCACCCAGCAAGTGTTGAATGAATGTATAGATTAAGTGAATGAATGAAGAAAAAAAGCAAAACAATTTCTAAAAAGATAAATTTATGTTTCCCTGCCATTTGTGAGTGTGAGATTGGAATATAAAACATTATTAAGAATAGAAAGAATATAGAGCAATGTGTACACTCAGTTCTTATAAACAAACTGCTGTTATTAATAACTATATTTATATTCAAAGATTGAAACACAGATTCAAATCATCGTATGGTTTGAGAACTTAGTTGTGTAATTAATCTGTCAGTGACCAATCTAATGAATTAGTGATATTGCTTGAATATTAGAGATACAACTTAGAGTTTTGCTGCATGTTTTATTTAAAACTTGATGCAGTGTGCAAATAAATCTTTAAAACATAGCACCAAATCAAACTGTAAATAAAAATATAAAGAATAGCAGTCGGTAACAGTGAGGAGGGAAGATGATAAAATGACCTAGCATATTAAACTTGCATGGGAAAGAGAAGAAGCTTAAAATGAGAAGGACAGAGAAAGGCTAACCAGAGAGGAAATAGAAATGGCCATTTATCCTAGTCTGATGTCACTCCGTCAGTATTTATTGCGCTTAGCCGCTCTGTACTTTGCATTGTAGCAGGAGCTCTGAGACACCATTCCATCAACACTGCTGTTGCTGAGTCATCTGGAACTGAAAGTGGGCTAGGGAGCAGAGAATTTGGTTGTCCAAAAAAGTTACTTTGACAATCTATAATGAACTGAGAAAAGCAAACACTTCCATTCTAGATGCTATTACAAAGCATAAAGTTGATTGAAACAATGATTCAGATATTACAGGAAAAAAGAAAAAACCTAGTAAATATTGTTCCTTTATATCTTATCTAGACTCATCCTTCCCATACTTTGTTTTCATGAGGATATGGTCACTAAGTCTTAAAGCTATACCTTTAAGGAGAATGAATTTTCATGAAAAATTAAGTTTTCTCTACTGACATCTATCTTGCCTATTTCTTTATATTCTGCAATAACAATTTTGTTTGCATCTTAGCCCAATTCTCGTATGTCTGCTATGTTTTAAGTATCTTGCTTTCACTTACAAAAGAGGTGATGGGCCAACTGGTGGCGTGGTGGTTAAGGCAGCTAGATCTCATATGGATGATTGTGTAGTTTGAGTCCTAGACCCAGTGACTTGAAAAACACTCCAGCACATGTGTATGTGTGCCCAAAATCCTGGGAAGATAATGGAGAAGGGATTTCAGTGTGGCCATCCCCTCTGGGTTGCTTTCTCATTTGCCCTCTTTCTCTTTCTTGTAAGTGAACACATGCTATAGCCTCCCCTGCCCAAAAAAGGGAAGAATCCTGATGATAGTCAATAGTCCTTTATTCTCCTTTTTAGGTATTCAGTACAGATATTTCTGTAAGTATCACAAGACTAATACTCTAGTAAAATATAGCAGAGGATCTTTCTTTCTTTCTTTCTTTCTTTCTTTCTTTCTTTCTTTCTTTCTTTCTTTCTTTTCTTTTCTGTACTTAGTTTTGTCTACTTGGCTACCTTTTCTATTTTTAGAGAGATTTTTGCTATAGGGCACATGCGCTTGCTGGAGAGACAGAGACAGAAAGCTAAAGCCACAATCCCATCTCCTCCATTCTCCTCTCAGGATTTGGGGGACACACAAATCTGTTCCCAGCATGTTTTAGCTACTGGGTTTGGGACTAGAACCACAGTCACACTGGGGACACAGAGGATCTACATAGTTCTGATATTGGGGTTGCATATGAAAGTACCAACACCACAGTGATGATGTTTAGCCAAAAATTCGCAGGTGTGCACCTTGTGAGCAGATGAAAATAGCATAGCCAGAGATGGAGCAGCATCTGTGTCTTTATTACACACTCACTTCACAAGGTTTATCTGCATCTATGCTATCTTTAAGGTGTTTTTATTAACACATTAGGTGATCCATATTCAAAGCATAAAATTCAACATGCAAAAAAACAAATGAGAGAGAAGTCACATCAGTGTAATAAAAACTGCTCATGATATGTATACACACACACACACACACACACACACACAAATGTTTATTATCTGATGCACATCTCCTCTAAATAGCTATGAAGATGGATATGCTTATTATAAAAAAGGCAAAAGGTATATTTGGAGATGGAAAAGTACAGCAGCCACATAAAAATTGCATGATTTATAAAGATAAAACTCCAGTTTTTCACTGATGCATGTTGTAGAATTGAATGGCTATCACTGTTTTTTCTATCTGGCAAAGGCTAGTGTTACTCTCTTCATTTAACAAATAATAAAATTGTTATGCCTCAGAGGATAAACAAAACTATTGGCACAAGTAGAAGGAGTCTGCACCACTTAACTGCCAGTCGTCCATTTTTACTATAAAGTAAAATTCCATTTTTGAGGGAAGTATCCTCATGTGAAGGCATCCTGATTCCACGTATATGCTGATGTCTCTCTTTCATGCAAATCTGATTGGTGTCAAGTCAAGCAAATAATTTCTCAAAACATTCTGCTGCTGTTTGTAGCTTGATGGATAAAAAGTTATTTCACTAAGGCTAAAACTTCTCTTATTTTTCCATATCACAACCTTATGTGTCTGAATAAGAGAAATGCACTTATTCGATTGTCCTTAAAATATGAAGACTTAACTCTCTCTTGGAAAACACTATCTGTTTGAATATGTAGAAAGTCTCTTTAAAGATGCTTTTGATTAAGATAACATGTAATGATGAATGGATGTAAAATTTCTGCTAAATGTCTCATTAATTCTACATTGCTATTAAGCTAATGCCAGCAATCATAAGGTTCTGCCTGATTATTCTTCAAAATGCTATGCTTTTTCATCGCTAAGCCTCCACAGCCATTCTTTACTTGGTTCATTATATAAGTCTCTATTCATTGCTTGACTTTTATCTGAGAAGTAGTTTCTCTAAGTTTTAGACTTGTTTGTTGTTTCCATTATGCAGTACATTCATTTGCTTTTTATTCTGCAATTTTCAATCATCCAATTGACTGTAGCTTCATATCTCTGTACTCAGTTTCTAACTCTGCATCTGAAGGCATTAAATGGCACTTGTAAAAATCAAAGCCAAGGTTAAATGGCTTACCAGAACAAAGTCCGTGAATTTCTAGTGTGTTAAATAAATAAATTTTAAGAAATGCATAATTTACAAAGCTAAAGAAAATTCATAAAAGCAAAGAAAAATGCCACATATATAAATGACAAAATCTACTAACATTTTAGGTATGTAGTAGTCTACTATATGTGTTTACATTGTTTTACATTTATGTATATGTCCTTAATTCTATGTATATAACACATTTATATGTTTATAATTTTATTTACTTCTAATTTCTTAGCAATTTTCATACATATAAAACATTATGTATACTGTTGCATTTTCCTTCCTTTCTTTTTAATTTTGGAAAAACAAAGACAAACTGAGAGATAGGGAAAGTGAAAATGCACTCTCCATAGAGAACAGTGATATCACAATCCGTTCTCCCCCAATTCTCCCTCATTATGAGATTTTGAGCACTCAGGCATACGCGCCCAGCAATTTTCTCAAGCCACCAGGGCCAGAACTTGAACGATGCAATTGGCTACGTGCATCCATCCACCTCGACCACCGCACTAAAGGCTGACTACATTTTTCTTTTTTTCTTTTTTTTTTTTAATTTAGTTTGTTTTTACAAACATTTCCTCATTTCCATAAACATTCTTCTGGAACTTTATATATACCATCATTTTTTTTTTTTTGCCTCTATAATTCCTCAAATATACAAAGCATAATCCAGTCTCAGACATGATTTTATTTATTTATTTTTTTCCAGTTTGTTATAGGGTACATGCACTTGCCAGAGAGAGAGAAAGACACAGAGGCAAACAGAGAGAGAGAGAGGAAGTAAGAAATAACCTGTGGGGGGAAGGCCACACTGCAATCCCTTCTCCAAATCTCCCCTTGGGGTTTTGGGCACACATGCACTTATGTCTACAGTGATTTTCAAGCCACCAGGTCTGGAACTTGAACCTGATAGTCAGCCATGTGGGATGCAGCTGCCTTAACCACTACCCCATGGTCTGGCCCCTGAGAAAGAATCTATTTCCCACTTATATTAGCATCTCTTTGTCTCTCTCTTCACTCACAGCTATCTTATATATTACCCTTCAGAGAAACCTTCCTGGACAACCCCAGGATACTATACATTTTCATTGCTTCTTTTATTGTAAACTCTATATCTTCTGACATTATGTACTATTTATATCATATAACATATGGCTCTATTTTCTATCTTCCCCTGTATTTTTATGGCTCTATCTTCTATCTTATCCTATCAGAATGCAAGGCATACAAAGGCATGGGTGTTACACATTTTGCTTATTACCTTTTGTACTGTCTTTCAGTTTATCCTTCCTTACCTTTCTAAAAGATTAATAATAAAGTTTTCTTTCACTTATGTTGATAGTTGTTTTTTAAATATACTTTGTTAGACTCGCTTCCAGTCCCCATATACCCTTAATGTTTTATTATATATCATTTTATCAATATTTTTGCAAGGACCTTGAATATAGGTACTATAGTGGGTTTTGTTTTTTTGTCTAATTTTTATATGTTTCAGTTACTCCTTTTTGAAAAACTCAGAAGTTGGGAGAATAGAAAACACTCAAAAAGTGTTTAGTTATTTCTTTTTTGTTTGCTAACAACCCTTATTGTGGCCTCCAATAAGTTGGTGAGTACATAAACAACAGGAGATAAATGATATATTGCTTCCTATACTGAACTATTATGTTAAAATTAGTTGGAAATTTCCAATTAAACATTTGTATCTTTATAGAAAAAGATCATGAATCAGTATAGTGGGAATATATAATGTTAAGCTCAAGGTTTCCTGGAGGCAAATTCCTTAGATTCAAATTCCACAGTTCTATACAGGAATTATTCAGATATAATAATCTTCCTTATTTTTTACTTTGAACAAGTTAACCAAACACTATTGTATGCCCATTTCCACATCTATAAAATGTATATCTTAATAGTATAGCAGTTCCTCCTAATTTATGGAGCACACACATTCCAAGAATCCCAGTGGATCCCTAAAACCACAGAAATTCCTGAATTCAATGTATATAATATGATTTTTTTCCTACACAAACATAACTATGATAAAGTTATAAATTACAAATTATCAATAACAATAACAATAATAAAATCAAATAATTATAACAGAACAGTTAATTATAATTACTGTTATAATTAACTGTTAATTATAACAGTATCCTGTAATAAAAGTTATGTGGATGTGGTCTATCTCTTAAAATATTTTATACTGTACCATGAATATTTGAAACCACAAAAAGCAAAACTGGATAAGTGGGAACCACTGTACTAACCCTATAGAGTGCTGAAAAGATGACTCAAATACATAAAGCATATACAATAAAATTACTTAGAATAAAGTACTTACAATAAAAGTACTTAGATTAAAGTACAAAATATACTATGCCTAGAATGTGGTATTTACTATTATATATTTAGATAGTAAATGTTAATTGCATTTTTAAAGTTGAAAGGATATATGTTTGGGTTCTCTGGATAATTTTAACATTTATAAGCAAGTGTTTATTGGGCTGATTTTTACTTGTCATCTATATCTACTTTGAGAATAATTGTTGAGCTCCTTTCACCACTGTTACATCTTAGATCACTTTGTGATGCAGTTAATAAAAAATCTAGGAGGAAAAAAAATGTCAATTCATGTAAGAGCTGTAAGAAAAAGATAAAGGGAGAAGGAGATACAATAGAGCCAAGTGAATCGGGGTTAGAAAAATGTAGTCTTTTAGGGGGAGAGATAGGCTGTGCTTGGGAAGAAGAGGCTCTAGACCGTTTTAGAGAGAAAACTGTATAAAAATACCTGGAGAAAGAACCAGAAAATTCAGGAAATGTTAGAATTCCAATTAGAATTCAAATTTAGGTTCCTTTTAACATACTTTTAGAGACTGAGAAAGAAGGGAATTCCTTCTTTCTGTCTGCTTTGGAATTGTTTTTGTACAACATATTAACCTAGAATAAAGCTGAGTAAGTCTAAATCTTTAACAATGTTTATTTAAGGTATTTATGTGTGTATTCATTTGTTCCTTCCCTCTTTCCATGAGTGAGATGGAGAATGAAAGAGAGAACATTCTCAACAGCGTCTTGCCATTGCAATCCAACGGCAACGCTCAGCCAGCCTTCATCTTGAGCATGCATGTCCCTGATGTACTCAGGTCTCCAGGCTTGAGCTGGGAAATTTCCCATGTGGGGTTGCTTCTTACAGTGCCATGCTTTAGCACTGCACCACTGACTATCTCCTCATATAGTTATACGTGTTTCACTCTATGTTCAACCTGGCTACCTCTGTCCCTGTCTTCTACCTGAAAATACATAAGCCACATACCTGAGTTGCCATCAATTTTCTGTATACAACTTTCCATTTTCAATTGTATGAGAAAAAAATCAGGAAATAATAATAAAGGCCCTGACTTATTTTCTCTACCTTCACTGAATTAGAATCTTCAAGTGTTTATTGGACTGATGTTTAGCACTGAGAATGAGAAATGATGCTTATTCTTCATGGACTCAAAAGCATTATTGTGACAATGTTTCACAAGTACCTCCTTGATCATCATCAGAAATAATCTCTTAATACAACCAGTCAATAACTGTGAAAACAGCAAGAATACACTCAAACATCTTATCTTGTCAGTATCTTTCTTGGAAAATGTGCTTCAAGATCACAGTTTATTAAAGGAGACAGGAAATTGTGTGCAGGTTTTGACAATTCCTTTGGGAAATGACAACTGAATGGTTTTAAGCAAATTCAACATTGATTGCAGAGAATGTGCCGATGGTCATTGTCTGTTAAATATGAGATTCATCCTGAAGAGCAATTTTCCAACCAAAAGACATAAGATTATATTTTTTAAGGAAGAAAGGTGATGTAAAAAATGTTTATTTTTTTAACTTGAAACCTTATTTTTGTTCTACTTTGTTGTGAAATATTGTTAAGTTATGATAGGGCTACTGTTGATAAGGAACATTGAGGACTATGCTTTGATAAGGGAAAAAGAAAGTTTTATTTATTTATTTATTTATTTATTTATTTATTTATTTATTTATTTTGAAGAGGTTTTTGCTATAGGGTGCATTCGCTCACCAGACAGACAGAGAGAGACAGAGAGATAGAAAGAGAGAAATCACCCCCCAGGGGGGTGGCCACGCCGCAATCCCTTCTCCTCCATTCTCCTCTCAGGATCTTGGGCACGCACGCACATGCACCCAGCGTGAGTTTAAGCCACTGGGTCCGGGACTCGAACCACGGTCGATTACGTGGGAGTCCAGCGACATAGCATTATGCTAACTGCTGGTTCCCCCAAAAAAGGAGTTTTAAAAAGGCATCTTCATAAGATATCCAATAATGTCATGACATGATATGTAGATACTAGTTAGTAGAAATAAAAGAAATGATTTTTTTTCCCACATGAGCAGCAGGATTATTAAAATAACTTGGTTGGTTGCTTCTAGATATGAAATTGTTTATCAAGCATTTTATTTCTTAATTTACTTTTTGTTTATGTCATTGTGCTGAAAAGAAAAAAGCTTGTCTAATTAAGTGTTCTACTCCATTCCATTGCTAATTTAAGAAAATAGAGACTTATTCAGCTATGGTTTAGAAGTATACGCTCTGAGTGACATATTAGGTGGGGTCTACCGGTTGCATTGCGACTTGGCAGAGGGTAGAAGAACTTAGTCTGCGTTTCATGCCTGTGTCTGCTGTTCTCTTTCCTTCTCCTTAAAAACATACCATGAGTCAGTCAAAATGGCCCCATCTTAATCCTTTAATCACTCCCCAAAACCTCATTCCTCAGTACCATGATAGCATTGTTTTCTCTTAATATTTTCACAACACAAGTTCCATCACATGAATTTGGTGGAGCCATCTAAATCATAGCAGTAAAGTTTATAACTATCTAAACAGCCACAGTGGCGCACACACCTAAGAGTCTACACTCCACACAGGCAAAGACCACATGGGACGCCTGGGTTGTGTGAGCCTGAAAGCGAGACTCTGTCTTTAGAAAAAGAACAAGAAAATGTGAACATGTCTGTTATACTGGTGGAGTAGTTATTCCAGAATCCTCTGCTTGCATGAGAATTTCACAGTCTCAAAGCATCCTTAAAGAGAATGTAAGACTCAGGCACCCTGATCTTAATGCGGAGGAGGAAAAGTCTTCATACTTTCAGCTCAGTTTTGCTGTGAACCTAAAACTTTTCTAAAAAATAAAGTTGTTAAAACAAGGAAAAAAAAAAGTAACCAATCAACAAACAAACAAACAAACAAAGGAATCAGATGGAAGAACAATTCTAAGAATAGCATAGTGTCTATTAGTCACATCTGTTTCCAAGCCAAGACTGCACTTGTCTCTTATTTTAGAACTACAAATCATAGGACCTGCAAATCAAGCAAACATGCAAACAGAATTAACCTGAAAAGAACTACATAAAACAAATATCATTGCTTTGAAACTAGTATCTAACAGAGTATAACACAATGGGAGAAATATATTTTCCCTTCTTTGTGACAAACCACCTAAAGCTTTGTCTCTGAGGAATTCAGGGCTAAATTTTGTGCCTAGAGGATCAGTAGGCTCTGGAATAAATTGCATTTGAAAGCAAAATCAAATCATTGTTGACTATATCTGAAATATATGCTGTATACATATATATATATATATATATGCATATATATATATATGTATTAATTAGAGCATTGAATGCCAACTCAGCCGAAGCTCAAGATTTTGAAGCATGCACAATATATTCTCTTTTTAGTAATTGTTTATATTTGTTTTTAATCTATTTATATGTATAGGAGTTTTGTTTCTGTATCACTTGGAAACTAAGATATGTATTATTTTCTGGGATCAGAAAAAGGCAGGAAGTCCAAAATAATTGGAATTGTTTTGAGAAATCGTGTCAGAATATGTATTCCCACAACCCTCTGGTTACCTAAAACAAGAACTGTCATCAATGTTCCACCAGCTTCAAGCTTCCAACTTCAATAATACAGGTGCCAAACAGCAAAAACCTTGAGTCATAGATTTAACCCAGAGGTTAGCAAACTCTTTCTACAAAAGACCATATATGTATTCTAGGTTTTGTGGGCTTTACGTCTCTGACATTGTAGTGTGAAAGGAGCTATATAAATATGCAGCTTTATTACAATAAAACTTTACATACAGGGACCAACAGTTGGCGTAATGGCTATGTCGTTGAACTCTCAAGTAGTCGACCGCGTCCCAAACCCGGTAGCGTAAACTCACATCAGGTATGTGTATGTGTATGCCCAAGATCCTGAGAGGAGAATGGAGGAGAAGGGATTGTGGCATGGCCATCCCCCTGGGGGGTGATTTCTCATTTTCTGTCTCTCTCTGTCTTTCTGGTGAGCTCATGTGCCCTATAGCAAAAAACTTTCAAAAAAATAAATAAATAAAATAAATAAAACTTTACATACAGAGTTAAGGTGCATGATTTGCTAACTCCTGAAATAACCTGACATCTGACATAGGAACAATAAAAGCTTAAAATAGATGGATCCAGCAGGTGTAACAGTTGCCAAGAACCCAGCTACTTCTCCATGCTAACCAGGTGAGATAGTGGTAAGTTACCTGTACATGAACTATAATAACACTTCATTCCTTGTTCCAACCCCAGAACTTAAAAAAAAGCTAGGTAGTTTCAAGATATACTATTGGATTGTCAGGGAAGTCATGATTCATTATTTTGTAGAAAACCATAGGTATTATGTCATAACTTTCTCAACAACCTAATTTAAAACTACAGTAATCAAAACAGTGAGATATTGGTGAAAGAATGGACTAACAGATTAATGCAATAAAAGAAAACCCAGAAATCGACCCATGAGAGTATTGTCAAGTGAACATTGACAAAAGAGCAAAGGCAACAAAATGTAGAAAGTATTTTTTTCAACATGGTGAATAATTGAACATCCACATGTAAAAGGTTAATACAGACACAGACCTTACACTTACCACAAAAATTAACTCAAAATGGATCACAAAACTACACATAAAATGAAAAACTATAAAACTCATAGAAAATAGCATAAGAGAAAAATCTAAATAACCTCGATTTTTAACAATAATTTTTAGAAGGAACACCGAAGGCATAATACATGAAGGAAATAATTGATTAGCTGGCCTGCATTAAAATTTAAAAAACTTCTGTGAGAAATATTAGCAAGAGCATGAAAAGATATGCCACATACTGAGGGAAAATATTTACAAAACACAAAACAGATGAAAGACTGTTATTCAAAATATACAAATAACTCTTAAAACTTAACAATAAGAGAGAAATAATCAAGTTCAGAATGGAGTGAAAATCTGAAGAGATGCTGGGAACCAGCAGTTAGCGTAATGGCTATGTCGCTGGACTCCCACGTAGTCGACCGCGGTTCGTGTCCCGGACCCGGTGGCTTAAAACTCACGCCGGGCGCATGTGCGTGCGTGCCCAAGATCCCGAGAGGAGAATGGAGGAGAAGGGATTGCGGCGTGACCATCCCCCCTGGGGGGGTGATTTCTCGCTTTCTGTCTCTATGTCTCTCTCTGTCTGTCTGGCGAGCGCACGCGCCCTACAGTGAAAATCTCTCCAAAAAAAAAAAAAAATACATAAAAAAAAAAAAAATCTGAAGAGATGCCTCATTGAAGATATGCAGATGACCAATAAGCATATGATAAGATGATCCACCTCATATGTCATCAGGAGAGAGCAAATGAAAACCACAGTGAGGTGCCTCTATTTGCCTCTTAGAATGGTTTCTAGTCATTCTAAAACACTGACATGAAATACTAGTGAGGAAGTGAAGCAAAGGAAGTAAACTCATATTTGTTGCTGATGGGAATGCAAAATAATAGAAACACTTTGGAAGAGAGTATGGTGGTGAACTACAAACTGAACATGCCCTTAAAACACAATCCAGCAATCAAGCTACTTGGTATTGAGCCAATGGAGTTGAAAACTTCTATCTACACAAACAAAACAAGATGAAACAATAGAAAATAAAATCTATAGGACAGATGTTTATAGCATCTTTTAAAATAATTGTCAAAACTTAGAAGCAACTTAATGTTTTTCGGTAGATGAAGGCATAAATCGGCGGTGTCACATCCAGACACTGGACTATCCAGTGCTAAAACTAAGCAAATTTTCAAGACATAAAAAGACAGGTAGGAAATTTAAATGTATATTACCAAGTGAGAGAGGTCAATTTGGAAAGACAATGCTAAGGACACACTAAAAAGCTCATTGGTTGCCAGTGGCTAGGGAAGATGGATGAATGAATGGGTTGGGGACAGGGGAACTTTATGATAGTGACTATAATCTGTACAATAATATAATGATGAAGATATATTATTATACATTTTTTCCAAACCCATAGAACATACAATGGCAAGAATGAACCATAATATGATTATGTTGTTTCAATACAGGTTCATCAACTGTAACAAATGTTCCCTTCTGGTGGAATATACTGATAATGGGAGAAGCTGTGCATGTGCGGCACAGAAGGTACATGGGAAATCTTACACTTTTTTTTGTTGTTGTTGAGAGATTTTTGCGATAGGGCACATGCACTTGCTGGGGAGACAGAGAAAGACAGAGACATGGAAAGTGAGAAATCATCCCCACCCCACACACAGAGGTGGCCACAGCGCAATCCCTTCTCCTCTCGGATTTTGGGCATAAACACACACACATGCCTGGTGTGAGTTTTGTGTCTGTGTATGTGTTTGCTTTTTGTTTGTTTGTTTCTTTGAGAGATTTTTGCTATAGGGCACTTACGCTCACTGAAGAGACAGTTGCCAGCAATAGAGAGAGAGGGAAAGTGAGAATCCCCCCCCCACGGGGGATGCCCCTGCCACAATCCCTTCTCCTCCATTCTACTCTTGGGATTTTGGGCACTCACACACACATACCCAATGTCAGTTTTAAGCTGTTGGGTCTGGGACTTGAACTGCAGTTGATTATGAGGGAGTACAGCGATGTAAACATTACTCCAGGTTCACGCCAGTGTGAGTTTTAAGCCACTGGGTTTGAGACTCAAATCATGGTTGACTACATGGAAATCCAATGACGCTTCCATTATGCCATCTGCGGGTTCCTGAAATCTTATACTTTTAGCTCAATTTTGATATGAACCTGAAACTTTTTGGAAAAATAAAGTCTATTAAAATAACCAAGCAAGTGGTTGGTAGGTAGAATGGTGATTAAAGGTGCTGGACTCCCACATAGCCAACCACAGTTCGAGTCCTGGCTCTGGTAGCTTACCTTCTTTCTCTTTCTTCCTTCTCTCTCTCTCTCCCTCTCTCCAGTCAAATTAAACATAATAATAAAAAAAGAAAGCAACAATAATAAACAAAAACAAATAATAAAAAAAGAAACAAACAAAAATCTTGATGGCTGTTGCTCGTCTTCCACCAAATAATGAAATTTTAAAGATATTAATTATGTAGGTTAAAAATAAGATATGAATATACTTCTTATGAGAATATTGAATGCTTAAGACAAAAAAACACTAAAATGAAATGTTGGAGTTTATAACATATTCAGAAATAAAATATGTAATAAAACATAGCATAAGGAATGAAAATAAATTGATATAAGTTTCTTACACTATATGTGAAGTGCTATAAAATTATTCAAAGTTAGTGGCTACTTGAAGTGAATGAAGAAAAACTTAGAGCCGCTGATAAAAAAGAAAAGAAAAAAACTAGAGGCAATGAATGAGACTAATATAACAATACTCATTCTAAAAGAAATAAGAACAAAGATATGACAAAAAGAATAAGAAGTAGAAGGTAGATTAAAACTAAATATATCAATTATTACATTATATGTAAGTGGGTTAAATATTTTATTTAAAAGCAAGCATCATTACATTGGCCATATACATAAGTAAAAAAATCAATTTAAATGTGATACACATTATAAAAAACAACTAAGATTGAAAGCAAAAGGATGACAAAAATAATCAATTAGTGGCCAAGAGGACAGTGGAGACAGATCATGAAAATGAATGTTTTATCTTATAAAGCATAACACTTTTCATTATATCTAAGCAAGAATGGAGAACTAGTCTTTGACAGGGAGAAACGTGCCACTATCGCATGTGTAGATGGCTAAGGTGACTCTGGGGTTTCAAGATTTCAAACACATCAGGCCTGAGGTCTCCATTTTATAACTCAAGGCTATTTTTGAACCACTCATGACTCTAGGCATAGCAGACCTGACTAGATAGAGAATTTAACCACTGGAACCTTGCTGCTGTTATGATTAAATGCTGGGGACTATGGGAGCGTCGTCCTCTGCCTCCTCTGTCTTCTACTGGTAGAGATTGGAGTCTGTTTACACACTAGCAATGAATCATGAGATGCAGACTTCCCTCAGAAGAGGTGTGGAGTCCAACCTTCAGCAATTCTCAGAACTGGCTGACAGCTTTCACTATTTCACCAACTTGGATTTTTTTTTCAATTATTGAAAAAAATTAAGTGATTATTCAAATACCCCCAAATAAACCTTATTTAATAATGTAAAAGATATTTATATAGAAAACTATAAATTCATTATGGAGAAAAAAATAGAGAGGGCATTTTATATTAATATGGAAAATGGCAGAGGGTGAGAAATGGGGAAATATATATATATATATACATATATATGAAACAAGAAATGGAAAATTATTTGTTGATAATAACATGTATGATTAAGCCACTTTACTGTGTATTCTGGATGGGAACTTGTGTTTTATATTCTGTGATGATGCTCAGTGAAAGAACGTAAAATAAATGAATTATTTAAAAGAGGGGGATTCTGGGGTGCTGGCGGTATTTATTCTTGGTTACCTGAAGGTTGTTTTCATAATAATTTACTGAAATGTACATTTTTATCTTGCATATTTTTGGATTATTTATACTTCACACAATAAAAGATAAGAAAAAGAAAAATGGCATAGCATATTTAGGGGGAAATAATAATTTAGTTGAAAGAGATAGTTGCCTCAGGAACACAGCTGTAGAAGTATGCTATGGGTTTGGGCCACACCTGGACTTTAAACACTGGCTAATATACCTCATCACTCAGTGCTGATCGACAGTGTGGTGAATAACACATTAGAAAAATAGAGAAACTGTGGATGTTACCTTGTATGTAAGATAAGAGGAACTTTGCAGATATATTTAAGTTAAAGATCTTGAGAGAGAAACCAGCTGAGGGCATAATGGTTATGTCACTGGACTCCCACATAGTCGACCATGGTTTGAGTCCTGGACACAGCAGTTAAAACTCATGCCAGGTGTGTATGCATGCATGCTCAAAATCCCAAGAAGAGAATGGAGGAGAAGGGGATATGGCATAGCCATCCCCACCCCGAGGGGTGATTTCTCTCTTTCTGCCTCTCTGTCTCTCCAGCAAGTGCACATACCCTATAGCAAAAATCTGTCTACACACTCACACATTTCATTATGGAGAAAAAAATAGAGAGGGCATTTTATATTAATATGGAAAATGGCAGAGGGTGAGAAATGGGGAAATATATATATATATACATATATATGAAACAAGAAATGGAAAATTATTTGTTGATAATAACATGTATGATTAAGCCACTTTACTGTGTATTCTGGATGGGAACTTGTGTTTTATATTCTGTGATGATGCTCAGTGAAAGAACGTAAAATAAATGAATTATTTAAAAGAGGGGGATTCTGGGGTGCTGGCGGTATTTATTCTTGGTTACCTGAAGGTTGTTTTCATAATAATTTACTGAAATGTACATTTTTATCTTGCATATTTTTGGATTATTTATACTTCACACAATAAAAGATAAGAAAAAGAAAAATGGCATAGCATATTTAGGGGGAAATAATAATTTAGTTGAAAGAGATAGTTGCCTCAGGAACACAGCTGTAGAAGTATGCTATGGGTTTGGGCCACACCTGGACTTTAAACACTGGCTAATATACCTCATCACTCAGTGCTGATCGACAGTGTGGTGAATAACACATTAGAAAAATAGAGAAACTGTGGATGTTACCTTGTATGTAAGATAAGAGGAACTTTGCAGATATATTTAAGTTAAAGATCTTGAGAGAGAAACCAGCTGAGGGCATAATGGTTATGTCACTGGACTCCCACATAGTCGACCATGGTTTGAGTCCTGGACACAGCAGTTAAAACTCATGCCAGGTGTGTATGCATGCATGCTCAAAATCCCAAGAAGAGAATGGAGGAGAAGGGGATATGGCATAGCCATCCCCACCCCGAGGGGTGATTTCTCTCTTTCTGCCTCTCTGTCTCTCCAGCAAGTGCACATACCCTATAGCAAAAATCTGTCTACACACTCACACATACACACATACACACACACACACAAACACAAGATCCTGAGATATCTGGGTAAACACCACAGGGAAATTTGAATACAGAAAAGAGGAAGGTAATTTAAGGACTCATGGAAAGATCTGAGTGATGCGGACATGGCCAAGGAAAGCTAGCAGCCACGAGAAACGAAGAAACAAGGAGTGGTGTCTGCTTAGAGCCCTTTAAAAAAACAGCTCTGTCAGCATCTCATAGAACTCATTAGGTTCTTTTGACCTCCAGAACTATATGAGAATTAATTTCCAATATTTAAAGCATGTTTGTGGTGATTATTGGGTCGTCTGAAAAGTCATGATGTATTTTCTGTTTTCTATGCAAAATCTCCAATGACCCAATATTTACAGTATCCACAAGAAACTAATACTGGAATTTTACCAGATAGTTTGTAGTTACTTCTACATTGCATCTGTTATAGTCAAAATATATACTCTGCAAGATTTTAATCTTTTGAAATCTATTGAAACTTATTTTGCAAACTAAGATATGGTTCACTTTGTGAATGTACAAGACCGTATTTGCACCAGTAGTTGGGTATCTGCTTTCAAGATGTCATCTTTCTTGGGCCAGCAGTGGTGTGGTGGTTAAAGCAGCTGTAATAGATCCCACATAGTCAACAGCGCAGGTTCAAGTGCCAGACCTAGTAGCTTGAGAAACATGCCACACAAATGTGCATGTCCAAAATCCCAAGAGGAGGGAGAAATGGAGGAGAAGGGATTGCAACATCACCATCATTCATAGGGGTGCTTACTCACTCTTTCTCCCTGTCTGTCTCTCTGTCTGACAAATGAAAAATTATTTTAAAAATTTAGAAATGGTATCTTTCTCTTTGTTTTTCTGCAGTATTTTTATGAAGATTTTTCTGTATGTGTTGTTCTTAGGGTTAGCTAGGCTTCTTAGACACTCTATCAGTTTTTAAAATAATATTTGTGAAATAGTCATTCTATCTGAAAATAATGTCTACATTTCTCTCTTGTTCTTTTTTTTCTTATAAGATTCTAATCCCATCTATATTGGACCACTCAATGTGTTTTCATGGGTGCCTCAGATTTTAATCATCTTTCTTCAGTCTTCCCTCTTATTCTTCACTTTGGACAATATCAAGTTTGCTAACCTTTAGTTCTGCTATCAGAACATTTTATTTCTGCAGAGATTTTTAAATTGAATTAATATTTAATCCTCCTACAATTTATTTTTCTCTTAGAACTGGAAAAAGGAACAGTCTTTTAAATATTTATTTACATAGATTGTTAACTAATTATCCCAAGGCATTTCATCAAATTAGGCAATGTTTTTAAAATAGAGCTCCAGTGACCAGCAGATGGCATAATGGTTACATTGCTGGACTCCCACATGGCCCACATGGTTCAAGTTCTGGACCCGGAGGCTTACAACTCATGCTGGGTGTGTGTGCATGTATGTCCAAAACCCCAAGAGGAGAATAGAGGAGAAGGGATTGTGGTGTGGCCATTTCCCCTGGAGGGTGATTTCTCACTTTTCTGTCTCTGTCTCTCTGGAGACCACACACAATCTATAGCAAAAATCTCTTTATAAATAAATAAATAAAGTAGAGCTCTATGGAAATCAAGATGTCTTTTTCATCCTCTCAGTCTACACATTGCTTTCACATCAGTCTTTCAAATGTATATTCCTGACCATGTCACTACCTTCTCACAAACAGCACTAGCGTAAACAAAACCCATTTACCCAGTATGTATTTTCTGTGCTTCTCATATAAGTGAATAAATAGTAATTACATTTCCCAAGGCAGTCTTATATAGGTACTTAGCAAAATGGTGTCTTTTATTTTCTTCTGTAAGCAGAGAAATTACACATGACTAAGAATAATGGTGTTTCTTTGAGGAACTCAGCTTAATTTTATATGCTGCTCAATTTTGTCAAACTATAATCTATCTTAACAAATATTATCTTTAACAAGAGTTCCATTTTACTATAAATTTCATCTGATTTGAATATGAAATTTTTAATGTATTAATTTTTAGGGGTTATTACTCACGTAACCTGATTATATATTCATCATCACTCTTCATTCCCATAAAGATGACACTTTGTGGCTGGCCAGGCAACCTAGTGGTTAAGAGAGCCATGTCCCATATGCCTACAGCAGTTGCAGTCCTGGTGGCTTGAGAGGCATGCCAGGTACGTGTGCCTGAGGTCCTGATAGGACAGACATGGCCATGGCCACACACCACTGGGGAGTGCTTTTTTCATCTCTCTGTCTCTCTCTCTCTGGCAGTACTGTAAGGATTCAGGCAGTCCTTTGCAAACTTGACATATAAGCAATACAAGCAAAACAAACAAACAAACAATAAAACACGGTTTGAGTCTGCTCAGAAGTAAGACCTGAGTCCTCTTACAGAAAGCACCTTACATAGTATAGAAGATTCTCAAAGCCACTACTTCCTATCTCTTTGCCCCACTTCTTGCTCTAGCCACTGCTGTGAAGGGCAGTTCCAAAGCATGAATCAGTTTTGCACAAGTACAAATTACAAGTGTGTTTACTTAGACTCAAATCACATAACTCTTCCATTACACCCAAGGGCTCCTCACAGTTTCTCACAGTCTCCTTGCACTGGTGTAGTAGAACATCTGCCTAAACTGCTCAGAGCTCACATGAAAGTGTGTAGAAGTTAGTCATGTAGCTACCTTGACCAATGTTGAATGGAACCATTGGAAACATGCTTTTCTCTCTTTTCACCCAGTGAGAAAATTTCGAGGTGCATTTCATAAAGTTTCCCCAAAAGACACTGTTAATCAGGGACTGGTCACTCACAGTGCTGACCAATTTGATACTAGATCTTCATACTGGCTTTTTATTTTCTCATTTTTTTCTTTTCTTCTCCCTGTACTTCACTCCGAATCATTGAAAACATATTTTCACATAAATTACTTGCATGTGATCTTTTGTCTCAAATTCTGGTTTTTTTTTTTTTTTTTGGAGAGGTTTTCGCTATAGGGTACGTGCACTCGCCAGACAGAGACAGCAAGAGAGAAATCACCCCCCAGGGGGGATGGTCACGCAGCAATCCCTTCTCCTCCATTCTCCTCTTGGGATCTTGGGCACGCACGCACACGTGCCCGGCGTGAGTTTTAAGCCACCGGGTCTGGGACGCGAACCGTGGTCGACTACGCAGGAGTCCAGCGACATAGCCATTATGCTAACTGCTGGTTCCCTCAAATTTTGTTTTGAAGGGAATCCAGGCTAAGTAAATAGAGGATGGAAAACATCACTGGAAATTACCCTTCAATTCATTGTAACCATGTACGCTAGAAAGCAAAGCATAAATCATATTTTTGAATATAGCTCCATCCTATTAGCATTTTTTTCCTCTAAGGAAAGAGCGAGAAGATTGGGAAAGAAGGAAATTCTTCCTCCCTACCCATACATGATTCTTAAGAAAACTGAAGTTTGGCAGGAATAATAAAAAAAATACACTATGAAAAAAGTTAAAGAACAAAGAATTTATAGTATGTAACATTAACTATCTACAATAACAAAGTGTATAAGTTATTGCAAAAGTGTTCAAGGAAAGACACTGATAAGAATCAAACTGAAGGCTATGTGACAAAGGGATTGGACTAGTCTTGACATATAGTGTGATAGGCAGCATGGGGTTTGGAAGTTTTTCTAAGATTAGTGTACAGAATGGGGAAACATCAGCAATTTGTGCATAGGTAGAGACATGGACAAGAGGAATGGATGGTGGGATTGAATCAGAGAAACAGGAAAATGGTCAAGTTGGTTTGTAATTATTTCTGTCCTTTTATAATCAATCTGCTCTTCTCCCAATCTTCTTCACCAGCTATGAAATAATGTATAGTCTATGCCTGCACTTTGCTCACCTATCTGCTTCTGGATTATTGGTTTTGATCATCTAGTAAGACTTCTCTTTGGTTATTATCTGACTTCTTTGAAGGATGTCTACGTTTTCCTAATTTTAGCATGTGTGAAACTTTGTTTTAGCTGCTTTAATCTACTGATTTTGAATTCTACTGCCTGAGTCAAGTCTGTGTCTTGCTTAGATAAGAAAGGGCAGAGTTAAAAATGGAGGATGAATCCAGTTTGTAGAGGGTCTCTAAGGCAAATTAAAGGAGTTTGAATATTATCCTTCAATAAGTTCAATTTCTGGCTCCAATTCAAACATGAAGTTTAACTCTTTGCTTCATAGAACACTTTCCAAAGCCTTAATAGACAATAAAGGATGCAAAAAGATGCTTGAGGCAAGAATAGGAAAAAAAAAAGACTCAAGATCTACTTCTAAGAAAGAATTAACACTAATAGTAGACAATCGGAGGTGAATGATCAGGGGAAAAGAAAGTGTCAAAATTCGTAGGTTTCTAATTTGGGCAATTAGATATCTTTTTAAAGAGAAAGTAGGAGGATAAAAAGTTATTCTTCATACTCTCACTTCCAGAACGTATCTGCTTGGTGATGCTTCCTGCTCACTTTCATTGTAGTTTGTAATCTCTGAGCCTCACTCACTCTAGACCCTGAGCACTTTTATAATTACAGCATATGTTTAAAGGCATAAATTACAGAGTCTGTCAGGTTGAACATCTTGATTCCAATACTATAGTTGTTTGACTTTGATTAACAGGTTTAGTTTTCTTATCTGTAGAATAGTGAAAATTAATTATACCCACCTCATAAAGTTGTTGTGAGGAATAAAAGGCTTCTCATGTAGAAAATAATAGAACAAGTGCCTGTCCCAGAAGAAATACTCAGTATTTCCTAGATTTCAAAAAATAAAAGCACAATTCTTTAGCTAGCTCCAATCCTTTAAAATCTTGATTAGTTTCAGTCATCCTGTCTGACAAGACTGCAAAACATTTAAAAAATATATATATATAATCAGGGGCCGGCAAGTGGCATGGTGGTTAAAGGCGCTAGACTCCCTCCCACATAGCCGACCACGGTTCAAGTCTCGGACCTGGTGACTTGCTTTCTCACTTCCTCTCTCTCTCTCTCTCTGTCTCTCTCTGATCAAACTGGAAAATAATAATGATAATAATAATAAATAAAGTTGAATAAAATAATTCTTTAAAAAATCAGTATATTTTGATTTTTTTAAATTTAGGTACCAATTTTGTTTTTAATACATAAGGGTCTATAGGCTTGGGAAATTTAAAGTCACTTTTGAGCATTAACTCTTCATAAGAGAAGTACTGAATATCACGTAGGGAATGTAACATGGCAGTAGGACTGCTCTTTCCACAGGGCACAAACTCTGGGAGCACAGTTCCGGAAGACAAGATGAGCCACCTTGCACCAATAGGCTAAATGCTAAAGGTGCCCTGGTGAATGGATTCATAAAAAGATGGGCCATATCACTGCCTCATTATACGTGGCAGCTTCTGTCTCAATGATGTCTGCATGAACAGAGCTCCTTGCGTCTCTTGCTTAGCATGGACCTTATGAATAATAAGCTAAAGAGCTCCTTATAAATAATAAGAAAAGAGCTCCTGTTTTCTTCAAAAACTGTCAATTCATTGGAATTAGAACCAATGCTACTTTAAGTTTTAAAAAATCGATTTGAGCATATTTTTCCTGTATCAAAACCTGGAATTATTCATTTTATGGTTGGATTCCTCAGGATATTTTCTCAGGGTAACTTTTATAGAATATTAATTTATCAATGAGAATTGAGATATGAAACCAGGAAAATAAAAATATTAACAAATCAGTATAAACAAGGTCTGCCAACTGCTAATAGTCACAAGAAAGCTACAAGGAAATGTGGGATTATTGTTGTTTTCTCATCTTTTTGAATTGCCTCATAAGCAATATGTAAATGGATACTCCAATGCGGAGGATAGAGCTAGAATTTATCTCTTGAAAATATGAATTTTATAAGGCTCAGGGACCATCCTGTCACAGTTTGCACCAATTTTGCTCCTGTAGACAGGCTTATTTCTGTCTGAATTTGTTAGAAGGTATGTCAGCACAACAGGAGGAAAAAAAAAAGAATTAGAAAAAGAAGAAAGCATTTATTTCTCCCTACTACCTTCCCAGAGAATAGATCCCAATAATTGGTGGTTTTATTGTTTCAGGGGAGTACAATAGGTGCAGTGATGGAAAATGTGGAAGTAGGGGCAAGGCAATATACAGTTAATTTATGTGTGTGTGTGTGTGTGTGTGTGTGTACACACGTATATGTAGGTTTACATAAATACAGAGCTAGAATATGAAATTAGATACAGTAGAAATTTAAAGATGCAAGACTTCAGGCAGAGCAGAAATGTCTAATGGGGGATATTTTAAAGTACTTTATTGTGTGATGTGAAATGTAAATTATCTACTTGATCTCTCATCAAAAACTTCCATAAAATGTGCAGCAATCTCTCATGCTTTGTGGATTAGATTTGCAACAAATCACTTGTTCTTTCTGAAGATCAGTGTAAAAGAAAAAAAGTCAAAAAAACAAAAACAGAGGTTGTCAGAAGAGCCTACCACACAGAGAGGTTACCCTAACAAAAGATAGGCAAAGGGAATCTGAAATTATGGGAGGAAAACTCAACAGAGTTTCTCCCACTACTACATAGAAAAAAGCTTTACTATTTTTCCAGAATGATGAGCCTTTCTTCCACGTGAGATTTCACTTTTTACGAAAATTGGATATGAACAATTGCTTAAGAAGAGAATACAATTTGCATGAAACCGGACACTTGGTTGTAACTCAATAGATGTTGGGAACTGCTGCTGAACAAACACATAGGAAATAGAAACAGTTGGGTGAGGAGTGAAGGGATACACAGCTGTGCATCCAAATGATTGGCTGTTTTCCTGTGATCTGTTGGCAGCAAGAAGATAGGTATGTGGAGCTTCCAGGGAAGGTGAAGAGGGTGATTTCTCTTTAGTTAGAAACCAACATGGTTTATTTGTTTGTTTGACCTGGTTTTGCTGGGTACAGATAAAGGTCAACATGTTAAAACAATGCATTCAGCTGCTTAAAAGACTTGAAATAGCCTGGCTGCTGGGCTCAAGAGAGCCATTCTAATTGCTGCTTTAAATACTATTTGGGAAGGTCGAAAGGAGAGCCTGCAGGCGACCCACATTGGAGGGATACCGCGCCTGCCACAAATCCCAGGGTGGTGTCAGGGCTGGGGTCAGCAGCAATCTGCTGCCAGCTTGACCTGGTGCAGTCCACAGGGGAATGTGCTCGTGAGAAGGACAAGCAGAACATGGCTGCCTAACAGATGGCACCAAACCTGCCTCCTCTGGTGAAAGGAAAATCTGCCGAAACCAGGTGTTTCACAGGTTTTGTTTCCTATCTTTCTTTCTTTGTTCCCTTCAAGAATTTCTCTGTGTGGGTTCATTCCAAAAGCTTCAATAAGAGAACAGCTGTCTAGAAGTTATCTAAGGGAATGAGTTGTTTCTTTCTTTCTTTCTTTCTGGAATGAGTTGTTTCTTTCTTTCTTTCTTTCTTTCTTTCTTTCTTTCTTTCCTTTTTTTTTAGTGTAAGAGATTTTAGAAACAGCTTTTGGGGATCACGCATAGGTACCACATCTTTAAATCAGTTCATTTCCAGGGATAACATGATCATGGGAGGAAGTTTCAACACTTCTTATTGGTCCTAATAGAAAAAAAAAAGTGATTAAATGAAATAGATTGCTTTGTTGATGAAGGCTATATTAGCATCCTCAGAATACTCAGGTTAATTGTGATAGTCTTAAATATGGATTAAACCTTCATTGCTCTCTTAAAAGAAAGGAGAGATGGTCTTCTAATGGAAAAAAGGGTCTAGAATTGCATGCCTGTGTTCATGAGGCAGTGAAAGATGACAGGCAAGCAAAAGGGGATTAATGAAGACTGCTCCATACAGTGTGGGGGGAGGAGGAAGGGCATAGGGTGATTCCATATCTATTTTGTGGGCCCTCCCTCTGCCTTAGTCTACAGAAAAAGAAAGCATAGATCCCATGATACAAAACCCAGCACACTTAGGCAGTCACATTGTGCTACAAGGAGAAGTGCACTCTTTCTAAATACTATACTTCTCATCTCAGAGAAAGCTATCCTTCCATCTTCCAGACCTTCCATATGTCTAGCTGGGTGGTTTGTTTCAGGGACTTTTATGCCCAGTCATTTCTCTCTTCAAGTAGACACGAGCACTAAGGTCCTAAAATGCAGGGTAGGCTCTATCAGAGGCAAATAGGAAAGTCCTTTAGGACTTGAACCATTTTATCCGCAAGTCCTGCACCTGGAAAGTTCTGAGACATTTGATGCAGGAAATTAGGGTGCTTGGGCCCAAAACCCAATACAGGAACAGCAGCGAACTGATTCTTGGCCTCACACAAAGTATTGGAGATGTGGATACAGAGAAGGAATAGTGAGGTGGAGAGTTTATTAAGACAGGGAAAGATCAGAGATATCAGTAGGTCCTGGAAAATGGCTTGCCAATTAAAAACTGAGGCAAGAGATTTTTATTTGTGTCAGATGGGCTTTGTTTGGGTTTCCTGTTTTTATTTAGGCTTGCTCAGTCTCTGAGAAGCTGATTTTATGTGAGAAGAGAGAAGTGTCTTGCAGAAGGACTGGCTATTAAATTGAAGAGAAAGGCCAGCTCACTGACAAGCTTAGTGCTGCTCAAAAGGAGCTTGCAGGAAACGCTGTATAGAATGGAGGAGTTGAGCTGCAGGATTTAAAATCCTAGATTCTTTAGGCCCAGATCTCTAAGAGACCTGCCCTGAGACACAGAACGAAGAACCACAAACATGTGTAAAGTAGGAAAAATAGAAATGTTAATAGAAAGATAAAGATTTCTAATAGAGAGGAAATACACCCCCATGCCTGAAAGGCATGTAAGTGGGTAACTGCCACACAAGGACAACTGCACTGGGTCTGAGATTAGAAGTTACTTTTATCCTGGGATGGAAGGAATCTTCAAAGAAGGTCTGGTTGCATTTCCTGATAGGCCGTGAATGATCAAGTCAGCTGTAAAACAGCTCTGGTTATAAGCAACTCTGTGTAAGCATGTGTGAGAGCAAATACTTGATCTCTACTAAGAACAAGGAATGACCCTTCTCAAAAGTTTGACCAGAGTGACTCCATTTTACAAGTTGGCTTTATCTTAATATATGTGTGTGTCCATTTCCTATAATAGTGACTCTTCCTCTGCCCTATTTACCTACTCATTTGATCTAATCCCTGTCTCACATAGACGTAAAGAGAATCTTGAATCGAATTATTCATTAGGTTTTCAGTGCTGTTCTAGTGTTAGAAAATTTTTTTGTCTAATTAGCCTATGATGTCTTGGGCATTCTGCAGCTTCAGAAAATGTTGAGGAAACGGGAACCAGCAGTTAGCGTAATGGCTATGTCGCTGGAGTCCCACGTAGTCGACTGCGGTTCGCGTCCCGGACCCAGTGGCTTAAAACTCACGCAGGGCGCGTGTGTGTGCGTGCCCAAGATCCCGAGAGGAGAATGGAGGAGAAGGGATTGTGGCGTGACCATCACCCCTGGGGGGTGATTTCTTGCTTTCTGTCTCTCTGTCTCTCTCTGTCTGTCTGGTGAGCGCACGTGCCCTATAGCGAAAACCTCTCCAAAAAAAAAAAAAGAAAAAAGAAAATGTTGAGGAAAGACATGTGTGAATGGCAGTGTGGAATTAAAATATTCCGGGATCTTAGCATCATAGAAAATGTGTTTTTATTGAGAATTACATGATTTAAATTATGCGTAACATCTGGTAATTCATATGATTATGATTGTTGTAGAAGAAGCCATGCATCTCTAATTGTTTACAGTGTTCATTGCCATTATGGGATTGGCATGTTTGGGCATTTATTCAGTGAAATTAAATTGAGCTGTTGGACTAAAATTTATACTTTGAAATATGGTATTAGATATTTCCTTCAACAGTTATCATTCTTGGTAGTATAAACCCTCACACTTCTTCAAGCACCCAGATACCTTCACTTAACACTCATTTTCCTACCTACTTTTTCAGTTCTTAGACACAACACATTTCAGCAGCTCTTTCTCCTCTGTGAGATATGCTTCATCATTTTGGTATAAAGCCAATAAGATGCCTGAATCTTCAGAATCTATATTTATCAATAGTATTACCGGTGTCTAGGGTAATTTTTTTTATGTTTATGAGCTGTAAGAAAAAACTCCTGTCGACTTCTATCTTAAATTTTGAACTTTAATTTATTTCGCCTTATCTCTTTATAAGTCAATTACAAGTTAAAAATCTCAAAAGACAGTATCATAAATTGAAAATACCCAATGAAACAATGGATATTTATTTAAAATATCCTCTATAGGGACCAGCAGTTAGCATAATGGCTATGTTGCTGGACTCCCATGTAGTTGACCATGGTTCAAGTCCCAGACCTGGTGACTTAAACAAATGCTGGGCACGTGTGTATGCGTGCCCAAGATCCCAAGAGGAGAATAAAGGAGAAGGGATTGCCACATGGCCGTCCCCCCAGGGGGTTATTTCTTGCTTTCTATCTCTCCGTCTCTCTCTCTCTGTCTTTAGAGCATGCGCTCTATAGCAAAAACCTCTCCAAAAAAAAAAAAAATATATATATATATATATGTCCTGTAAAATAATATTAATCCACAGAATGTCAGTTAATTAATATACCTTCTACAAATATAAATCATTATAATTATTTACCTAGGCTAGTTGCACACAAACATGCACACAAGTACACACACATACACACACACAAAGGACAAAGGGCAGTGGGACCGTAGGCGAGTTTTTGGTTTTGGAAATTTTTGAGAGATTTTTGCTCTAGAGTGCATGCACTTGACAGAGACAGAAAGCAAGAAATCACACACCCCCCCGGGGGTGTGAGGGATGGCCATACCACAATTCCTTCTCCTCCATTGTCCCCTCAGGATTTTGAGCACACATGCACACATGCCCTGAGTGTTTTAAGCCTCTGAGTCCGGGACTTGAACTGCTGTCAACTATGTGGGAGTTCAGCAACATAACCATTATGTTATCTGCTGGCCCTGGTTTTGGAGTGTTTTTTAAAGTCTATTTCATTTTTTTCTTTCATGAGAGAGAGAGTGACACATACCTTTGACTGGGTCTTGCCATGACATAATCCTCTTCCCAGCCTCCCAGATGGCCAGATCTTGGGCACCTGCAGTATGTCCAGTGTGTTCAGATGGGATCAGGATCCGAACCTGGGCCTCCTACTGTCACACAGCCAACTCCTGCCTACTCCACAGTGGCTTGGTCTCAGGTGTTTTTCAAAGAGCTATGAAATTACAACATTTCAAATTACAAAAATCACAATTAGGAGAACATCATTCTCTTCCAATTTATTTAGACACTGAATTGTCACAGTAAAAGCTCATTTTAAGCTTTATTTTCAGCTTCAAGAGTAACAATAGTAGCTGCATTACAGTCTTTTTTTCTTGAAAAGCTATTGCCCCTGGGCAAGTAATGGGTTGATTCAACTATTTACATCCTGTCATTCATAATTTCCAAGGCAGTATTTGTCATCTGAGCTCTAAAATAAATGCCCCAGTTTGAATATTGCATCAGGATGTGCAGATTTAGCTTTCACCTGCATCCAACTTTTACAAAAATATTATGAGACAACTATTTTATTGCCCACCCTCAAAGAAATCCAACAAAAACTGTGCTGCCGGACTACAGATTTCTGAAACAAAAATATACAAGGTAACACTGAAGAATAAACTAAGAAGAGAAAAAATTTTAAAAAGTAAGTAATCTATCTAGCTGGAGAGATAAGAAACAAAACAAAAACAAACAAAAACAAATAAGGGATTAAAAAGGAACTCTTTCAAAGCATAGATCCTACAAACCTTAATTATAAGCTTTTTGTCAAAACTGGATTTTTTATGATACACTTCCAAAATTCAGACCTGCAGTGCTTAGAAAAGAACTTGTTCAGACTTACTCTATAATCATTTTCTTAGCACGATTTTTAAATGCATGCTTCCTAACTTCGGAAAAAAAACACAAGTTGGTACAAAGCTTTTTTTTTTTTTTTTTTTTTCTGGGTCAATGAGTAGTTTAGTGAAGCAGTAAATGTTCTCTAGAGTGAAATGAGGATTCACCTATCTCCAGATGGTCAAAATAAATAACATTTTTTTTAGAGTTTTTTTTTTTTCCTATGGGGTACGTGTGCTCACCAGAAAGACAGAGAGACAGACAAAAAGCAAAAAATCACCCCCAGGGTGGATGGACACACCGCAATCCTTTCTCTTCTATTCTCCTCAAAGGGATCTTGGGCTTGCACACACATGAGCCCGGTGTGAGTTTTAGGCACCAGGTCTGAGATTCGAACTGGGGTCAACTATGTGCAAGTCCAGCGACATAGCCATTATGCCAACTGCTAGTCCCATAATTAACATTTTTATACTCATTACTGATATATTTAAAAAATATTGAGATGCTATATTGGTGACAATTTAATATATTAGGCTTAAATAATGTTATATTTTAGAGGTAGGAGACAATGAGTGGAAAATACAATATAAAAGTGTCATTTACAGGGAACACAGCATAATAACACAGACTACTTTATACACACATATATAATATATATGATTTTATATATATGTATATTTTATATTTGTATATATGTGTTTTCTTGAAAGTTTTGTTTTAGGTGATTAATTTTCTTTTTCTAAAATCTAAAATAATTTAATTAATCTCTATGTGACTAACTTACCTTTCGTTATATGTTCATGAAGGCATTGGAAACTGTTATATCCAAAGCTTATATTCATTGCTAGAGTAGCACACATGATACACTTCCTTAAAATAAGAAAATCCAGGGAAACAAGTCATATTGCCATTTTAACTTCTTGGAATGTATATTTCTCTTAACAAGTAGCCAAACAATTTTCAGGGTGGACCCATGTTATTTGTAATTATAATCACTTTACCACCAGAATTAACACTGATCTTAAGAAAATAGTTAAGGTACAAATATTACCAAATCCAAAATAAACTCTCTCTGGTTCCTCTTGATAGAATTCACTTCCTGGCTATATTAGTCACATATATAGTGAAGACTACCCAGTCTTGGGTAATGTCAATTTCAGATTTTATTCTGATGATTTCAAATAGCATAAACCTTCTAGGAGAACATGCCTTCTTGTAGAATTTCAGTCTGGGGACCAGCAGATGGTGTAGCAGTTATGTTGTTGGACTCCCACACGGCCGATCAGGTTTGAGTCCTGGACCCAGTGCTTTGAAACTCATGGTGGAGCATGTACATGCATGCCCGAGATCATAGGAGGAGAGTGGAGGAGTAGGGATTACAAGGTGGCCATCCCTCTGGGTGGTGATTTTTCACTCTTATTATCTCTATCTCTGTCTTTCTTTATCAAGTGTACACTCCCTTAAGCAAAAATCTCTAAAAAAAAAAGAATTCCAGTCTGATTAATTGAAACTTTGGTAGTTCATGAAAGGCCTTTAAATTCTAAACCTGTTCTCTATATATTCAGGGATATACTGCTGAGTTCCACAGAATAAGACTCTCTCCTAGTCTATTAAAAAGATGAATTATCTGTAGAAATTAATCATTAATATCTGGAATATTTGACTGGTTTATTTATTTATTTATTTTTTAACTGTCACAAATAGGACTTTTTATTTGTCACTATTAAAAGTCTGAATTTCAAACAGATTCTTGGAGTGGTGGTTCATATCCATCAGCTCGTTCAACTTTGGTGCCCATCTCAACCCCAGTAGCTTTTCCAGAGCTACTACCTTCACCATGAAGCTCCATGAGTTTTCCCAATTCAAACTTGGGCTTCTTTGGCATTTTGACTTTCCTGACGAAGACATGGTGGAGAGGGTAGATGGACTGGCAGGCCTTTTCTATGTCTTTTCCAATGCTGTCTGAAATCAGTTTATCGACCACTTCTTTCAAGTCATTTGTCTGCACCTCCCGGGTCATGATTTCCATCATCTTCTGGATTTGGTGGACCTGCTGAAGCTGGGCATAAAATGTCTTCTGTATCTGATTGTTGCATTTTTTAGTAAACCCAACACAGAAGAGACAAAGCAAATAACCATCGGTAGTCTTGACATCGACATGAGCTTCAATCATGATCTGCCATTTTTTGACCATGGAACACATTTTGTCACAGGTGAGATCCATGCCATGGAAGTTAGACAGGCAGTTTTTGCCCTGAGCGTCCTCAGCTTGAATTTCCTAAATGCGACTTCGTCATTCTGCAGACCCGCAAGGCTCACTTCAAACACACGGCCCTTCAGGCAGTCGGATGCAATTTTGGTTCCTTGAGTCCTGGTAACCAGTATCTTCCCAATATTTCTTATGTTGAACATAGCAGGTGCTGTCACGTCATACCAATCTTTTTTAGAAAATGGATCAACCACTTTCTTCTTGACTCCCTTTTTGTCACCTTTCCTAAGGCGCTTATTCTTACCAACCGCCATGGTGCTACTCAGAGAGCCAAAAGGCTGACTGGTTTATTTTTGATGCATTTAAAATATTTAAATTTCTGATTCCACACATTCATTATGCCATCCCAATTATGATAGTTTCTGGCTTGCTTGTTTTAAACATGTTGTCTCTTGTATATAGACATTGAGAAAAATGACCTCAGAGAAATAGAAAGCTGAAGAATGACTACTAGAGTCTCAGGACTTTACCCAATCCCAGTCAACTCTCAAAGGCCTGACCTTACAATGCCACAATCAAATTAAGTTTTCGTCTTCTTAATCCCATCACAATAGGAACCAAACCTCAATGTTTGAATTTCTGTGAGGATACATTCAAACTTTAGCAAGCAGCATGTATTTTTTTAAATCATTTAATAAGAGGGAAAAATTTTGTCATGTTATAGTTAATTAACTTTAGAACTGGCCATCTAAATGTGGACCTGCTTATCTTTACAGTTCTCTGGACACAAGATATTGGTAGGACAGAGGACAGTGAAAGATCTGGAAGGTGGATGTGTTCTATAGTGCCCCAGAACTCCATATGTGGCTTTGACATCTGTAACTGTAGGATTCCAAAGACCTACTCATGAGTTCTGCTTTTACCAGTTATGATTCCTTCCCTCACAGAAAAGATCTCTACCCAGTTAATTTCCCTTTAAGAAAGACCAGCCACAACAGGTTTTGCGCCACCCCCCCCCATTTCATGGGCTTCATTTACCTGCCAACCACAAAATTGTACAAACCATCCAACACAAGCTCTTAAAAGAACTGAAGGTCACCCCCACCCTCTTATCACTGCGAAGCCTGCTTCCTACAGTGCTTACTGGTTCACTATGACACTGGAAAACACAGACATGGCCCTACATCATGTGTGTGATGTGCTCTGCTATTATGACAAGCTTTTGCCAGTCTCATGTGGCCAGTGTCGCATGCCATGGATTCCATTTTGTACTATTTAGAGTCCAGGAGCCCTCCTTTGCCATCAGAGTGAAACAGATTGAAGTGGTAGCCGTCAAGAGAAATATCATAATTTAGGAGAGGTAGGAGCCATCCATTACAAAATTGCAGTTAATTTGATCCGTTAGACACAGTGCTTAAAGCCTGTGAGTTTTGCAAAAGCCTAAAAAGGTTTGATATTTTGAGAGAAGCACTCTCTCCAAATGCATAAATAAAACTGTTCAAGTAAATTTAAGGAAAAGTTGATTAAATATCTATAATGTATATTTAAAGAGCTCTTAATTCATAGCTAGATGTAAGTTTTATTTAATGTGGAGTGTGGGTTTGTTTTAGTGTGTCTATGATGTGGGATGCCTGGTACTGATAAAACTTCTCCAGAAAATAAAATTATTCGAAACTGGTAAGGCTCTGACTTAATAAGTATATATTAATTTATGGAAATTTAAAAATAACAACTAAAAATGATTTGAGCATATAAAGACTAGGCTACAGTAAGAGAAGAAAAGAAAGGTTGCAGGAAGAAAGGGTCTGGGGAAAGACAAAATACATCACCACAGACATGTGGAGAATTGTTTTCTGGAGGGCAAAGGAAGGGTCATTTTGCCTGCTATAGAGTGTCTGCTTATTTCTAACAGTAAAACACTAAGAAGAAGAAAACCTACTTTCCCTCTTATCTAATGAACTCTTGGGTTAGACAGTAGTGAGATTTCCACATCATGGTCAGAGCTTTGTTATATGTAACGTATATTCAAGTCTTCCATCCAACAGCCTATTTCAAAAGAATGAAAACTGAACTAATACAACTGCATAATGGCATAGGGCTACATCTACAGGGATGTTAATCTAGCTCCTTTCAGACCAATTCAACCTAGAGTAAACAAATAGTAAATGAATGATGCCAGAATAAAATGTAAACTCTCTTTTCTAACTAATATAACTCAAATGGAATAATATGTATTTTTTTGGTGCAGGGAGAAATGTGGTTTTAATCACCACTAGAAACCTGAGTGAATGTACATAATAAGACATGACTTTTTGTAATAGATTATTTTCACTTATTTTCTTATCTTTTGAAACAATCATCATTATATTTTCTAATATTTTTCTTTATTCATCTGTCTGTTACTGTTTTCTTTTTTTTCCTTATTGGTCTATATGATTGTATGGTAATTTATTCAAACTTGGTGAAAATATTTTGACATATACACAACCATAATTAAAGGAAAGACTAGTACTCTGTCTTCAGTGGTAGTTACCACATTCATCAAGCTGAGATATAATGCAAAGAAATGACATATAGCATTTATTTTGAAATGCACAAAAAAAACCTGTACTTCTTTTGATATTGACATTTCTCTATTATCATCAGTTTTGAAAGAATTTCAATCATATATTTAAATAGTGTGATTATATTAAGAATTCAAAAACAATTGAAATAAATACTTTTAATAAATAAGTTTTCTGATTTAAATATAATTAATATTAGAGGGGAAATCTGTAATTACAAAAGGTTTTTTTTTTAATTTATGTAGAGGTTTGTCTTATATATTTAACCCAGTTTTCCTTTTGGTAACAGTCACTGTGCTAAGGAGAAATGGTGCCTTTTTTTGGGAAGTTAGAGAAATAAAATGTTTAAGTCACCAAAAGGTTGGTTGCTAACTTTAATTTAGTCTCATCTATTTAAGTGGTAACATTATAGCTGACAACATTTTTGTGACATATACCAAGTATAACGATTCATTTATTTTTTCTGCTCTAGTAACTGCATCATAAATTATCATTAATGTCCACCTAAAACTCAGTAAGAAATCATCGTTGGCATATTAATCTATATTCTATTAATAGACAAAATTCAATGCCTAATATAAATTTTCTGCTTTCATTTTCATAATGCCCACACAGGCTCAGAACATTTATAAAATTCTAATACCCTTTTTAATGTTCAAAATATTTAGTAGGTTAAATGTTTGAGAATATGAGAGCTTTAGGTTCATTTATCTATAAACATGGAATACTAAAGTTTCAGTTGTTTGATAATTCAAACTAATTTTTGAAATTTTATTATAGGTATTCATCTAATTTTTTTTAAGGTTTTTGCTATAGGGTGTGTACACTCACCATAAAAAGAGAGACAAAGAGACAGAAAGCAAGAAATCACCTCTCAGGGGGGATCACCACACTGCAATCCCTTCTCCTCCATTCTCCTCTCCGGATCTTGGGCACACACGCACACATGCCTGGCGTGTTTAAGACACCGGATCCGGGACTCGAACTGCGGTTGACTACATGGGAGTCCAGCAGCCCATAGCCATTTCACCATCTGCTGGTCCCGATAAATAATTCATTAAAAAAAATAGTACACATGCAGAAAAAGATAGGCAGATAACCAGGGGAAGAGAGCAGGAGAGTACAAAAGATCCTGAAAACAGATGTTAATGTAGGAATTGAGACTATAAGGAAAGGTAGCACTTTAAATCTCACTGGAGAAAATAGAAAATCAAATACAAATAAGAAATGTATTTAGAAATATCACAAGGAGGGGCCAACAGATAGTCTGGTGGTTGGGAGTGCTGGATTCCCACATGGTGGACTATGGTTCAAGTACTGGACATGCGACTTGCTTTCTCCCTTTCCTTTTCTCTCTCTCTGTCTCTCTCTGTTCAAATTAATAAAATAAAATAATAACAAATGGAATTAAATAAATAAATAATTCTTTTTTAAAGAAAGAAACATCACAAGGAAATAGAGATGAACATTTACAAATCTTTTGATGGAATGGGTCCACTCTACGAAGAAAAAAATGATAGGAATTGCTATCTAAAAATGTTAAATTCCTGGATGATGAGGATTAACACTTTGATATTTGAAGAGTTTTTAATAAGATAAATGAATCAATATAATCAATTCACAAGAGAATAAATGTTCATAAATAATGAATGTGAAAAAATAACTCAGGCTCATAAGTAATTTAGTGAATTTAAAATAGTAATGTGCCATTGTTTTTATTACTGAATTAGCAAAATGGAAGAAAAAAATAAGGGAAGGAAGAGAGTGAGGAGAGATGGGAAGGAGAGATTTGGAGAAAGAAAGAGAAAGATGATGGAGAGGAAAAGAAAAGAAGGGAAGGCAGAATTGAAGGAGGACAGGAAGGCTAAATGACAGAAATAAAGGGAAGAAAGGAAAATCCCTACCCATTATTAACCAAGGTATTTTTGAAATGACCAATTTTATATAATGGTAAGAACTATGGAAATCAATATAAGATATCTGGGTCAAAATTTTGCAATACACATAAATATTATATTATATATCATGAACATGTATATATTTCATCTTTTAGGAATTCATGCAAGAAAAATCAAGGTTTGTGCAAATAGTGCAAGATGTTACAGCATTTTGTATATAAGGAAAACATTCCAAGTAATATAAATGACCAGTTCTAGAAATTAGTAAAGTGCATCATGACATGCACATGAGTTATAGTCTTTTAAGATAATGCTGTTAAAGAGTAATGAGAGATTATGATTTAGTGAGAAAGACATAGCATCAACACTAAAATTGCTTTCAAAATAGGCCTGGTTCCACAACTGTGGACTTAGTCAACCTCTGTTAAAAATATCAGAAGGGCCTGCCCATGGCCTGGCAGTTGAGGTAACTGGATCCCACATGGCCAAGTCCAGACTCAGTGACTTAGGGAACGTGTGTGTGCATGCCAAATCTCAAAGGGACGGGAATGGAAGAGAAGGGAATGCTATATGACCATTCTCCATGCGGAATACTGTCTCATCCCCTCCCACACACCCACCCATCCTTCTCCCAGGAGTACAATAACCCTTTGGTAAACTAAAAAAAAAAGAAAAAAAAAATCTGTAAAAGAATTGGTCACCTCTATACTGAACATGCATCACAGACTCAGTATGACAACTATTTAGATATCATTTACTCTGTTTTAGCTATTATAAGTAAACTAGAAATTAGGTACATTATAGAAATATCATGCCATTTATATAAAAGACTTGAGCATCTATGGATTTTGGTATCCCTGGGTTTCCTGAAACAAAGCCTCCATTGGATACTGATGTTAGACTGTAATTGGATGTCACATTTGATAATATACATTTATATATTTTATGTATATTAGATTTATAACTGGTATTTTTATATTCAGGCTGCTATAATAAAATACAATAAATTGGGTGACTTAAAAATAACAGGAATTTATTACTTCCAGTTGTGGAATCTGGGAAGTGTAGGATTAAGGTGCTACCAGATTTGGTACCTAGTAAAGGTCCACTTCCTGGTTCATAGAGGGCCATCTTTTCATTATAATGTCACATGACAGAAGGGACAAAGGAGCTCTCATGGGCCTCTTATAAGGGCTCTAATACCATTAATGAGGACCCTGTCCTCATAAGCTAATCACCTCTAAAGATCTCACCTCCTGTTACCATCACCTATGGGTTAGGAGTTCAACATATAAATTTCATGGGGATGAGACCAGTAGGCAACGTGGTGGTTAAAGGCACTGGGCTCCCACATGGCTGACAATGGTTCAAGTCCCGGACCTGGCAGCTTGAAAACCACCCTGTCACATGTGTGTACATGCCCAAAATCCTGATAGAGAATGAAGAAGAAAGGATTGCAGCATGACCATCCCCTCTTGGGGGTGATGTCTTACTTTTCTTCTCACTGTCTCTGATAAGCACACATGCCCTATGGCAAAAACCTTAAAAAACCAACCAACAAAACAAAACAAAATAAAAACTCATGGGGACATAAATACTCAATAGTAAGAGATAATCACAAAATACAACATTCTTGTTAATTTGTATTCCTTTTCTTTTTAAAGAAATTATTTACTACTCAAGGTTTAAGTAAGAAATTTCCCTATGGATTTTAGTAATCTGTTGACAAAGACATTTTGCATATACTTACACTTTTTAAATTATTTTTTTCTCTTCACTAACAATATTTTTATACAATAAGCTATTTTGATTACTACAGTTAAAAACATTTCTAAATATTTAAATGTAATATCCAGGTATCTGCTACTAGAGATATAACTAGCAGTTGAAATATCTGTTTCTTACTAAAAGAGACATTTCATTGCAAATAACAAAATTAATAGCTGATATTTCAGAGTGTATATATCTTTTAGTATATATATATATATATATATACACATATATATATATATATACACACACACACACTCAATAGGAAGTATATATAGGAAGTATATATGTATGTGTGTGTATATATATATATATATATATGTATACACTATGCACTCAAAATGTATTTCACATACATTTTCATAAGTTTATAAATTATAACATTATTTTAGTCACTCAATCTGATTTTCTATTGATATTTATTATATAATCATAACTGCTTTTCTAGGGAAAAATACTGTTTTTCCCAAATGCTATAAAATTACACTTGAGAGTAGAGAAACTTTTAAAGAGAAAATAAGTTCAACATTAAAACTTTCAATTAAAACACTATAAACATTTAATACTCATAATAATGATCATATATTCACAAATAAAAATTGTCACATGCTCATGATAATTGATTACAGCTGTATTTAAAAACAAGGTCGAGAAATGAATACCAACTAAGGAGAATATGGATTGTACTATATGCAAAACCACATCTCCTTTCCTCTACAAGTTGTTCCCACTCTAAAGTGTCTCCAAAATGAATATTTCACAATTTTACAACATTATTTCCCTCAAAACCACTGTGTATGTCCAACTACTGATATGTGTTTTTTATAACTTTTTTCCTCTACCACTTCAGTTCAATGGCCTCTTTCCATTAATCTTTGCCTAGCAGCAAATAACTATTTGTTTTGTTCCTGTAACCTTGGATAGTATGAAATTAAAGCTCATAGAGAAAATGACTAACCTGCCAGGTCCTTGGTTCATAACACATACAAATGACAGTGATTTCTGAAATCTGAATATAAAGTGACTAGTTACTAGACTAATGGATTCGCCTTTCATTCAATTTTATCATAGGAGCAGGATCACACAAATTCAAAACAAAACAAAACAAAAACTCACCAGGTAATTTAATTTTTATGTTCTTAACCCCCTTATCCCCCGTTAGGATTTATAAATTTCTTCAGTATAGCCCTTAGTAAATATTTTGATGTGGTAGGCCTTTTTGAGAAATGAATAGAAAAATGGGGAAACATGTCCCTAAAAATGCATTGTATCACTGAGAACCAGACTTGAATAAAACAGAAAATTCAAAACTTAAAAGTGACAAAAGATAGTTTTTCTTCTTTGTATAATTTGAAGTAAACAATGGAGAGGTAGTTTAGCATCCATGCAGAGGTAGTACACTGAGTCAGTTCTAGCTCATGGCTTTCCTGTGTATGGGTTTTATTTCTAGGACCACTCATGGCTTCAGTAAGCGCTGATGCTCCTGCCATTCTGTCAGTGTTCTAAGCAGCAGGGGGGATGAAAGGTTGAAAATGGGCATTCCCTATTTTTTTCTTTATTTTATTTTTTTATTTTTTTTATTTTTTTGAGAGATTTTTCACTGTAGGGCGCGTGCGCTCGCCAGACAGACAGAGAGAGACATAGAGACAGAAAGCGAGAAATCACCCCCCAGGGGGGATGGTCACGCCGCAATCCCTTCTCCTCCATTCTCCTCTCGGGATCTTGGGCACGCACGCACACGCGCCCGGCGTGAATTTTAAGCCACCGGGTCCGGGACACGAACCGCGGTCGACTACGTGGGAGTCCAGCGACATAGCCATTATGCTAACTGCTGGTTCCCCTTTATTTTATTTTTGATAGAGAGCATGTGCGTGTACACCAGAGAGACAGAGAAGAACAGGGTCTGGTCATGTTGTGATCCCCTTCCTCTTAGCCGTCAGGATGTTGAACACACATGTGTTGACCCAGCATGTACCAGGTCAACCAGGCCAGGGATCTGAACCTAGGTTAGACTTGTGGCTTCCAGCACTGCTTTATAGTATATCATTGTCTGTACCACAGAGGCTCAGCTATTTCCTAGTCTTGAAAAGGCACTTCACAAAGCTTTCATTTTGCTTCCATTCACATGTCATTGGCTGCAACTTAATAATATGTCCACATCTAGTGGGAAAATCTAAGGAAGACTGGGAGGCCAGACATTAAGAGACTACCAGTAGATTCTGTCACGTGTTCTTCAGACAAAGGTACACATATTTGCCCTCAAATTTAGGTGGAAACCCTCCCCTCTGAGGCCCTGTCACATAGATTTAATATCAAGAACCAGCCCTACTCTCAAGATGAAAATTGCTACAGTCTAGGGTTTATGGCTTTATGGTCCTTTCGAACCACTCCCAACAAAGAGAAGCTCTGTTGTACTTAATATGAAACATCTATAGGGAACTTTTATTGATTCTCTGAGGTTTGCTCCATCTTGTGTAGCAAGAATTTTAACCTCACCAAAAACTTCTACTTACTTATTTTTAATAGGATATAGGATATGTATCTCACATGTACCTGCCACCAAGTTTTCTCAGTTACTACCTGATTACTGCCACTTTTTCCCTTCCTATTTGAGCTTTTTGATGGGATTTATCCTTCCAGAAATCAAATTTGAAGCCTCTGACATGAAAACTCCTTGAAGGGGCTTTTTAAAAATTGTCCCTGTGGCAAATGGCTTTTTGTAAAGGTTCGAGGGATTTAGAGACCGATCTAGGAAAAAGACATGACCATGACGTGACAGTAGTACACACACGCTTTATTGGGTGATGCTTTTGGTCCAGAGGTTATGGTCCACGGATGGTGAGGTAAGGGAGAGGTAAAGGTGTCACTACCCAGAGACCTAGAGGACTCCCAGAAGAGGTGGATTGCTGAAAAGTTTTACATGTCTAGGTGGTATCTCCAAGCAGTATGTCTGTGAGGCTCTGAGTCAAAGAATGCTAAGAGGAAGCATTTGGAGCCTTTTATCTCCAGGTCTCACTCATCAATAGGCAACAGCCGTCATGTGAAGTTTCATGGGATATAAAAACCAAACAGGCTAAAAATGTGCTTGTTCAGACTGTTTTAAAAATAATTGTATGTGTAAAATTTTGAGGTTTGTGTCAGTGGGCTTTTGACCAAATGGGTTCTCAGTCTGCAGTGAAGCAATAACCTAGGGGCCAATCCACAGAGGCCATCTTGGGCTCTTTTCTATAACCCTCCTCCACCTTGCATTCAGAATTCAAATGCCTGGAGTCCATGTGGAAGACATTACCTGTGCCACTGAGAGCTATCTTGCCCCTATGGTTAGTTAGTTAGTTAATGAACTAAAAATCTCCCAGTGGAAGAAAGATCCTCAGAGTGCTCAGTCTACTCATGTCACTTGGTGTCGTGAGAGAAAATGTGGAGTGAAGGATGGTTGCAGTTGATATACTACCACTTCAGGCTGAAACCCAGAGGCAGAAAGATTGGAAGGTTGCAGGCAGTTCCCAGCCTTTGAATATTCCATGGACATATGCTTAGGAAGGGTCTGATTATGTGTGGGTTATCATTTTGAAGTTCAGAAGAGGAATTTTGCCCCCTGCTACTTTCTCTATTCATAGTGGCTCTGACAGAAAGTGTAGAAAGGAGAGTCATAGCAGCAGGCTGCAATCCACTCTCTCTTTACTGGGGAATGCCTCAAAAAAGAAGGATGGCCTGATGAGTAGTAAAATTTGATATCACGTTTGCTGTATCAAACAATGGCATCTGATAGATCTAAAGCGGAAGGATGAATTTCAAGAGAAATTGATTAAATGCCAAATGGTTTGCACATATTTCACCTGCATTTCTGACCATTTCTGAAACTCATGAAATGAATATTAGAGCTGGCCATAAAAAAATGAGAAAGAGCAAAAGGGTTTGGTAAAGATTAGAATAGTATGTCTGCAATATGAAACCCACATTACAGTGAATTAAATGACATGAGAACCTTGCAATGTATTTGTGGTTTGTTAATGAAGCCCTGATCTGCTTGTTGAAATATGCCATCAATTTTCTTTGAAATGGATAGATTATCTTCTCCCTGAGCTTCATGAAGCATTCTAACATTTTAGTCACCCATCTTGAGTACACAGTTAAATAATTATTTTTAAAATGTTTTCTTCCTTTGAAGATAATACTATGTTTATTCTGCCATAATCTCTTTAGTGATTCTGAATTTAGGAGCACTATTTTGGAGAGATAGTCACCTATATGGGATTTAAATGATACTCTTATTTCCTTTATCTGGAGATATGAAGCCTTATTCAACCTTGAAGACTAATAAGGCTGGAAATTTTTGAAAGTAATGAGTAAGGGAAAAAACAGTTATTCTGAGAGATATACGCAGATGCATTTCTGATCATCTCTCAAGAAGAAAAGATCACACTTTCACTTTTCTGCATATCAAGGGAGTGTTATTGGTGTCTTGACCTCCTATCTTATATCAGCCAAAATAGAAGTCTCATAGTAATAAGCAGATAAAGTTACAATGTAACATGGAACAGAAAAGTAAAGTATAGCTTATAGGTAACAGCATTGGCTGGCATTAAATTATATTTAAGTTTGCATAGATATTCTTTTCAAATGTCATTGCTGTGCTGCCAGTAACTTTTCAAGACCTGAAATATTTTCCTAAATTTATTTTGACATTTTGTGTTTTTCCCAAGTCCTATATTCAAGTAGGTAGGTTACTCGGAATGAAACTATTTTTAAGTAGGTACAAATAGAAATATCATTCATTAATAAAAATCTTTGGTCAAGTCTTCATGCCAAAAAATGCCATGATTTCAATTATTTAGTTAATTCTCTAAACTTATTTTATTTTAGCATATTTGAGTTTTGTGTCAGTGGGCTTTTGAATAAATGGGTTCTCAGTCTGCAGTGAAGAAATAACCTAGTGGCCAATCCACAGAGGCTATCTTGGTCTCTTTTATATAACCTTTCTCCATCTTGTATTCAGAGTTCAAATGCATGGAGTACATGTGGAAGACAGTACCTGCTACTTTAACTAGCATTGCTAGCAATCCATACAGTAGGATATGTGTGGGGTTTTGTGTGTTTTCTTAGAGGGCATGGGTACTCCCCAGAGAGAGCAAGCAAGCAAGCTTCTCCAGTGGGACATTATCATGACAAAATCTCTTTCCTCCATTTCTTCTTCCCATCAGGATACTGGGCACACGAATACATGCTACCAGCATGTTTCTCAAGCCACTGAGGCCAGAATTTGACCCACAGTTGGGCATGTGAGATCCAGATCTCAATGTCCAGTACTTAACCACTGTACGACAGGTCTGGCCCAGTGTCTGTTCACAGATGGCAGGAAGTGTTTTGCCTTAATTTTTCTCATCTGAACATTTAACATCGTGCCTGGCCTCTAGTAGTATTCAATAAACATGACATCACATGTAAGACCACAAAAATAAGAGATTAATGCTAGATAACCCCAATGTAAAAGAAATCTCCTTCTGTGCTATTTATATACAATTGAGCCTAGCAAATAAATAGTTTCTAAATGAATTAATGAAGTTGGATTAATAATGTATACATTTGCAGATGAACTTCTAAGCATTTTGGTCTTAACATTATTCTTAATAAGTCTATAATCAAGACTGATTGTTGGAATTCCCCCCCTAAATATATATATATATAAAACTTACTAGAGGCCCAAGAAGTGACCCATATGGAAAAGTTCTGGGTTCATTTCCAGGAACCTCCCTGAGTGTGCTCAGCCGACTGAGACTAGGGTGTGAAGTACTGAACTCCCTGTTGGAGGTACTCGTCTTTCTGTCTCTCGCTGTTTATCATAGAAGAAATAATTAAATAAACTTGAAACAAAAAAGAAGAACTATATCTTAGAGAAAGTAAGGAAACTTGTTATCATTAATTTAAAACCCCAAGTTATATAAATTCTCAGTATATTCTGTCACTGGGTAAGAAAAAAATACATATATAAACCCCAGGTTCATAAGTATTTAGGTGGTAAAAATATAGACTCTAAAATTAAATAAATAAATTCCAAACTCCCAGCTACCAGACAGAAATGGTATGCTATAGAGTCAACTTATAGCCCAGCGTTAGTAATTAAAGTTGCAGTTACCAACATTGTAATGCAATTACAATTCATATTAAAACAGAACCTTGACTTCAGACTAATTTTTCCTGGACCTTGAGGTACTCTATTACCTAATTGTAAGTAATATTTCTATCCTCATATTACTATATAAAAATTTTGTACTGTAATAAAAACATTTTCCAGACATTTTTACATAGCTTTGAGGAAGAGAATTTTCAAAGGTACTGATGTAAACCAATAAGGTCCAAATTCAGTTAATCAGTCTAAGAAAAGGCTGTAGTGGACAAAAGTACTGAAAATAATGACTTAATGTCTTTTAAAATACAATGCCTGGTTTTGATTCAACTTTGCTATCCTTAATTATAGGTAACAAAGTATTATCTGTGTTTGTATCCCATTCTATATCTAGGTACACATCTTTTAGTAGTATTTTTATGATATTTGTACCCATGAAAACTAGCCTCAAAATCTGTTTCCCTTCCACATGCCTCTAACACTATTCCTCATGCCAGTAACTTCTAACAGTTGCTTTAAGATGTAAGCCTTTGGAACAGTATACACTCATTGATTCATCCATTTATTCAACAATTAATGGTTAATGATTTTCCAGACATTGTGCTAGGTGGTGTCATTACAAAGATGAACAGCAATAGAACAGAGCTCTCTAATGAAAGTTCTGATAATATAATGGAAGTGAGAGGACTTGCTGGTGGGAACACAGATGACCAGGGTTGACCTGACAGAGAAGACTTCTTTGAGGAAAGAAAATCTTCTTAGCAGGGTCGGCAGGTGGCATGGTGGTTAAGAGTGCTGAACTCCCACATAACTGACCGCAGTTAGAGTCCTGGACTTGGTAGCTTGCTTTCTAACTTTCCCTCTCTCTCTCTCTCTTACTCTGTCCCTCTCTGGTCAAATTAAAATAAATAAATAA
>NW_006159788.1:187466-237754 GCF_000334495.1 Tupaia belangeri chinensis
GGGGGGATGGTCACGCCGCAATCCCTTCTCCTCCATTCTCCTCTCGGGATCTTGGGCACGCACGCACACGCGCCCGGCGTGAATTTTAAGCCACCGGGTCCGGGACACGAACCGCGGTCGACTACGTGGGAGTCCAGCGACATAGCCATTATGCTAACTGCTGGTTCCCCTTTATTTTATTTTTGATAGAGAGCATGTGCGTGTACACCAGAGAGACAGAGAAGAACAGGGTCTGGTCATGTTGTGATCCCCTTCCTCTTAGCCGTCAGGATGTTGAACACACATGTGTTGACCCAGCATGTACCAGGTCAACCAGGCCAGGGATCTGAACCTAGGTTAGACTTGTGGCTTCCAGCACTGCTTTATAGTATATCATTGTCTGTACCACAGAGGCTCAGCTATTTCCTAGTCTTGAAAAGGCACTTCACAAAGCTTTCATTTTGCTTCCATTCACATGTCATTGGCTGCAACTTAATAATATGTCCACATCTAGTGGGAAAATCTAAGGAAGACTGGGAGGCCAGACATTAAGAGACTACCAGTAGATTCTGTCACGTGTTCTTCAGACAAAGGTACACATATTTGCCCTCAAATTTAGGTGGAAACCCTCCCCTCTGAGGCCCTGTCACATAGATTTAATATCAAGAACCAGCCCTACTCTCAAGATGAAAATTGCTACAGTCTAGGGTTTATGGCTTTATGGTCCTTTCGAACCACTCCCAACAAAGAGAAGCTCTGTTGTACTTAATATGAAACATCTATAGGGAACTTTTATTGATTCTCTGAGGTTTGCTCCATCTTGTGTAGCAAGAATTTTAACCTCACCAAAAACTTCTACTTACTTATTTTTAATAGGATATAGGATATGTATCTCACATGTACCTGCCACCAAGTTTTCTCAGTTACTACCTGATTACTGCCACTTTTTCCCTTCCTATTTGAGCTTTTTGATGGGATTTATCCTTCCAGAAATCAAATTTGAAGCCTCTGACATGAAAACTCCTTGAAGGGGCTTTTTAAAAATTGTCCCTGTGGCAAATGGCTTTTTGTAAAGGTTCGAGGGATTTAGAGACCGATCTAGGAAAAAGACATGACCATGACGTGACAGTAGTACACACACGCTTTATTGGGTGATGCTTTTGGTCCAGAGGTTATGGTCCACGGATGGTGAGGTAAGGGAGAGGTAAAGGTGTCACTACCCAGAGACCTAGAGGACTCCCAGAAGAGGTGGATTGCTGAAAAGTTTTACATGTCTAGGTGGTATCTCCAAGCAGTATGTCTGTGAGGCTCTGAGTCAAAGAATGCTAAGAGGAAGCATTTGGAGCCTTTTATCTCCAGGTCTCACTCATCAATAGGCAACAGCCGTCATGTGAAGTTTCATGGGATATAAAAACCAAACAGGCTAAAAATGTGCTTGTTCAGACTGTTTTAAAAATAATTGTATGTGTAAAATTTTGAGGTTTGTGTCAGTGGGCTTTTGACCAAATGGGTTCTCAGTCTGCAGTGAAGCAATAACCTAGGGGCCAATCCACAGAGGCCATCTTGGGCTCTTTTCTATAACCCTCCTCCACCTTGCATTCAGAATTCAAATGCCTGGAGTCCATGTGGAAGACATTACCTGTGCCACTGAGAGCTATCTTGCCCCTATGGTTAGTTAGTTAGTTAATGAACTAAAAATCTCCCAGTGGAAGAAAGATCCTCAGAGTGCTCAGTCTACTCATGTCACTTGGTGTCGTGAGAGAAAATGTGGAGTGAAGGATGGTTGCAGTTGATATACTACCACTTCAGGCTGAAACCCAGAGGCAGAAAGATTGGAAGGTTGCAGGCAGTTCCCAGCCTTTGAATATTCCATGGACATATGCTTAGGAAGGGTCTGATTATGTGTGGGTTATCATTTTGAAGTTCAGAAGAGGAATTTTGCCCCCTGCTACTTTCTCTATTCATAGTGGCTCTGACAGAAAGTGTAGAAAGGAGAGTCATAGCAGCAGGCTGCAATCCACTCTCTCTTTACTGGGGAATGCCTCAAAAAAGAAGGATGGCCTGATGAGTAGTAAAATTTGATATCACGTTTGCTGTATCAAACAATGGCATCTGATAGATCTAAAGCGGAAGGATGAATTTCAAGAGAAATTGATTAAATGCCAAATGGTTTGCACATATTTCACCTGCATTTCTGACCATTTCTGAAACTCATGAAATGAATATTAGAGCTGGCCATAAAAAAATGAGAAAGAGCAAAAGGGTTTGGTAAAGATTAGAATAGTATGTCTGCAATATGAAACCCACATTACAGTGAATTAAATGACATGAGAACCTTGCAATGTATTCGTGGTTTGTTAATGAAGCCCTGATCTGCTTGTTGAAATATGCCATCAATTTTCTTTGAAATGGATAGATTATCTTCTCCCTGAGCTTCATGAAGCATTCTAACATTTTAGTCACCCATCTTGAGTACACAGTTAAATAATTATTTTTAAAATGTTTTCTTCCTTTGAAGATAATACTATGTTTATTCTGCCATAATCTCTTTAGTGATTCTGAATTTAGGAGCACTATTTTGGAGAGATAGTCACCTATATGGGATTTAAATGATACTCTTATTTCCTTTATCTGGAGATATGAAGCCTTATTCAACCTTGAAGACTAATAAGGCTGGAAATTTTTGAAAGTAATGAGTAAGGGAAAAAACAGTTATTCTGAGAGATATACGCAGATGCATTTCTGATCATCTCTCAAGAAGAAAAGATCACACTTTCACTTTTCTGCATATCAAGGGAGTGTTATTGGTGTCTTGACCTCCTATCTTATATCAGCCAAAATAGAAGTCTCATAGTAATAAGCAGATAAAGTTACAATGTAACATGGAACAGAAAAGTAAAGTATAGCTTATAGGTAACAGCATTGGCTGGCATTAAATTATATTTAAGTTTGCATAGATATTCTTTTCAAATGTCATTGCTGTGCTGCCAGTAACTTTTCAAGACCTGAAATATTTTCCTAAATTTATTTTGACATTTTGTGTTTTTCCCAAGTCCTATATTCAAGTAGGTAGGTTACTCGGAATGAAACTATTTTTAAGTAGGTACAAATAGAAATATCATTCATTAATAAAAATCTTTGGTCAAGTCTTCATGCCAAAAAATGCCATGATTTCAATTATTTAGTTAATTCTCTAAACTTATTTTATTTTAGCATATTTGAGTTTTGTGTCAGTGGGCTTTTGAATAAATGGGTTCTCAGTCTGCAGTGAAGAAATAACCTAGTGGCCAATCCACAGAGGCTATCTTGGTCTCTTTTATATAACCTTTCTCCATCTTGTATTCAGAGTTCAAATGCATGGAGTACATGTGGAAGACAGTACCTGCTACTTTAACTAGCATTGCTAGCAATCCATACAGTAGGATATGTGTGGGGTTTTGTGTGTTTTCTTAGAGGGCATGGGTACTCCCCAGAGAGAGCAAGCAAGCAAGCTTCTCCAGTGGGACATTATCATGACAAAATCTCTTTCCTCCATTTCTTCTTCCCATCAGGATACTGGGCACACGAATACATGCTACCAGCATGTTTCTCAAGCCACTGAGGCCAGAATTTGACCCACAGTTGGGCATGTGAGATCCAGATCTCAATGTCCAGTACTTAACCACTGTACGACAGGTCTGGCCCAGTGTCTGTTCACAGATGGCAGGAAGTGTTTTGCCTTAATTTTTCTCATCTGAACATTTAACATCGTGCCTGGCCTCTAGTAGTATTCAATAAACATGACATCACATGTAAGACCACAAAAATAAGAGATTAATGCTAGATAACCCCAATGTAAAAGAAATCTCCTTCTGTGCTATTTATATACAATTGAGCCTAGCAAATAAATAGTTTCTAAATGAATTAATGAAGTTGGATTAATAATGTATACATTTGCAGATGAACTTCTAAGCATTTTGGTCTTAACATTATTCTTAATAAGTCTATAATCAAGACTGATTGTTGGAATTCCCCCCCTAAATATATATATATATAAAACTTACTAGAGGCCCAAGAAGTGACCCATATGGAAAAGTTCTGGGTTCATTTCCAGGAACCTCCCTGAGTATGCTCAGCCGACTGAGACTAGGGTGTGAAGTACTGAACTCCCTGTTGGAGGTACTCGTCTTTCTGTCTCTCGCTGTTTATCAAGTTCTGGGTTCATTTCCAGGAACCTCCCTGCATATGCTCAGCCAACTGAGACTAGGGTGTGAAGTACTGAACTCCCTGTTGGAGGTACTCGTCTTTCTGTCTCTCGCTGTTTATCATAGAAGAAATAATTAAATAAACTTGAAACAAAAAAGAAGAACTATATCTTAGAGAAAGTAAGGAAACTTGTTATCATTAATTTAAAACCCCAAGTTATATAAATTTTCTGTATATTCTGTCACTGGGTAAGAAAAAAATACATATATAAACCCCAGGTTCATAAGTATTTAGGTGGTAAAAATATAGACTCTAAAATTAAATAAATAAATTCCAAACTCCCAGCTACCAGACAGAAATGGTATGCTATAGAGTCAACTTATAGCCCAGCGTTAGTAATTAAAGTTGCAGTTACCAACATTGTAATGCAATTACAATTCATATTAAAACAGAACCTTGACTTCAGACTAATTTTTCCTGGACCTTGAGGTACTCTATTACCTAATTGTAAGTAATATTTCTATCCTCATATTACTATATAAAAATTTTGTACTGTAATAAAAACATTTTCCAGACATTTTTACATAGCTTTGAGGAAGAGAATTTTCAAAGGTACTGATGTAAACCAATAAGGTCCAAATTCAGTTAATCAGTCTAAGAAAAGGCTGTAGTGGACAAAAGTACTGAAAATAATGACTTAATGTCTTTTAAAATACAATGCCTGGTTTTGATTCAACTTTGCTATCCTTAATTATAGGTAACAAAGTATTATCTGTGTTTGTATCCCATTCTATATCTAGGTACACATCTTTTAGTAGTATTTTTATGATATTTGTACCCATGAAAACTAGCCTCAAAATCTGTTTCCCTTCCACATGCCTCTAACACTATTCCTCATGCCAGTAACTTCTAACAGTTGCTTTAAGATGTAAGCCTTTGGAACAGTATACACTCATTGATTCATCCATTTATTCAACAATTAATGGTTAATGATTTTCCAGACATTGTGCTAGGTGGTGTCATTACAAAGATGAACAGCAATAGAACAGAGCTCTCTAATGAAAGTTCTGATAATATAATGGAAGTGAGAGGACTTGCTGGTGGGAACACAGATGACCAGGGTTGACCTGACAGAGAAGACTTCTTTGAGGAAAGAAAATCTTCTTAGCAGGGTCGGCAGGTGGCATGGTGGTTAAGAGTGCTGAACTCCCACATGACTGACCGCAGTTAGAGTCCTGGACTTGGTAGCTTGCTTTCTAACTTTCCCTCTCTCTCTCTCTCTTACTCTGTCCCTCTCTGGTCAAATTAAAATAAATAAATAACGTTAAATAAAATAATTATTAAAAAAAAAGAGAAAATCGGGACCAGCAGTTAGCGTAATGGCTATGTCGCTGGATTCCCATGTAGTTGAACATGGTTCTCATCCTGGACCCAGTGGCTTAAAACTCATGCTGGACGCATGTGCGTTCGTGCCCAAGATCCCGAGAGGAGAAATGGAGGAGAAGGGATTATGGCGTGGCCATCCCCCCTGGGGGATGATTTCTCGCTTTCTCTCTCTCTGTCTCTCTCTGTTTGTCTGGTGAGTGCATGCGCCCTATAGCAAAAACCTCTCCAAAAAAAAAAAGAGAGAGAGAAAATCTTCTTAGAGTTAATATAGGCATAAGGGAGTGAGAAGGAGCATTCTGAATAGAGAGAAGAAAGGACATATTCCCCATTACAGGAGGAATATATCACTGTCAAAATCTAAAGGGAAATCAGACCACCGAAGTGTAGTGGGAAAACTGCTAGCTCTTCTCCAAGATTCATTTTCCTTCCTTTCTGCTCATTTAATTTATACTCTCTCTATTCTTCAGGGTAATTTTGGTAATATGGTTGACACCAGTCCATGGCATGTAAGCATATATGATATGTGCTATTTTCAGGTCAAAGATGGTAACATGAAGATGCATCACTTCAGATTCTCTTTCTAAATCTCCTGGTTGGATGAAGAGAATAACAAGACTTTGGGGCTGGTAGGTCTAATATACGGCTAAAGTTTTACTTATAATAACTAGGAAAACAGACTATGTGCCTATTGAAACTTTAATTTTAGCAGAAGCTATTCGAAGAAATCAAATTGTCATTCTTGATCTTGGTTTCTTTTTTTTAAAAAAAAAGAATTTTTTTTTAATTGCTAGAGAGCACATATGCCTGCCAGAGAGAAACCAAGAGACATAATGGAAAAGTGGGACAGGCACCTCTCTTCCATTTCATCATCCAATTGGGATGTTGGGCATACACACACACACACACACACACACACACACACACACACATCTAGAGTAGTTTTCAAGCCACTGGGACTGGGATTCAAGGATTTGGACTTTGGTTGGCCATGTGAGAAGTGGGAGTACTTGTTGGTGTGAACACAGATGACAGGGGTTGACCTGACAGAGAAGACGTCTTTGAGAAAAGAAGATCATAGAGCTTAGAGTTAATATAAGCATAAGGGAATGAGAAAGAACATTCTTAATAGGGAGGAGAAAGGATATATTCTTTTCTTTCCAACTAGTTCCTTTAACAACTAGGGCATGGGCCCAGCCCTAATCTTGATTTATTGATACTTATAAGAAGGCATTAAAGAAAAAGATGAGCTCAAGAAGGAATTTCTGGTTTTCAAAAAGAGATAAAGGGTAATAGAAAGAGTCTAGAAATTTGTAGCTCCACAAAATTTGTCTGCTTCTGAAAACTCCAGACTAGAATATAAGACTAGAAATGTAAACAACAAGGACTCATAAATATATATGTCTTAAAAAGAAACCCAGCTCTGTGGCAAATGTAAAAAAAAAAGTATACAGATGCTCCTCAACTTATGATGAGGAATAATACATCCCAACCATCTCATCCTAGGTTGAAAATATCATGAGTCAAAAATACATTCAACCTACCAATAAAATAGCTTATCCTATCCTACCATAAACATACTCTGAATACTCATGTTAGACTACAGTTGGGTGAAATCATCCAAAAGCAAAGATTCTTTTATAATGAAGTGTTAACCGTGCCATGTAATTTATTGAATACTGTACTAGTTGAATAGTTCTGTGAGTACTTGATACTATTTCCACTGAATGCATATTGCTTTCACACGTTTGGAATGTCAAAAAAATCGTTAAGTCAGCCCATGATAATCAAAACATAGTAAGTCAAGAGCCATCTAGATTGCCTTCTAAACCACATCTCTTATTTTACATAGCCTTGAGGTAGCCACCAACAAATTGAGAGTGAGCAAAAGAGACACTAAAGAAGAAAGCAAAGAAATAAAATAGAAGAACTAACTTAGGAAAGAACTTGGAGAGTTCTGCAGATGGCTGAAACCAAATATATCAGATATCTAAATGTTTCTGAGAAACTTCACAGGAAAAGCAAACTCTAAAACATACTTTGAATGTTTTAGTTGTCCAGTAATTATTAGAGTCCAAGCAGTGCATGATTAATATAGGATTTGTTTGTTTATTTTAATTTTACCAGAGAGTGATAAAGAGTGTGCGGCGTGAGTGGGGTGGAGAAAGGGAGAAAGCAAGCTACCAGGTCTAGGACTCAAACACTGCAATCAGTCAAGTGGAAGTCCAGTGCCCTCAGTGCCACACCACCTGCTGCCCACTTACATGTTTATAGTGGAAAACAAAGTTGAACATCCCAGAGATTGGTGCCTCCCGCAATAGTGCATCCCATATCTAATCAGGGAAATGGCTCTCTTGATAGGCCAAAGACCTTCACAATGCCTACTGAGAGGATTTCACCATCAGTAGACAAATGACTCCTGTGAATTTTATATTATTATTTGTTTACTTATTTGCAACAAGTCTGATTTTGCTCTATTGTGATAAATGGGTAGTTTGGGTTGTGGAACATAGGTATAAATGACTTGTATTTGAGCAAATGTAATTACTCAGACTATGAGTAAATACCATCCTGATGGATGTACATGGTCATGCATCAAGACATCTTGAACTTTGAGGTAGATGCAAGCATTCTGTACCATTGTAAGTGATTTGAAATTGTTATTCTTTAGGAGATGATAAATTTGTTTATATATGAGGAGGAGAGTAAAAATTACACTTAGTTGTCATAAAAGCACCAAAAAGTGAAAATAAATCACTTTTGTCAGAAACCATGTGCTTACCAAAATTCTTGGGTGCCTACTAGACTGCTTTTCTCAACCTGCTTTGTCCCCATATAACTGTGTTCTTAATGGAAGGTGAATGAAGTAATACGTGCCTTTTACATACTAAGGTTTGTATAAAACAAATTTATCTACTTCCTTGCAAATATGTCCTTTCCCACAGCTGGACACAAGTCCTGTGGGAAAGGTGAAGTCACAAGATTAAATAAGGTATGAGTCTCTGAATCATTGCATGGAGGAGAACCACCCTCTGACCAGGAATAACTAACTTGGTGAGTTAAGTAGATAAAAACTAATGTCTAATATAATCCCATCATTATATATTATAGTCCATTTTTCTGCAGTAGTCTAGCCTATTATGATCAACATAGGTGACATAATGGTACACAAAGATGGTGCTGAGGAGAGAGACTAAGGGATCCTTATAAAATAAAGTGACCATATGTCTGTTTGTCTGGGGGAATTTGAATTTAACTAATTTCCATCCATTTTACTTTATCATATATTGTTCATTTTGAATACAATATTGTTTGTATTTGTGTTAAAATATAGTCTGATGACTTTGGATAACTTCTAAGCTCTTGCAAGGCATCTAACTGTAGTTAAGAAGCACAAATAGTTTGTAGAGTTTTCCTTTAACGCTATTTAAACTTGAAAAATGACCAACAATAAACAAGTTTTGTCTGGACCCTTTCCACATGTAATGTTAACAGTTTTCCTGTCAGGGACATTATAGAAAATACTCTTTATAAATTAGGAAACATGTAATCTGTACTGGGAGAAAAAAGTGAGTAGACTGGTCAAATCACATGAAAAACAATCGGAACATTCTAGCTGCAGTGGTTTAGTCATTTGATCACAGCATAAACCTACAACTATTTTTTTGTTTGTTTGGTATCACTATTTTTTCTACAGTAAAACTTTTGGTGGCAATGGACTTTTAAAAATTAATGATTAATTCAAATACATCAAGAATTGTCCCTGCCAGTGGCTCAGATGGTGGGAATTCTGACATGCAACATGCGATACTGGCATTGCATGGGCAATTGGGAATGCATCCTGAATCGGCCTGAAACAAGGCAAACCAATGGTACCTGCCCATGATCCTGACAGACTGGAGGAGTAGGGGACGGAGATGTTGGTATAAACACCTTCTGAAAGTTGCCTGTATCTCTCCTGTACATGTACTTTCTTACTCATGAAAGAAATTTAAAAATATATTCATTTAAAATAAAAACTTAAAAATTAAATTTGTTGGCATAAAATGTAGTCCTAACTTTTCTGTCCACCATGGGGATTGTGATGAAATCACTGACCACAGAAAAACCAGAAAATAAAAATTTACTCAGGGAGCAGCAGTGACTATTCCAGAAATTAGCTATTTAGAAAAGACTAAACCTGAAGACCATGGTTTAACACATACTGCAGGGGAAGTGTATTTATACCTTCCTGTGAAGCATAACATTTCATTTAGATCAAGTGACTATTCATCTAATGAATTTTGCACATCTTTCACATCTTAATCTCAAGGTTCCATGTGCGCTTAGAAAGATGAAGAGAAAGCTGATAATGTGCTGACTCGATTAGAAAAGGAAAAAAAAAAAACATTTTAAACAGTTAAATGAGGCCAGTTTTACAAAATGTCATCAGATGCTCAAGTAGAATGTAAGTTTTCTTAATTCAGTGGTTTGATGTTTTTCATCTAATATATGATAACAAAGTAAAACATTCAGAAGTTCATTCCTGCAAAAGTGAATTTATCCAACATTGTTTTTTTTTTTTTTTGGCAGAGATTTAGCGTGAAATAATCCCCCAGGGGGGATGGTCCCGCCCCCCCTTCTCCTCCATTCTCTTCTCAGGATCCTGGGCATGCAGGCACATGCGCCCAGGGTGTTTTAAGCCACCGGGTCCAGGACGCGAACCGCGGTCGACTACGTGGGAGTCCAGCGACATAGCCATTAAGGTAACTGCTGGTTCCCTTTATCCAACATTGTTACGAATGCCATTTAACTTTCATTTTAAAGGCTCATTCTTGAGGGAAAACAATAATACAAATTTAGATAGAGCACAATGCCTTACTCATGAACTCCTTGGGACCAAGGATTGTTTTACAGCTCAAACAGAGTATTCTAAATTATTTTTTTAGAATACTCTGTGAGAAAACATTTTAGGTACTTGATCCTTTTGATTCTAGTCATCTCCAGATACTAAGAACTATTCTCCAAGTTCCTTTCTATCTGAGACAATGGGAGGATTGGCAATCCAGTGGATTCGAGCAGTCTTTTTTTTTTTTTTTTTTTGGAGAGATTTTCACTGTAGGGCGAGTGCGCTCGCCAGACAGACAGAGAGAGACATAGAGACAGGAAGCGAGAAATCACCCCCCAGGGGGGATGGCCACGCCGCAATCCCTTCTCCTCCATTCTCCTCTCGGGATCTTGGGCACGCACGCACACGCGCCCGGCATGAGTTTTAAGCCACCGGGTCCGGGACACGAACCGCGGTTGACTACGTGGGAGTCCAGCGACATAGCCATTACACTAACTGCTGGTTCCCTCAAGCAGTCTTAAAAAGACTAGTTGTGGGACCAGCAGATGGCATAATGATTACATTGCTGGATGATCACATAATTGACCAGTTTAAATCTGGGACCCAGTGACTTAAAACTCATGCCATGTGTGTGTGTGTGTGTGTGTGTGTGTGTGTGTGTGTGTCCAAAATCCTGAGATGAGAATGGAGGATCGCGTGCCCTGTCTCTCCAGCGAGGGCACACGCTCTTTAGTAAAAATCTCTTGAAAAAGAAAAAGAAGAGCATTTGTAATCTGTCATCATCAATAGACTGGAAAAGTAGTGAAGACAGTGAAGGGACAAGTTTACAATATGCCTTTTCTTTCTTTTTTTTTATATTTGTGCAAACAAGAACTTTAGATCAATGTGAGAAGTTACAGAATGTAAACTATGAAATGTTACACATTAGAGTGTATTATCAACATAAGAATATCATACACATATCTCTCTATCATGAAGATACACAAGTCTACCCCTTCATAAAAGTTGCCCTTGCCATGTAAATCGTTATATTCCCCACAAAGATCATTCAATTTCCATTATGAAAGGTATTTTTATAATTCACATATTAAAATACTACTTGTAGGTTGTTTTACTGCCTTGGCCTATACTCTACTTAAAGTGTTCACTTGTGTATAGCTCATTGTTTCCACAAATACCGTGAAGCTTGAACACGTGGATAACCGTATATGAAGATCTCAAAATGTAGCAAGTCCAGCCTAGGAATTGCAGCCTAGGAATTGGCAATAGTATTGATCTGCAGTGCTGTAAGCCATGTGACCGACTATGGGTTCAGATCCCAAGTCAACCTGAAACACATAGACTATATATATGGGCACCCACGATTCTGATTAGCTGGTGGGCGGGTAGAGGGGGATTGCAGCATGATGAGGTCTGTCAAGGGCGATTTCTCTCTCACTTTCTCAATAATATTTAAAATGTGATTACGTACATATATAGACACACATTTGTATACCAATAATGATTAGCAGGTTGATACACAGATGCTTTCAGTTACTCATGACAAAGTCTCAGAGCCAGTATTGATATGCCACTTTGGTTTACTGTTTAAGTCATCACAAATTCTGACAGCTCTACCTTCACAGATATTCATATTATGACTATGTCTCCTCAATTCCAGAGCTCCTATCTTTATCCGAAACATAGTTCTCACTTGTACTATTTTATTAGCATCTTGTGTGGTTATCATTTTTCTAGCCTTGCTCTTCTATAGTAAGTTCTCCATGTAACTGTCAGAATGGTCCCTCTTCAACCTAGTTCAGCTTAATTCCTCCTCTGCTCAAAACTCTCCAAAGAATTCCACCGTACTCAGAAGAAATATTTCATCCTGATTACTGCTTATCATGTTTTATAAGATCCTTAGATTTCTCAGGATTCTCTAGAAAGACCCCAAATCCACAAAGTTGATTAACTGAAGACCCCTGAGAATCAGTGGCATAGTTCTAGTTTCTCCTATGAGTCACATTTTTTTTAAAATAACCTTTAGGAACCTACTTGGACTTGAGCTTTGTTACAGGTTTAAGTTTAAAAAGGGGTCTTCAGGTGGGTCCTGAAGATAATCAGCATTGTATTACATGGTGTCTGCTTCAGAGATGCAGATGCCAGGGATGGGCATTCCTCTTAGATGGAGGAGGACAGTTCTCCCTCTCTCTAGCAAACTAGACTCAGCAGAGTTAATGGGCCCAATGTCCTTGGCCTCTTTAAGGTCTAAATGCCCTCATTCCAGCATTCAGGAGCCATTCTTACCCAATCAATGCTCTCACTTTAAGAGTAAACTAGGAGGCTGTGAGATCAACTTGTGTTGTAATTTAGTCAGTCACAGAAAGAGATTCTGCCTTTGATTTTCAGCAATCTCAATCCTGCATCTACTCTTCTTTAGGACATATATGGAAGTTTTGAGGCCATTTATACAATACTGAAGCTGGAAATTTCTGAGCTTATCCCTTTATTTTACCACTTTGTTCAGCAAAATAAAGCAACTAGCTAATCTTGTTATATTCATTAACTTTCCAAAAATGTTCAGAAGTATCATATACACAATCGCCATGTTCCTGCCTCTTATAAGTGGCTTATTAGGAATATCTAGTGCAGCTATTTTGCACATCTTTCATGTCTGATCATGCATGCACTATCAGTGCAAAAAGACAGCCATTATCATTTCTACATCTAAACAGTTCAGAACCAATTCCAGAAATCCCAGAACCAGTTCAGAAAATGTACCTAAATAATATGTTTCTCTGGAACCACTCTCATTTCCAAAATCTGTATTAGTCATGGTTCTCTAGAAAAACATAAGCAACAGTATATGTATAAGGGAGTGTTCAAAATGTTTGAAAAAAAAATACATATTATGAACAACCTATGCAAGGATTTCAAGAATTGTTTGCCCCAAAGTAAACTTCTATACTTGCATTTTTCTATGAACTTTTTGAAGCTCCTTCATGTATTATAAAGAGATTTATTATAAGGAATTGCCTCCTATGATTATGGAGGTCTCAAAGTTCCAAGATCTTTCAACAAGATGGAACCCCCTGGAGATCTGGTGGTAGATTTTCTGTTCAGGTCTGAAGAACCGATGACCAAGAGAGTGGATGCTGCAAGTTATAGTTTGAGTTCAAGTCCAAAAGCAAGAAAAGACTGCCAGCTCGAAGCCTGTGTAGCAGAAAGAACAAATTTTCTGTTCTTACTTAGTCCTTTTGTTTAACACAGACCTTCAATGGATTGGATGAGAACTACCCACATTTGGAGAGCAATATGGTTTATTTAGTTTACTGATTTAAACATTGACCTTGTCCAGAATTACCTCACAGACAGACACAGAATAATGTTTAACCAAGTATCTGGGCACACCATCTGTGTCAAATTGACACATAAAATTAACCGTCACAGTCCTTCATGATCTGATTTCCTGCCACCTCTGAGATTTTACCTTGTAATACTTCCCATGGCTTTTTTTCTTTCTTTTCTGTCAGTTTAAATTTTTTGTTGTTGTTTGTTTGTTTGTTTTTTGTTTTGTTTTTCTTAAATAGAGCCAGTAAGATGGAAGCCATTGATAGTAAACAAAACAGAAGAACTTCATGATAGCCTGGTGAATATAGTAGAAATTTTCCATTATGACCTTGGCCAAGGTACTGAAGATTTGTGTCAGTTAACTGTATTTAAAATGAAAGTGATCGTTCATTTCATTTTTGAAGTATTTTTAGAAGCTATTTCTAGTACTTCACTGTACTTTTTCTCTAAATATGAGGCTCACAAATGGATCCAAGATTTTGTTTAATGGTGAATGAATTTTATTTTTCTGTAGGCTCTTTTTGATACTGTGCCTTTAAATGGAGAGATAGATGGAATTTGGAGTAAAATAAAAAATAAGTGCGTATTAAGTCTCAGACTGAGATATGCCTACTGAACATAAATTTGAAGGTCAAGAGAAAGTCATAGAATATTATCTGTTTATCCATCTTTATAGCTGATTATTTTCTCTCTGCATGAGAGTGCATTGAATCTGAGTAACTCTTAACTTTGACATTCAAATGATAATACATGAGGTTAACTTTTAAGATGAGTTTGTTTTGATGCACTCTGATATCTTAAACTTGTTCCTGTGAATAATATTATTAAAAATAATTCATAAAATATTTATGATAGATTAAGCATAAAACATCACTTCCCTTTCTGCTGAAAAAAAATAGAAAGCATGTACATATTAATTTTTTCATTCAGGTGCACAGGTCTTAAAGTAGCAGTCTTTAAAAATATAAGCAAATTAAGTGAGTAAGATAGGTCTTAAATATGGCATCATTTTACTGTTAATAATTTAATTTTTAGCCATTTTTAGTAAGTCAGAAAAGGTGATATCTATATTTCTGTTCATCCAGCAAGTTGAAAATGAATCAGATGTTGTTTAAAAAAATCTTGCATATTTCAGAGTGAAAAGTATAGCTGAAAAGTTCTTTTTTTCTAATTCTGGAATTCAGAGATTTTTTTATTTTTTATTTTTTTTAATTCATCACAGGACATGTGTGCTGCATGGAGAGACAGAGAGAGATAAAGTGAGTAAGGAATATTCATGGGTTTGTTAAGGAGTAAGGAGTCCCCATGGGGATGGTCAAGATACAACTTCTCCATGCCCCCGATTTGGGGATTTTTGGGGCCCATTCCTTCCCCTCCCTCCATGTTTGTCAAACTGCCAGGTCTAGGATTCTAAGACATTGTTTTTTGGATTTTGTTTCAGTTTACCACAGAGCACTTGTGCTCACCAGAGAGAGGTAAAGTGAGAAAACACCCTCCATGGATAATGGGCATGCTTCAATATCTTCTTTACTTCTACTTCCTTTTGGGATTTTAGGCATTTCCGCACACGTGTCTGAGTATATTTCAAGCCACTAGGTTCAGGACTAAAACTTCACAGTCGATCATGTGGGATCCAGCTGTCTTACCACCATACCACTGGCTGGCTCCAGAGATAATTTTTAACACAGTTTTCTTGAACTTTAGGATAATGGCCCAACCAGTCTGTGATTATAAATTTAGAACACATTGTCAACTTCTTATAATTGCAAATATAGAATTAAGAAGTTATTAAAGGAGGATGACCATGATATTATAATGCAGGATCAAATGTTAAAACTAGGGGCCAGTCAGAGGCACAGAGTGATACTACTGGGCCCACATAGGAAGGTCCCAGGTTGAATCCTCAGCCTACTTGTACTTGCTGGGCACACTCATGATCCAGGCTGGCTGAGTGAATGAATGGATGAAATCATAGCGTGAAGTCTCTTTTGAGAGTTCCTGTTTATTTCTCTCTCTCTCTTTGTCTCCCTTTCATAGAATAAATAAATACATACACATTTTTGAAATGTTAAAGTCAAACGTTCATATAAAAGAAAAAAATCTTTAATAGATTCAAGCTAACCCAGAAAGATCAAAAGTAATCGCAGTTGTCAGAAGACTGCCTTTTTTATATCTTTATTTGTTCTTTGAGAAAATAATCATTAAATCTATAACAATGAGAAAAGTACCTTACTAAACCCTTTGATAAGTATATGACTGACAAAGTCACAGTCTATAAAAATAATAACGAAGAGCCAGGACCTAGTGTATGTATGTAGAGAAGGTTTTCCCAAGTAGAAGACATTTAAACTGGGATATAAAGAATATGTAGAGGAACCAGCAGTTAGTGTGATGGCTATGTCTCTGGACTCCCATGTAGTCGACAACAGTTCAAGTCCTGGACCCGATGGCTTAAACTCACGTCGAGCATGTGAGCATGCGTGCCCTAGATCCTGAGAGGAGAATGGAGGAGAAGGGATTGCGGCATGGTCATTACCCCTGGGGGATGATTTCTCGCTTTCTACCTCTCTGTCTCTGTCTTTCTGGTGCGTGTATATGCCCTATAGCAAAAACCTCTCCAAAAAAAAAAAAATATGTAAGAAAGAATGATATGCCCTTGTGAGGTGGAGAAATGTCTTCCACATGATGAGAACAACTGGTAGAAAGATAAAGCAACTATGGAGCATTAGAAAAAAACAAAAGAAGTCCTGTGTAAACAGAGTTAGACTGGGCAAAGTAAAGAGTTAAGGCTCCCACAGTGACCATTTATTTCACAGGAAGAAATTACTGAGTCATGAAGCAAAATTTTGAACAACTTTGGCAAATTTTTACTTCTATACCAATTCTAATTCTAGGTGCATGTTTCTTCACTGGTTGATATTTGAAGAATCCTGCGGACAATGTATTGTTTTAAGTTGGAATGATTAAAAATTATTTTCATATATTGGGGCCAGCAGGTGATGTGATGGTTAAGGTTCTGAACTTTCACATGGCCAATGTCAGTTCAAGACCTGGACCAGGAAGCTTTAAAATTACCCTGGGCGCATATGCATGCATGATCAAAATTTCAAGAAGAGAATAAAAGAGACGTGATTATGGTGTGACCATCTCCTCTGGGGTTGATTTTCCACTTTCCTTCTTTGTGTCTCTCCCTGTGGTCTCCCTCTGGCAAGGGTAAACACCCTAAGGGGAAAAAAAAAAGTCAGAAGTTAAAAATCTGTTTCAAAATTATTTCGAACAGCTTTCTGCTCTCCCTCCCTTTCCTTAAGCACCTATGTGTATGCTTAAAGGTAAAACAAAATTTCATTGCCCTGTGTTTCTGGGAACTCCAAGTCCAAGTCATCTTTATGCCATTTTTGCTTTCTTCCTTTTCCCCATTGCACTAGATTTAAAGAAAACATTATTTGATGATATTAAAAAGATTCCAAATTCCTCAATAACATCAATAGCCCCTTGAAAGCTATGAATGCATAATGAATGCACTCAGGATGAAGTTAATTTCATTTTTTTCAGACCAGTGGATTTTATTCTTGCTCAGAATATTATGACTGCGTCTATGTTCATATTGTTTTTTTTTATTTTTAAAGAATTACTTTAACTTTATTATTGTGGTTGTTTTTAAATTTGACCAAGGAGAGACAGAGACCGAGAGAGAGAGAAAGTGAGATAGCAAGCCACCACATCCAGAACTCAAACAATGGTTGGCTTTGTGGGAGTCCAGTACTTTTGCCACCACACCATCTGGTGGCCCCCTCCATGTTCATATTTTAAACTCTGGGCTTTGACTTTGGAAATATTACAGTTTTGTGGGGAAGGAATGTAAGTGGAAATACCTGTTCACAACACAACATGCAGTGACATTGTGTATAACAGCTACACAGCAGAATTGTTTTAGTGGTGATTTGTGAAATAACAGCTCTATTTCTATTACCTTATGATATAAATTGCCTGATCAATGCGGGTGTTAAAGAATATAATACATATGTCAGATAATAGGAAGCATTTGTAAATAGCTCTTTGAGGTTATTCTTTTCTTAAAAAGTCATTATTATTGGAAGTAGCCTCTGTGCTGGTGTAGTAGTAGGTGCTTCTCATGTGTGATTTTATATGATTTTATAAATAACTGTGGAAATGGGGTATTTTTATTCCCATTTGATTAAAAAAGGTGAGGTTGATGATATTTCAGAAACTAGCCTAGTTTATTGGTGAGAGAACCAAAATTCAGTTCTAGAACTTTCCAGTTCCAAATCCTATGTGCTTAAATTCACCATGTTTCTTACCAGAGCTCTATGTCTTCTAGGGCTTAGATTTCCAACTGCTTTCGTAATTATATACCAGTTACTCTACTTAAAAGTTAATCTTCCTATAAATGGCATGTAGTGTGTTCGTGTACAATGAGTGACCCTACTGATTCTCTTTTAAAGAGATTTCTTTGATTCTTTAGTTCTTAGGAGGGAAAAATAAATTATCTCTTTTTGGCCACATTTATCATTTCCTCTTTTCCTTCTTCATCCTAAATAAAGAATCAATATTTCTCTACTACCTCTGAACACTCCCTCCTAGTGATCTTATTCAAACACAAAATTTTAAATGCAACTATGATAAAAATCAGTCTCCAAAACCTGCCTCTACTCTGCTTCCCTAAACTTTAGTCCACTGTTTCCAGTCACCTGAATGTCCATTAGATTTATTAGCACCAGGTCATAGTCTGTTCTTCTTTCCCACTTCTTATTGATAATTCCAATAGCAATGCTATAACATTGCTTACTTTCTTTCCAATAGGTCACCAGGAAAGTGAAGATGTATTTTTCTGTGTTTTTCTGTGCTAAGATGTGTCACAACTTTTCTGATGACCCAGTATTATAAATGAAATCTAGAGTGAAGAAAAACATACACTCTCAATTAAATAATGTATTGCCAATTTCTCAACAAATTACTATGGCTTTTCATAAAATGAAATGTACATATTTTATTTTATTTTTTAGATTTATTTATTTATTTCTATGTTATTATTATTTTTTAAATTTAACCAGAGAGAGAGAGAGAAAGGGAAAGCAAGAAAGCAAGCCACCAGGTCATGACTTAAACCGCAGTTAGCCATGTGGGAATCTTTAATCACCACGTCACCTGCCAGCCCCAAATGTCCATATTTTAAACATGATACATACTATGTCATAACTACATGCTTTACGTACTCTTTTTTTTCTTTATGATTTTTATCTATGGTAGAGAGATGCCTTTGTTAAATTGATGACTGAGTAAATTTTATAGAGTACAAATAAAAGTTTAGTCCAGTATATTGTAATTGAAATGCTATTTCATCTTGCATATTTCTCGAAAGAGTTTCCAATATAATCAAACATCCCCATGATTTCTCTTGCTCATTGCCTTTTCTCTTTGTCCACTATCCATATCTTAGATAAAACGACTTTCTCACCTAGATCATTTTGACAGTCCGGGTAGATGGGCCCGCTTAGCAATTGGTGTGCATGTTGATGACTGGAAGGAAACAAATGTCTCTCTCTAATTGAGCCTGTTCTTTTTCTGGGATAGTAACTTCTGTCCTGCTAAGTTTTATATATATATCTGATATACCTGGAGTTGAGGTGAGGTGAGGGAATACACATTTTGTTCATTTGCCACATTTGGTGATCTCTGAGCACAGATCTGTTTTTGATAACCCCATTTCTGAATAAGAATTCTGAGCTTCAGCTATGATTTAGGATGATAATTAAAATAACACTTCCAACACATTTAGAAAATATGAAAATAGAAGAAAACTGAGGCCAGACAGTGGTACAGTGGAAACACAATGTGAGCCAGGTTTGTGTTCCTGTACCTCCTTGAGCATGCTGGGTACATGCTTGTGCCCTTTACCTTTGCCGACCAACATTACTGACTCCAGTCCTGTTGGAGGTGCCTCTCTATCTATCTGTCGGCCTGTTTGTCTCTCTCATGGAAGAGTTAAATAAATAAAATACAATTTAAAAAATAAACAGAAGAAAAATTGAATATTATTTAGTTTCATTCCCTCATTTCATAAATGCATTAGCCATTTCACTATCCATTTGGTAAATAAATGTTCTAAATGTATTAAGAAACGATGAGCAAACTATTAAGTGACAATTTGTAAAGCACTACAATTAATCCATCTATAAGATACTGTCACGGCACATAAGGAAGATTGCTATATTCTAGTGTCACTCTCTAATGAATTAAATATAATAGCAGAAGTGTATGTAGGAAAAACATTTTTTATACTTTATTCTATGAATGACAGAAATTAACTTCGTCTGTCCAAAAATATATAGGGAAAGGAACTGAATATAGAATGAATAATCGTTTGGAATTGTAGGTTACCAGGTTCTCCATGTAAAATTAGAGGAGTCTAGACTAGGTTTACCTTCTGAGTATCTTTGATCTCTAGGTTTATGGTTCTCACTTACTAAACCAAATCACCTAGTGAAAAATTAGCATTCTCTTCCATGTTAGAGTGCTTTTAGATTTAATTTTTTTCCTAAGTGGCATTATAGATCTTCAAAATCTTTATGAAAGAATATATGTTATTAACAAATATTAATGGGTTTAAAATACATTTGCCACCAAATAAACTTGCATTTTAATTCCACTTTTTCATAATTTTTTTCACAAATTCACCCCTCATCTTTTTGGTTATAGGGTGTGTGCACTCACCAAAGAGAGACAGGACTAGTCATTTCTCTAAAAGTCTTCTATTTTCCTCTTCCTCAAACAGTAGAATGGTTCTAAAGAGACAATCAGATTTCAAGGTATTTTCACTGGAATTGAACCAACCTGGACTAATTGTTAATGCTTGACCTACTATAGTACTTTAAGTATCTAAAACAGAAATGCTTAGGTAGAGAGACAACATGATAATTTAGCGGGATTTATTGAAACATAAAGGCACATTCTCATATTCATCTAGGAAACCACACCCTTCTAGGAATTGTAATAGGTAGGAAATGGGATGAAGAGCAGCAGGAAGTGCAATATATTTCATCAAGTTTCCAGAAAGTAAAAGGGCACCTTTGGAAAACGGAGAGGTTTGCAAGTTTATCCACATCCATGTCACATGGCTCAAATCAATGTGTAATGTGTAGAACTATCTAAATACTTTTCCATTTGAAATGAAAAGACAGAGAAGAGCACAAATTCTAGGTGTTTATGAGATGAAAGTTTATTCAATGTGTAATGTGTAGAACTATCTAAATACTTTTCCATTTGAAATGAAAAGACAGAGAAGAGCACAAACAAATTCGAGGTGTTTATGAGATAAAAGTTTATATAAGTAAGGTTCAGTGAGGGAAAGTTAAAGCAGCTTATCAAATAGGGGGAGGAGGGAGATCAGCAGAAAATAAAAACATTTAACAGAAATAAAATGAAATGAAAAGTTTTCCATTGATGATAATGTACATGGTAATATTCATGACCTGACTAATACACACTGTGTTCATGCTGGGAAAAACTATTTTGTGTGTTGTAAAAATGTACAGTGATTAAATATAAATTTTTAAAAAGCTACAAAGAAAATACAAACATCTCTCAACAAATTTAGTGCCAGACACAGATTTCATAAACCTAGCATTAAACACAATGCAACGTGTGAAAGTAAAAGACCCAATTTTATATGGGCATTTATATTAACTGCATAAAGTATGGAAAGCCTACTACGGCAGGCCTCTTAACTCACAAATGTGAAGAAAATAAATAATACAACAATTGAGAAGTTTAAAATGGAGGTTGCTTAGCAGGGAAATGAATTCTTCACATAGGCCTGGTTTCTGAAAAAGCAAAGGCTGACTATGAATGTGATTTCAGTTATCACTGATAGACTTCGAATATGAAACACATATGTTTTATGAATAACACCTGAACTGAATACAAAAACATCTACATTTGATTACACTGTGTAGATTCATGCTATTTATGTTCTGAATTTGAAGTTGCTATCTTAGCCAATTAGCACGTCTGTGAGCATTCCATTCAAACTTACTAAGTTGGTTTGTAGGAACTGACAGTTGGTCCTGACCCAATAGATTTAACTGCATATTCTAGAAACAAGAAAAATCATAAAAACATTATCAAGGAAATCAGTACCCATTCTAAATTACAGGTGTACCTTGGAGATTTTGCTGGCTCTGTTCCAGACCATCGCAATAAAAAATATGTCACAATAATGCAAGTCATGTGAATTTTGGTTTTTCAGGGCCTATACAGTTATGTTTATGTTACACTGTGGTCTATTACATGTGCAATAGCATTATGTCTAAAAAACAATGTTCATACCTCAATTTAAAAAGACTTTGTTGCTGAAATTGCTAGCGATCATCTGAGCTTTCGGCGAATCGTAATCTTTTGCTGGGGAAGGAACTCGCCTCAGTGTTGGTTGCTGACTAATTATGGTGATGGCTGATGATGGTTGGGGTGGCAGTGGCAATTTCTTAAAATAAAACAATGAGGCATGCCATGTTGATTGACTTCTTCTTTCTCAAAAGATTTCTCTATAGCATGGAATGTTATTTGACAGTGTTTTATCCCCAGTAGGACAGTGGAAACAATGCTCTCAAACTCTGACACTAAGCTTATGTAATATTCCAAATCCTTTGTTCATTTTCTTTAAGAATCATTTTATTTAACTTTATTTATCTATTTACTTATTTTAATTTGGCCAGAGAGGGATAGAACGAGAGAGTGAGAGCAAGAGAGAGAGAGAGAAAGTGAGAAAGCAAGCTGCCAGGTCTGGGACTTGAACTGCCGTCAACCATGTAGGAGTCCAGTGCCCTTAGCCATTATACCACCTGCTGACCCCAAATCCTTTGTTCTCATTTCAATAATGTTTACAGCACATTCACCAGGAAGAGAATCAATCTTAAGAAACCACTCACTTGGATCAGCAGATGGTGTAATGGTTACATCACTGGACTCCTACATAGCCAACTGTAGTATGAGTCCTAGACCAGGCGGCTTAAAACTCAGGCCAGATGCATCTGCATGTGTGTCCAAAATCCCAAGAGGAAAATGGAGGAGAAGTGATTGCAGCATGGCCGTCCCCCCTGGGGGGTTATTTCTCTCTTCTGTCTCTCTGTCTCTTTAGCAAGTGCACACATCCTATAGCAAAAAAATCTCTCTCTAAAGGAAAAGAAAAGAAACCACTTACTTTCCTCATCCAGAAAAAGCAATTCCTTATCCATTCAAGCTTTATAATGAAATTGCAGCAATATAGTCACATCTCGTTTCTACTTCTTAATCTTGTTTTCTTCTTATTTCTACCACATAATGCAGTTACTTCCTTCACTTAAGTCTTTAAACTCTCAAAGTTCATCCTAACTCCTGTTAATGTTGGTATTTTTTACCTCCTCTCATGAATCACAAATATTCATAATGGCATCTAGAATGGTGGATCCTTTTCAGGTTTTCAATTTACTATGCTCAGATCCAGCAGACAAATCACTATTTATGGCAGCTATAACCTTATAAATTGTATTTCTTACATAAAAGACTTGAATATAAAAATTACTCTTGATCCATGGGCAGCAGAATGAGTGTTGTCTTAGCAGGCTTGAAGACATTAATCTCCTTGCACACCGCGAGGGGAGCTCTTGGTGCATTGTCAATGAGCAGTAATATTTTGAAAGAACTCTTTTTGTCTGGGCAGCAGGTCTTAACAGGAGGCTTAAACTATTCAGTGGACCATGCTGTAAACAGACCTGCTGTGTCCAAGCTTTGTTGTTCCATTTATAGAACACAAACAGAGTGGCTTTGCTATAATTCTGAAGGGACCTAAGTTTTTAGAAGTAGTAAATGAGCATTGGCTTCAACTTAAAGTCACCAGTTTTCAAAACAAGAGAGTCAGCTTGTACTTTGAAGCTTTTCACTAGGCATCAACTTTTCCTCTCTAGCCAAGAAAGTCCTAGATGGGGTCTTCTTCCAATATAAGGCTATTTGATCTGTACTGAAAATCTGCTGTTTAGTGTCACAATCTTCATCAATTTTCTTAGCTAGGTCTTCAGGATAACTTGCTGCAGCTTCCACTTCAGTATGTGCTGCCTCACCTTGAACTTTCCCGTAACGGACGGTGTCTTTCCTGAAACCTCATCAACCAATTTCTGCTGGCTCCAAACTTTTCTTTTGCAGATTCCTCACCTCTCTCAGCCTTCACGGAATTAAAGAGTCATGTCCTTGGCTTTGGCTTAAAGGGATGTTTTGGCTGCTTTGATCTTCTCTCTGGACCTCTAAAACTATCTCCGTGTTAGCAATAAGACTGTTTTGCTTTCTTATCATTCACATATTCACTGGGGTAACACATTTAATTTCCTTCAAGTACTTTCCCTTTACACTCACTATTTAGCTGTCTGATATAAGAGGCTTTGTTTTCATCCTATCTCAATTTCCAGCATGCCTGAATGACTAAGCTCAATCATGTCTAGCTTTTGATTTAAAGTGATAGATGTGTGACACTTCACTTGAACACTAAGAGACCCTTGTAGGATTCTTCACTGGCAGACTTTCAATATAATTGTACCTCAGGGATTACAGAGGCCTGAGGAGAGGAACAGAGATAGAGAAATGGCCAGGCACTGGGGCAGTCAGAATATATACACACTTATCAATTCAGTTTGTTGTCCGATATGTATACAGTTCTTGACACCCCAAACAATCCCAATAGTAACATCAAAAACTACTGGTCTCAGATCACCATAACAGATATAATAATAACATAAATGTTTGAGGACATTCTATATACACTATATAGCTCATAAATATGTACAGCTATTATATGACAAAATTTTACAAATGTTTGAAATATTGCAAAAATTACCAAAATGTGACAGAGACAATAAATGAGTATATACTATTGGAAAAATGGCACCAATAGACTTGCTGGACACAAGATTGCCACAAACTTTCCATCTGTAGAAAACACAATTATTTGTGGTATAAAATGAAACAAAGTGCAGTAAAATGAGATATGCCAATATAAAGTTTGCAACTTCTTCCTTCCTTCCCTCCTTCCTTCTTTCCTTCCTTCCTTCCTTCCTTCCTTCCTTCCTCCCTCCCTCCCTCACTCCCTCCCTTCTTCCCTCCTTTCTTTCCTTCCTTCCTTCCTTCCTTCCTTCCTTCCTCCCTTCCTCCCTCCCTCCCTCCCTTCTTCCCTCCTTTCTTTCCTTCCTTCCTTCCTTCCTTCTTCCTTCCATCCTTCTTTCTTCCCTTCCTTCTTTCCTTCCTTCCTTCCTTCCTTCCTTCCTTCCTTCCTTCCTTCCTTCCTTCCTTCCTTCCTTCCTTCCTTTTTCTTTCCCAAGATAGACATAGAATGAGAGAGAGTGAGAAAGAGAGCATAAGTACCCACAACAAAGCCTCACACTATGATACTACCTCTATTCTAGAAAATGCTTCTCAAATTATGCACAAATCTCAAACAGCAATTTGTGACATCATCTGAAGGGAAAAAATCTACATTTAAGTTAAATTTGTTAAATTGACTTCATTAAAGTTAATTTCTAATTTTTTGAATAACCTTAACTTTCTTCTGAATAATTCTTTTTTTAAAAAAAATTATTTATTTTTGAGCCAGCCAGTGCCATGGTGGTTATAATAGATTCCAAGATTTCACATGGCAACTCTGTAGCTTAGTCCTGGACCCAGCAGCTTGACAAACATATTCAGTGTGTATAGGTGTCCCCAAAATTCCAAAAGGAGAATGTAGGAGAAGGGATTGCGGCATGACCATCCCCCTTGGGGAGGGGACCTATTTTTCACTTTCTCTCTCTCACTCTCTCTCTCCATCTCTCTCTGGCAAGTACATGTGCCCTATAGCAAAAACACAAACAAAAACATAAAATAATTAATTTTCTATGAAGAGAGAGAAAGTGAGAAGGACAGAGGGAGAGAGAGGCAGGCATCACCAACAGGGCTTACATGTCATAACCCATCTCAGCCTCAGCCGGCCTGGATCATGAGCATAAACATGTGGTCACCCAGCATGTACAGGGAGACATCTGGACACAAGCCTGGAACCTAACCATGTGAATGTTGCATGTCCTATACCACCATTGCTAGCTCCTCTTTTGAAGAGTTCTCTTATTTGTCTATAAAAGAATAAATATTTTCAATATGTTTGGATCAGGTATTTCTCAGAAATGTATTTCTCTGTAAGACCTTTTTATGCATGTTAAACAACAAAACCCCCTCACAGACAGACTTTTTTCCCCCTGTAGAGAGTTTGTGCTCATCAGAGAAAGTGAAAAAGCACCAGCCAGTGGGGATGACTATGCTGCAATCCCTTCTCTTCCATCCTCCTCTCAGGATTTGGAACATGCACACACACCTTCCAGGCACATTTTTAAACCTGCTAGGTCACACACTCAGCTGCATTATGGGCCATGCGGGATTCAGCTGCCTTAACTACCACACCACTTGGCTGGTCACTGGTATTTTAAACAAACACTTTACAAACTCTAATTTTAGAAAATGGTGACAAATAAGAAATTAACTCTCTTGGATTTTTTTTTTTCCCCAATAAGGCTTGTATGCTCACTGGAGAGAGAAAAAGAGAGACAAAGAAAAAGGGAAACTGAGAAATGTTCCCCCCTCCCCTGCCCATGGAGGATGGCTACACAGTAATACCTTCTCTTCCATTCTCCCCTCAGGATTTTGGGTATGCATGTACATGTATCTGATATGTTTTTCAAGCAACAAGGTCCAGGAATTGAACTGTGCAATCGGCATGTGCAATCCAGTGGCTTAAACACCATGCCACCCACTGCCCCTATTTTGGACATTTTATGAAAAGCAATAAAACCCTTTATCCTGTTTATAATTTGTCTATACAAATTAACTGAGAGGATGTATAGTTTCTATTTCATTGTGTTAAATATTTGCGCTACATTTACTATCCTATTAAATGTAATATGAAGTAAGCAGCTAATTGAAGCAATGCCTTACAAAGTCATTCTGGGGCATATTTGTCGAAGCAGCAACTGCTAGTATATTTCTCTTAATATATGAAAGTCAGTCAGTGTGTGTGTTATAGGAAGTTAACTCTAGCCATCATAAATCTAAAAAATTCGTGTGCTTCTGAATTACTCAATAGAGTTAGTCACTGAGCACAATTTTCGTTAAAATGTAGAAATAACTGAATGGTATAGGCCAGGTAATTTCATACCTAATCACTATATCCAAGAGCTGACAATCATTATTGATAATTTTTGTATTAAGAGATAAAATCGGATTTTGAAGTAAACACTTTCATTTGTTTTCTAAATACTCCTGTGTCAGGACTGGTATGTGCCTGACTTAGCAAGGGATTCACCTTAATCAATACTACCGAAGCAAGAGGGAGATTGGTCCAGTGATTAATTTCATGTTGTACTCATGGGAACAAAACAGCTGAGTGTATTTGTCTCTATAATCCCTTTTCCCAGATGTAATTACAAATGGAATTGATCAACTCATGTGTTTCTACCGAGGCCGAAGTGGGCATGTTAGAATTGCTAGGGTGTGTAATAACTTAGTACAGATCATCGGTCCTTGGGGCTACAGGGAATTGGATATTAGAATCTTGTTTTCAAAGAAAACACTTTTTCTTCAAGTTTCTTCCTTCTTGTCAAGGTTAAACAACTTTTTCTCCGGCATCTTCATACAACCGGGATATTGATCACTAGCATGGTACAATTAGAATGATAGGTTTTGGAAGCAAACTTTCTTGACAATATTTAAGTTGCTATAAACTCACTTTCTTGGAGTATTACGTCTCATCTTTATAATGTGGAAAAGATATATGTTTTGCAGACCTATTTAATATTATTATGAGGATTAATAAGATTATCTTTGTAAAACAACCAAAAAATAACAATTAAAGGAAGAAGTTCTTCAAAATTTTTTTTTAATTTTTAAAAAGTATTTTAGTTAACTTTATTTATCCATTTATGTTTTTATTTTAATTTGGCCAGAGAAATAGTGTATGAGAGAGAGAGAGAGAAGGAAAAAGTGAGCAGGCAAGCCACAGGTCTGGGACTTGAACCGTGGTTGGCGTGGGAGTTTAGCACCCTTAACCATCATGCTTCCTGCCAGCCCTAGAAGTTCTTCCAATTTTAAACATCAGTTTTTGCTGTGTAACTTCTCAGCATACGGTGGTAAACTATATGTTTAATATATGTGCTTTATTGAACAGTTTTGAAACTCAACACATACAAAATATCTGCCCCAGATATCAATTTATTAAGCTGAGCTTGCACACCAAATGAATAAGGGGGAAATGTTAGTGTGGTGAATAAAAATCTACAGTCTTCTTAGGAGTATATTTATTCGGCATTATACATAGATGCCGAAACCACACGCATCAGCTTTTAACCAGAGATATGATCAAATGTAGTTCCAAAGTAAAGAGCTATGGTCCATACATTTTGGTAACTAAAATACATTTTCACAATTTAGAGAAAATTTATGGCGATTAACTACTTATTTTTGAAAAATAAAAATAAATTTAGGTTTTTTTTTTCAAATTTGTACTTTTTTTTGCATATATTACTACCTTGCTCAGCTCTGATTCGTTATATGCCGCAAATAACTTCTTAAAAGAAACTTGAGTAGTTTCTTAAAAGATTTGTGTGTGTGTTTGTATCTCTTAACTATTTCCCTCAAGTTTTGAGAACCAGCCTACCCTCTTATCTAATGAGAGTGAGAGTTATTATGGCAGATTGTGCTGTAAATTTTCTGCCAAGGAGCTTTAATGGACCATTCTACAAACACTCTCAGCCAATGAACAGTTCATCACACAAGTCTGAGGTGAGCATGTTCTGCAATGTGTGTTTTTATGCCACAGTGGCCTTCCTTTTTTGCCATTTATTTTGTATTGGCCAGCAGTTTTGATTTCTAATAGCTAAGAAAAGTGGTGCACTTGAGAAGTTGCTATGAAAAACCATCATTCTGGGTGTTAAAATTCAAGCTGCACGAAGCTCATAACGTCTGCAAGAAAATGATTGATGAAATAAAGTAAAAAATCTGTAGGCAATTAGGTAAAAGATAGAAACACTTTGACATTATCAAGGGCATTGTAAACCTCTATGCAACTTGGTAAAGAACAGACCGACAAATATAGAAATAAGAAGTGGATGTGGCCTGCCATGATTTCAAGGTATCTGAAGAGAATGACAAAGAGACTGACAAGGGGGAAAAAAAAGAGTGTATTTTCAATAGGACTCTGCTCTAAAGATTCTCCAAAACGCTGTTTTAGTTCAAGCATCCACTCGCAGTCACTCTCTCTCTTTCTCTCTCCCTCCTGCATTCATGCTTTTCTTCTTCTGTGTACACATTCATTGGAATCAGCTTTCCTATAAGTGTATTTAAAAGTACACTCATCTGGGACCAGCAGTTAGCGTAATGGCTATGTCGCTGGACTCCCATGTAGTTGACCACGGTTCGTGTCCCGGACCCGGTGGCTTAAAACTCGCGCCGGGCTCATGTGCTTGCGTGCCCAAGATCCCAAGAGGAGAATGCAGGAGAAGGGATTGCAGCATGGCCATCCCCTCTGGGGGATGATTTCTCGCTTTCTGTCTCTATGTCTCTCTCTGTCTGGCGAGTGCATGTGCCCTATAGCAAAAACCTCTCAAAAAAAAAAAAAAGTATACTCATCCATTTTACTTTGATATGAAAAAATCAGGTTGAAAAGATATGTGCTATCATTTTTACTTCTTATTTTAAAGATAGTCTTTAAACCAAAATGACATAAAGCTAGGAATCCATCCATCTTTATATTCTGAATTGGCTAATTACCTAGTCAGTTCTATCCTTTCGAATATAGGCACCAAGTCTAGTTAATAATTCTTTATTCTTGGTCTAAACTGACAAAGGACAGTTATTTTCTGAACCTTTAAGCAAGAAAAATCAGTTTTGAGAAAAAAAAAAAAAGGACTGGAGATGTTTGAATCAGAGAGCTTCCCTTTCGTATATATGCCTAACATCATTTGCCCTCTGTAGTTTTATTTGTTTAGAATTGTTTCATTTTCTTTTCCATGCTAGTTGTGTATTATTGTGCCTAGATTTTTCTTGTACTCTTGCAACTATTTTTATAAATAAGGCCAATAGTGATTGAATTAGTTAGGGTACATTCCAGAAGGCACAACCCAACTGGCTTATGAAAAAGAGAATTTATTCATATAACAGAAAAAAGCAAGGAACTCTTGGCTTCAGATATGATTGATGCTAGGAGGTTAACTGGGTTCCTTAGGACTAGGTTCCTCTCTCTACCCCATGTCTTTGTGGCCTCCTGGCTGTCTCTGTTCTCAAGAAAATAGTAAGACAGCTTTAGCATGTCTAAACATTGCAACTTGTTTTATTTCAATATTTCCTACTTTCGGATGTTTTTCTTTTTTTATTATTGTAACTTCTGATTTACATGTAATCATTATACATCTTTGTGGGATATGGTATGGATGTTTTTTTTGTTTTAATCATTTTATTAACATTTATTTATTTTAATTTGACCAGAGAGGGACAAAGTGAGAGAGCAAGAGAGAGAGAGAGAAAATGAGAAAGCAAACTGCCAGGCCCAGGACTCAAACTGCAGTCGGCCATGTGAGAGTCCAGCGCACTGAGCCACCATGCCACCTACCAGCCCCAGTATGAATTTTTATAAAGTGTATATACGGTGTGTAATAAACAAGTTGAGGCTATAAACATACCACCCTCAACATATGACATCATTATACTGGTTGTTTTGAAAGTATATATGAAACTGTCAGTGATGTTCTTTACTGTGAAATACAACTTTAAAGAAAAATTATTAAAAATCAGACTACAAAAAGTGTCATAAATTAATGAGAACAGATTTTTAAAAAGAAAGATAATTTTTGCATAGCCAAGACAAAAAGAATTTGTAATTTTCATGTAGAGTATTTTAGGAGATAGGAGTTTATAATGTTTGAAAATCTGTGACATCAATCATTGGTCCAGTTAGAGAGAGGATAAATTATACAAAACAATAGCTCGTTAGGAAGAGATAGAAAATGAAAATGTTTACTCACTTACTGTGAATTCTTGTAGGACCACAGTATTGTACTATGCCTTAGTAAGTCCTTAAAAAGCAAAAATAAAATTTAAAGATGTTTAAAAGTGAAGATATGATAAAGTCAGTGATTTGGTGATTTATAAACTTTAAAAATTTCTTGGTTTTAGCCTTCTTTAAACTTATTCATAAGAAAGTCTAACTACTTGTAACATTTTGGACTTTTCCCTCTGTTATACAGAGACAATTATCTATAAAATAATTGATGAATTTGGGGCCAGCAGGTGGCGTGGTGGTTAAAGGCGTTGGACTTCCACATGGCCATCCGCTATTGGGATTTTGGACACAAATGCACGCACACACCCAGCGTGAGTTTTAAGCCACCAGGTCTGGGACTCAGACCACATTCGACTACTTGGGAGTCCAGCTATGTAACCATTACATCTTTGGCTGGTCCCCTGCATTGTATTATTTCCCCAAGTTTCATTTAATTCTTATTCAAGGCTTTTATCTCTTTATGGAATTTCTTCTTCAAGTCATGGAAAGACTTTCTCATCTTCTGGAATCGATTGTACATTTTCTCTCGCATCTAGTTGAGTTTTGTTACTGTGAATATTCTGAATTCTTTTTCTGACATTTCCGTGATCTCTCATGTTTTATCCAATGTGAGGAGTTACTATGTTCCTTTGGTGGTGGTGGGTGGGTAATTCCTGGTTTTCTCATGTTTCTTGGGACTCTGCTTTTTATTTTTAGTCATCTGATGATATACTCACTGCTTCTACTTTTTTACAGTGAGTTTCTATAGCTCTGTGATTGTACACTTCCATATGATGTGAGTGAGCTCTGTGCAAGTTCCCCTCTTCCACTGTGAGTGGAAGTATGGTGTCCACAGTGGGAGTTTTGGGTTCAGATTTTCAAAGGAGAATTTCTTTCCTTTTACTGCTGGAGCGAGTTGGGAGTGGTGGTGGGGTTAGAATTCCTCCAAAGCTTTTCTGTCTTCTGTTGTTGATGTCTGTATACCCAAACCTCTCTGGGCCTAATATGGCTGGAGGCTAAACTGGACAGGCAGAATGTATGATAGTAGTTCAACTCACCCAACAGGCACCATGTGAGTTTAACACTCATAGGTGGAAGAGAAGTCAGTTTTACTCAAAGCACCAACACTTGAGCTAAAGGATTTGAGAATTGGGTGACCCAAATTAAAAATGGGCACTCTTACTAAAGGTAGACAGACTGGATACTGAGTGGCCCCAACAAAAGTGAATAATACTTTGTTCTAGATCTCATTTTGCCAAACATATCTTCAAATAGTTTGTTTTAAGGACCATTAACATTTATCCTCTGTTTTATTCTTCCTCTTGTCCTCTTGACTTTTTCTCCTTGTTACTATCCCAACTGGTGGTGACTTGGACAATGAATGATGTGTCTCTGATTTTAGAGGGGACTATATCACAAATGTAGATGAATTTGAAAAAAAAGAGTGAAGAACTTCCCTAAGGAAAGTTTGTCTCAGGCGTTAAGTTAATAAAAAAACCTGAAGTCTTAGTATGAAGCTTTAGGTCAGATGTTAATGACTTTTTCATGAACAAGAACTTTGTCTCTTCTTTAATTAATGAAACTGTCCTAAAAGATTGATTGAGTTTAAGATGCCATTGATTATAAAACTTATTATCATTTCTTGTACTACTCAAAAAAAAAAGTGACAAATAAACTAAGACACATCCCTGATTATAAAATGCTTCCAGATGTGAGAGATATTCTAGATATGAGAGATGTTACTACCATGGGATAAAAATGTGCTGCTTAGGGACCAGCAGTTGGCATAATGGCTATGTCGCTGGACTCCCACGTAGTCAACTGTGGTTCGAGTCCCAGACCCGGTGGCTTAAACTTATGCCAGGCGCATGTGCATGCATGCCCAAGATCCCAAGAGGAGAATGGAGGAGAAGGGATTGCGGTGTGGCCATCCCCCCTGGGGGGTGATTTCTTGCTTTCTGTCTCTCTGTCTCTCTCTGTCTGTCTGGCGCGTGCATGCGCCCTATAGCAAAAACCTCAAAAAAAAAAAAAAAGTGCTGCTTAGAACTGGTTCCATATGAAAAAGGGCATAATTTGCTTTCAGCTATGTACAATAGTTTGTTTAAGTCATATATGTGACAATCAGGCAGATCTGGGTGTCAGATTTAGTGTTTCACATACAAATTATTTATGTCAAATTATTTATGTTGTCTTCTGATTTATTAAAAATATAATGTCGTACTTGCTTCGCCAGCACATATACTAAAATTGGAACGATATAGAGATTAGCATGGCCCCTACACAAGGATGATGTGCAAATTTGTGAAGCTTTCTTTATTTTTCTTTCGAGTTATTGATAGTTTCAGCAGCTTGTTAATTTGTTTTAATTGAAACATAAACTTTTCTCCCTTCCTCACCCCTTGAAATTGGAAAAAATTTGTGAGCATTCTTATATTATGACAGAAAGGTTATTTGTATAAATTCGATATCTGTTGCCTTGCATCAGAAATTGGAAATTCTGGTTATTGCCAGGGCTTTGACCAGAATGTCTTATCTGAAGATATGACCAGAAAGCTAAGGAACTAAGGTAGATCTCAGAAAGCCAACAGAATCTCTTGGGAAGTTTGCTTGGTAACGTAAACAGTTCTGCCTGGCAGGTAAGTAAAGAATGTCACTTCCTGACAGCCCCCAAAATCTTTCAAGTACAAATACTTAAAAGGCACAGTCAGAGAGTGAGTCCCTAACGTGGCTCAGTAGCCATGGGAAGCTTTTTATAGTCTAGTGGTTAAAAGCGCTGGATTCCCACACAGCTGACCACGGTTAGAGTCCCGGACCTGTTGGCTTACTTTCTCACTTTCTCTCTCTCTCTTTCTCTCCCCTCTCTCTCTGTCCCTCTTTGGTCAAATTAAAATCAATCAATAAATGAATAAATAAATAAAGTTTAATAAAATAATTATTTAAAAAAAAAAGAGTCTAATCTGAAGTTCCTTATAAAAGTGTCCAGCAAAGTCAACTAAAATGATTAGTATTCTTACGGGACTTTGTGCAAAAAACAGACCAAATTGAGACTAATTTTTTTTTTTCAAATAAGTTAGTTTATGCCTCTTTTTAGTAAAAGGGGGACTGGAGAGAGGGAAAAACATTTTTCAGTAGAAAATTGTAGTGCACTTGTACACTACCATTTTAGCTTTGTCCATATCTGTTTTCTAGATACTGAAAACCGAACCCTAACCTCTTTCCTGGCTTTAAGTCTTAAGCAAATTCTTCTTAACATTTTTAAAATTTTAATTTATTAACACTAAAACTGTTTTTCTTGAAATTAAAAAACATACATAAAAATAAACAAATAAAAATTTATTAAAAACATACCTATTCAATGACCACAATAAGCTATATAGCTTCAGCTAGGTGCTTCTTTATAGTATGTTCATTCTACTCACTGAGTTTTATGCCTAAAGTCAGGCATGTTTTCATAGATATGTTTATATCTACACTTACTATTGAAAGTGTTTAGCTTAATTAAGATCTTTAGCGAATAAATAAAATGTGGGGGAAAAAAAAGGAAAGCAACTATAGATAACAAAGAGAGTGTGAGAGGAGGGTGGGAAATGGCAGAGGGTGAAAGGGAGGGAATTAAGGGGAAAAACAAAAGAAGTAAAATATATAAGAAACAAGAAATGGAAAAGTATTTGTTGATGATATCGTGTATGGTAATATCTCGATTGAGACAATGTACAATGTATTCTGGATGGGAAAACTCACTTTGAATGTTGTAATGATATATAGTGAATGAATGTAAAATAAATAAGTTTTAAAAAATAGAATGTCAAGAAGGTTCATCATATAGGGTTAAGAAGAATTTAAAAATATAACACATAGAAAGTTCACCACTGCCAATAACTGTCACTTAGTAAACATTCAATAATTCTGACATTTATTGTAAAAAATTTGAAATATATATGATCTATATAGAGTAAAAATACATAGTTTTTTTTTTTTTTCATCGAGGGGGTTTGGTAGAGATTTTTGCCTTACAGTGCATGTGCTTGCTGAACAGGAGAGGGAGAGTAAGAAGAAAAGAAAAAAAAATGTATATTAGATATTAAAACCCATTTGGAACTAAAATTTTGGAGTGTAAGCCCTCCTATCTATAAGTTTGTAAAAATTATTAAAGCACCTGTTTTATAGGAAAGGGTTGCAATAAGTCATGATCCTTACTTTGGTTATTCTTCATCAGTCATTGCTTATGTTTCCTCTTCTTAAAATTAACCTTTCCTTTTTGTCTTTCCCAAATAAGACTCGTTTCCACATTCTTTTATATTTTATCTTCTTTATCCTCTTTCTTAAAGTTCTGTGAAGTTCATTAGAGCTATTCACAAATACTCCTTTTCTTTCCCTTCCTGGCACATGAAATAATTGCACCTGCCTCCCTCTTTACTTTAGACATGCCCATCTCTTTTCTTTTGATCAAAGAATTGTGAGCAAAGGTCAGTTCTAAGTATAGCTTTAAGTTAAGGGCCAGGGAATGATTCTCAGCTTCCCTTTCTTACTTCATTTTGTGTGAAACGTGGCAGAGAAGAGCTTTGTAGAGACTGTTGCCTAAGTAAATACTATGACTAAGACTTCCCACATTGAATGTGAATTTGGAAATGACAAATATACTTTTTTAAAAAATATATTTTTATTTAACTTTATCCGTTCACTTATTTTAAGTCAACCAGAGAGGTACAGAGTGAGAGTGAAGAGAAAAAGAGAGAGAGAAAGCAAGTCTGGGATACAAACCTTGGTTGGCCATCATGTGGGAGTCCAGTGCCCTCAATAACCATGCCATATGCTGACCCTGAGAAATATACTTTTATTGTGTTAAGTGTTTGAGATTTGGAGGCTTATTCCAGAACATAGCAACTTCGAGATCAGTAGTTTTTGTTTCTGCTTTTTCTTTAGAGAGAGAGATTTTTCTTTAGGGTGCATGCACTCACTAGAGAGACAGAGACAGAAAGTGAGAAATCACCCCTTTGAGAGGATGGACATATTTCAATCCCTTCTCCTCTCAGGATTTTTGGCTTGCATACATATGCCCCCAGTATAAAGTTTAAACCACTGGGTCTAGGACTCAAGCAGTAGTCAACTTCATGAGATTCCAGCAACGTAACCATTACAGTATCTGCTGGCCCCCAAGCCAGTAGTTTTACACAGAAGCAAATTCACTTCTCAAGAAACAGTTGGCACTGTGTGAATAGATTTTTGGCTCTGACAAGTGGGGGCATTGGTGCTACTACCATGAGGCAGAGGAAGGCAAGGATGGTAGAATGCATTGGACAGCTCCAGAATGAAGAACTACCTGGCTTAAAATGATAATTGTGCCAAGGCTAAGAAAAGTGTATCTAGGCCATCTTGATTGATGTAGTTCCTTTTTAATTCAACCATTTAAAAAAGAAATTCCTAGATTAATGCTTATGTATTGGTGACTAATAAATGCTTATTAAATGTCTATTAACCCAACACATTTTTATTTTAAAATTTTCCAAATAATTTAAAAATCATAATGAGCTATCTTTTCAAAAAACACAAACAGAATATATTTCTTTAGACAGTTTATAGAGAAAAATATTTTAGTACTCCACAATAAAATCAAGTAAATATAGATGCTGTGCTAAAAACTCTGTTACTCTTTAGAGAACCATAGTACGAACCAACTTACCAAACATGGCCATGTGCAGTTTAGTCTTATAAAAATCAGAACTAAGCTAAATTAAAGTAAATGCATTTGACAGTGCTATGGTAGCCTTCTTCCCTTTAATTTCTGTGAAATACTTTTCAGCTGTACAGTTATGTCTAGCAAAGAACTAATAAGATTAATCTAAATCTCTTAGGCTTTGAGATATTTTTGAAGTATCTAGTTTTGTCTTTGTAGCTTGATGAAAAAGGAATAGTTTTTTTTTTCCTGTTACTATAATTTACCTACAATTTGAGGCATAGAAAATAGGCTGAAGTTTAAGTTTCTAGCTTTCAAGCAACTGTGCTAAGTTTCACTTCCTCATGGGAAAAGTGGGCAAGAAGGTCAATAGCTGCAAAGATAAATTTCCCGTAGGACTATGTAACCCTAATCGAATGTGTTTCAGATTAATTCATTAACATATATGTTTTAAAATGTGTGGGCTTAAGTTGGTTCATGCAAGAAATTGTAAGAATATATATGAAATACACAGATTTTGTCTCAAAAAAATGCAGGGTCTTTCTATTTAAAAAGTCTTTATAATTTATCCTTTCCTCTTTTGATAAACTAATTCTTCCTTCAACCACTTTGATTCCATGACTGCTCTGTCTAGAGCAGTGGTGTCAAATAGAAATGCAAGCAAGTTTTCTTATAGCCACAGTAATAAAGCTAAAATGATAGTCTAAATTAATTTTATTCTTTTTTTTAATTGTCAGAGCACACATGCACACACCAAAGAAACACATAGTGACAGAGAGAGAGAGGGAAAGGGAGAGGGATAAGGCACTCTCTAATATACTATAATCCTTTCTCTTTTCTAATCCTGTAAAGGTTTTGGGTAGGCATGTACAGTTTCCCAGCACATTTTTTTTTTTGAGAGGTTTTTGCTATAGGGCACATGCACTCGCCAGAGACAGTGAGACACAAAGCGAGAAATCACCCCCCAGGGGGGATGACCACGTTGCAATCCCTTCTCCTCCATTCTCCTCTCAGGATCTTGCTCATGCACACACACGTGCCCGACCTGAGTTCTAAGCCACCAGGTCCGGGACGTGAACCACGGTCGACTAAGTGGGAGTCCAGCGACGTAGCCATTACGCTAACTGCTGGTTCCCCCAGCACGTTTTTTACGCTACCAGTGCTGATATTCTCACCATAGTTGGCCATATGTGATTTAGTTCCCTTAACTTCTAGGCTATTGGGCCAGCTAGAAGTTAATTGTAATATAAAATTTTGTCTAATATAATATATCTTGATATAATCATTTCAAATCATAATCAATATTAACATTATTAAAATTTTACATTGAGTTTTTCATGCTCAGTCTCAAATCTGGTGTATTTGTTACACTATAGGATATCTTAAACAGAATATAAGATATCTATGAGAACATCTCAAGTGGAATAAGCCACATTTCTAAAACTCAGTAGTCACATGTGGTTAATGACTACCACATTGGGTCATGTACATCTAGAGGAAAGATTAAAGAAACTTGTTTGTCTTGGATAAAAGGAGGAAAACTAAAGGGAGAAGAAAAAATCGATCTTCAAAAAATGAATAGTAGCTAGTGGAAGAAAAATAAGCTGGTCTATGTATCTATATCTCAGTAGAAAAAAAATTAAGTTTAAAATTTAATAAAGGCCTAACCTTGTCCATTGTGGCTGTAACACAGCAAACACACTACCATAATATATCATAACCTTTTTATAAGAGAGGTTTTGCTATAAAGCTCGAATGCTCACCAGAGAGACAGAGAGAGACAGGGAGAGAGAAAGTGAGAAACCATGCCCCTCCCTAAGGGAGATGACCATGCCACAATCCCTTCTCCTCCATTCTCTCAGGACTTTGGACATGTATGCACACACATCTGGCATGAGTTTTAAGTTGCTAGGTCTGGGGACTCAAACCATGGTCAGCTGCATGGAAATCCAGTAACATAACCACTATGCCATCTGCTGGTCCCCATATTTCATAACTTTTGCTAGAAATCATACTAAGTGTTTTATATCCAGTATTTCAATTCTTTCATCAACTTAAATAAATAATAATGTTCAATATCCTCGTTTAGACAGATGAGAAAATGGAGATTTTAGGATGTTAGATAATAAAGCATAGGCAGCTACAACCAAAACAGACAAGTGGCACATATCAGACTAAGCTTTACTTTCTGTACAGCAAAGGAAACAAATAATGAGGAGATAACCTACAGGACAGAAGAAAATATTTGTAAACTATATATCCAACAAGAGATTAATAACCAAACTATCTAAAGAACTCAAACAGCTCACCAGAAAATAATAATAATATTCCAATTTTTAAATGGGCAATTGATCTGTACAGATAATTTGTGAATAATATGCAGAAATGTTCTGCATCACTAAGCATAAGAGAAATGCAATTCAAAACCACAATGTGTTATTTCATCACAATGACTATTATTTTAAAAAATAAGCAATATTGTAAAGGATGCTGATAAAGGAGTACTGCTTATGGGAATGTAAGCCCCTATACGGAAAACAGTATGGAAGTTCCTCAAAAAAACTAAAAATAGTACTACCTTACAATTAAGTAATCCCACTACTGGAGATACATATGAAGGAAAGGATATTTATATGTCAAATAGATATCTGTTTTTGCAGAACTGTTTGCAATATCTAAAAGGGAATCAATGTAAGTCCCTAACAATTGATGAATGAGTAAGGCAAATATGGTTTATAGCCATAGCGGGGTATTATTCAGTCATACAAAGGATAAATACCTGCCATTTGAGGCAAAATGGTTGAATATAGAAAAATAATGTTAAATGATATAATCCAGGCTCTGAAAGACAAATATCATACACCTTTACTCATTAGCAAAATGTGGAAAGATGCAATTATGTAGAAATAGAGTGTAATGTTGAGTATGAAAAGCTAGAAAGGGTAAGGAGCTGAGAGGATGGAGGAGAACTTGGTCAATAGAAACATGGGTACATATAAACTAATGAAACAGGTATAAAATATAGCACAGTAAAGAATGTTGGTGAAAATTCCACATACATTTCAAAATAGCCGGTAGATCATATTTTGAATATGCCACAGAAAGCAACAATAAGCCTTGAAGATGATGGATATTAGGTCATTGGGAAAATCATGACATATTTTCCATTTTTCTATGCAAAAATGTGTCATGACTTTCCTATCAACCTGATCTTTATTTTCCTGATTTGAGTATTACATATTACATACATACTTTGAAAACCACACTCTGTCCCATGAAGTTGTACATGTAAATCGGAAAATGACAATAAAAGTGATATAGAAGATAAATAAGCAAACGAACAAACAAAAGATAGAATAGCCCAGAGTCATATAGATATTAAGTGGTAGAGACACAATGTGAAACCACATAACCTGAACCTTTAGCATTAGTGATGATGTTATTAGAACATTGATCCATACAGCAGCAGCCTTCTTACACATGACCCTGCCTCCCAACCCCAGCACATATCAAAGGCAATTTCAAGGACTAGGTATACTTTTATCTCAGGTCCTATTGTCTTGCCCCAAGGTGATTTTCAAATGTTGGTGAAAATTCCACATACATTTCAAAATAGCCGGTAGATCATATTTTGAATATGCCACAGAAAGCAACAATAAGCCTTGAAGATGATGGATATTAGGTCATTGGGAAAATCATGACATATTTTCCATTTTTCTATGCAAAAATGTGTCATGACTTTCCTATCAACCTGATCTTTATTTTCCTGATTTGAGTATTACATATTACATACATACTTTGAAAACCACACTCTGTCCCATGAAGTTGTACATGTAAATCGGAAAATGACAATAAAAGTGATATAGAAGATAAATAAGCAAACGAACAAACAAAAGATAGAATAGCCCAGAGTCATATAGATATTAAGTGGTAGAGACACAATGTGAAACCACATAACCTGAACCTTTAGCATTAGTGATGATGTTATTAGAACATTGATCCATACAGCAGCCTTCTTACACATGACCCTGCCTCCCAACCCCAGCACATATCAAAGGCAATTTCAAGGACTAGGTATACTTTTATCTCAGGTCCTATTGTCTTGCCCCAAGGTGATTTTCAAAACAATCTCCTCAATTGTATAAAACACTTCACTTTTCTTTATTTTTTCCTCTCGTTCTAGTCTATAGTTCTCTTTAATTTTATCCCAAGATAAACATAAGAAATCAATAATTTAAAAAAGGAAGCTAAATTTATAGTTATTGTAGACATCTAGAATAAGTGCTTAGGTTGGATTATATTCAGGTATTTTTAAAGAAAATTCCCTTCTGCTTTAAACTGATATAAAGCTGAAGAAACATTCTTAAAAATAAACGATTTTGACTTATTTATCTGGAGTGCTGTTAGCATAATTTTCTTAAATTTAACATCTGTTGTTTTTAATCCCCCTGTTCAGACATTAAATATCAGGTGAAGCCACATTCATGAGAATATTAGTAACCTTATTCTTACCTTCATTATCATCCCTGTGGAGTGTTATAATTGTTTTTCTTTAATCTATCAGTTCAATCTACAAGATGATCACATTACCTTCAGCAGTTTAGGAACACATCACTTCTCCCAAAACACTCCTATACCATCCACTTTCATTTTCCTTTGGAAACTTATCCCGTGCTTTGTCTCCAAAGTCAGGCAGCATCCATGAGTTTTCTACTTGCAGACCTCTGAGACCCTCATCCTGTAGAAAGTGTGGAACCAATGAAGGCCTGGGCTTTAAATTTGATTCTCTTTTAAAAATGTGATTGAAAAATAGAAACCCTTTTGAGACAATGAGATGAATCATTTTGACATTTGCCTCCAATGTTTGAGATGAATTGTTGTACTTTGACTACTCAATCTAGCCAACTCTCATTCTCTTTACATTAATGGGACTTTGAAAAGAGGTGTTGTGTTACTTCTTTGTTTTACTCCAGCCCTTTTTATTATTATTGAAGCATTGAGTAGAACTATTAAAAAGAACTTTATGCTTTCTATTCGTTGACATTTCAAATATTTTAGAAAGAAATGTGTCTCTATAAATATCTATAGATCCCTGTTCACATGCATCATTTGTTCATAACCTCGAGGAGACAACAGAGGCCTCTGAAACATTATCCAATTACACACCCATATCTGATGATAACACTTCAGTGTGTGCTTATTATGTAAAAAAAAGTTTTTAATGATGGCTATATTTTATTTCTCTTCAGAGTCCTAAAGTATAATGCAGAGTCAAATAGTAATGTAGACCTAAGAGGAAATCAACACTTCAGTCTTGCACTTCTGATAACCTTATCAGCTACATTCACAACAACACATTAGAGTGCAATAGATGAAGACACTTTCTCCAACTAAAATGAATTGTTCTGTATTTCTCCTGGGCCCTTGTCATCTGTAATTCGTGTTAGCCGAATATTTTCTCTAACTCAAAGTCACAGTCTACTGTGACAAATTGCCTTGCAGGTAATTTTTTTCATTCCATGAATAATTATTTCAATTCTGGTTTTATTGCTACCTAAATAAGGCAGAGTTTGCCTTTATTTTTGTTTTGCTTTCTCAAAGGTATAAAGGGATATAATTTCACTCAACTTGCTGTTCATTACCAAGTTATGACCTTACATTCTGTTTGGCAGGAATGTAAGTAAGATAATGAAAGGAATGCAAGGTAAGCTCTGCTTGCAGCGGGGTTGAGTAGTGGGAAAGTGGAGAATTTTTGAAGATTTAATACATTTATGGAAGGGAATTAGTCTATAAACCTGAAAGAGGAAATGTATTCAGAAGCACTTGCATCTACTCCCTAAAACACCATTTCTCACTATGACCTTTTCTCATTCTGATCTTTTTTAGAAAAATGTGTTCTAATTGAATTATAGTTAAGCATAAAATTAAATGAAAAAAAAAATGAGTCCCTCAAATGGGACCCTAACATTTAGGACACATTGAATAGGTTGTTCTCTTCTAGATCTAAAGAGACTATGCTAGGACAAAAAGCTGCCCCTGTTCTTTTTGGGGGGTTTTTTTGGAGAGGTTTTCTTTACTATAGGGCACACGTGCGCTCACCAGAAAGACAGAGAGAAACAGGCAGACAGAAAGCGAGAAATCACCCCCCAGGGGGCATGGCCATGCTGCAATCCCTTCTCCTCCATTCTCCTCTTGGGATCTTGGGCATGCACGCACACGCACCTGGCATGAGTTTAAGCCACCGGGTCCGGGACTCGAACTGCAGTCGACTATATGGGAGTCCAGCATCATAGCCATTATGCTAACTGCTGGTCCTCCCCTGTTTTGAATCTATATCCAGGCTGGATTTCAGAAGCACCTTAATGTGTTTATCTATTAAGAAAGTATCTATCAACAAATACTTCATGAGGCCTAAACCAGAGTGAGTTCTTTTAATCAGCAACATGTGCAAGAATAGATCATCTAAGCAATGTGTGAGAGGGTGGTTAAGCTATCAAGTGTCTTAGATTTTACCTGGATCTACCTTTTTCTGCTCCGTCATGTGTAACATCATGTGTAACATATAGAGCTCAATGCATGTATATTGTTTCTATCATTAGTTGGATGCTGCACCTCTAGGTAACATTTTAATGTCCCAAGCAAGAAGAGAATGAATGGGGAGAGAGATCACAGGATACATATCAGTGGAATCTACTCCTTAAATAGCTTTTTCAGAAGCTCCTCCAATTGATTTCCACATGAATCTCAATGACCCTATGTGTCAGAGAAACAGAACCAATGGAGATATCCATCTATCTATCTATCTATCTATCTATCTATCTATCTACCTATCTATCTATCTATTATTTATCTATCTATCTATCTGTCTATCATCTCTATATCTATCTATCTACCTATCTATCTATTATTTATCTATCTATCTATCTATCTATCTATCATCTCTATATCTATCTATCTATCTATCATCTATCTATTTACTATAAGTTTTGGCTCATGTGTTTTTAGAGGCTGAGAAGTCTCCTAATATTCTATCTTTAAGTCAAAGTCTCAGGACAGCTAGTGGTGTAGTTCCAGGGCCTTAAAAATAGATAGCTAATGGTATAGATTCCAGTATGAGCCTGAAGGCCTTAAAACCAGGAGCACCAAGTGCAGGAGAAGAGTGAGGTCACAGATCAGTTAGTCAGGCAGAGGAAGGGAAAAGTCAGACTTTTTCCATTCATTGTATTCTATTTAGGCCCTGAACTGATTGGATTATGCCTACCCACAGGGAGGAGGACTTTATATTTTATTTAATCTAATAATCTAAATACTATTTGCATTCATAAACACCCTCACAAACACCAAGAAATAAAGTTTAATCAGATATCTGGGTATCCTGTGGCCAGACAAGTTGGCACGTAAAATTAACCATCATGCTTTTTCTTGGTCATTTTAGAGAGGTGATTTCTCACTGTCATGTCTGTAAATTAGTTAAGATTTAGCTGACCGGCTGGACTTGGCGGGCATGGTTCCAAGTGGTTAATTCTGTGTAGGCTTTCTCCATCTTTTTCTTTCTTTCTTTTTTTTTTTTTAGTCTAATTTAATAACTGTACATCTTTAGAGTGGCTCCATTTGTTTCTTATTCTCATTTGACTGGTACCATTGTTATTGAGAGTGATAGAAAAGCATGTAACATATACACAAGTGCATTTGAAGCACCTGTTCCTATCACAACCACTATAATTTCAAAGTAAGCATTTGACAAAACGCAACTTCCTTGTAGTGGGGACATAATCTCTAATTCTAACAGAATAAAATGCAAGGACATATTGTCTTTGGGAAAAGGACAGTGGTGTGTTGGAGCCAACTTATATCAACTCATGAGAGTATATCTCATCAGCTTTGCATTCAGTGGTATATTGGTAGCCTGAAACTGGCCATAGGAGAAATATTTACATCATGCAAATCACAACTGCTAAAGATCAAGAGTTTACTTGTGTGTTTATTTGTTTTTGACAGCCAATTTTTTAAAAAGGTTTTTGCCATAGGGTGCTTATGCTCACAGAGGAGTGACACAGAGATAGGAGAGGAAAAGTGAGAAATCCTCTCCCACTCCCGGGGGCACGGCCAAACTGCAATCCTTCTCCTCCATCCTCCTCTCAAAATTCTGGGCATGCATGCACCTCACATGCCCAATGTGATTTTCTTTTTCTTTTTTTTTTTTTGGAGAGATTTTTGCTATAGGGCGCATGCGCTCGCCAGACAGACAGAGAAAGACAGAGAGACAGAAAGCGAGAAATCACCCCCCAGGGGGGATGGCCATGCCACAATCCCTTCTCCTCCATTCTCCTCTCAGGATCTTGGGCATGTACACACATGTGCCCGGCGTGAGTTTAAGTCACCAGGTCCGGGAATCGAACCGCAGTCGACTACATGAGAGTCCAGCTACATAGCTAATATGCTAACTGCTGGTCCCATGCCCAATGTGATTTTCAAGCCACCATGTCTGGAACTTGAATAACTATCAGCCAGGTGGAAGTCCAATACACAACCTGCTATGCCACCAGCTGGCCCTTTGAGAGCCAATATTTAAGCATTTACTACAACCCTGGGAATGAATGTAGGGAAGAGTAAAATCATGGAAATACTAATGATATTTATTGTGCAATACATTACATACTCCCTATTTTCATTCACTCATTGTACTTCATCAAATACTTAATACAGTCCAAATAATGTGTTAGCAGATGTGAGGATACAGGATGGGTAAGTCATTAGCTCTGTTCTTCATGATCAAAAGGAGAAGTATGGGGAACCAGCAGTTAGCGTAATGGCTATGTCACTGGACTCCCACGTAGTCGACCGCGGTTTGTGTCCCAGACCTGGTGGCTTGAAACTTACTCTGGGCGTGTGTGCATGCGTGCCCAAGATCCCAAGAGGAGAATGGAGAAGAAGGGATTGTGACATGACCATCCCCCCTGGGGGGTGATTTCTCGCTTTCTGTCTCTCTGTCTCTCTCTGTCTGTCTGGTGAGCGCACGTGCCCTGTAGCGAAAACCTCTCCCAAAAATAGAAAAAAAAAAAAAAGGAGAAGTATGCATTTATATTGCCAAGTCATTCTAAGAAGTGCTATAGTAAGCAAAATGTACAAATGTACAATATATTACATAAGCCCAGAGGAAACGAGCATAATATTTTTCTACTAACTCCTTAACAAGTTAAGGATAGAATAAAATATGAAGTCATACATTGGTTTGAAACATTGAAAGCTCAGAATGTGCTAGACGAGATACCTTGGCATTTCTTTATACTGGCCTCCACGTTACTGTGTCTCTATAATAATCTTAACCACCAGTGACTCTCCTTAATTATCACAATAGCATTAATGGCTTGGCTAACAGGAAAATATCAAGGAATGATATTTGAATTAGACATAATTAAAATAAGTGAGTAATTCCTACTGGATCGATTTTATTGTATTATTGGTGTCCTATCTTAAAAATATTTCTGCTATCCTTCGTTAACGAAGGTTTAAAATCATTCTACCTTTTATAGTCTTCCTGTGTTACAGTCTATCTATTTAACCACTGTGTAAATGATTTTAAGTGCTGTACATGAAAATCAGCAAAAGCCAGGACTGCATTATCTTTCTTGCTTTAAGGCCTCCAGTTATGAGCCAATTATTTAGGATCTTCAATTTGTCAGGTTTGACAATGTTGTAATTGATAGCAATAATAAAGCCCTTACCAAAAGCTCAATTACTTTGGGAGAATTTGCCTTATTTTCTTAAGTGTTCTGCAATATGATAAGTAGATTCTGGTGCTTTTTCTGACATAAGTGCACAAGAGATATATGATCTCTTCTAGTGCACATAGTGACAAAGGATCAAGCTGTTGGGCTGCAGGCTACACAATAAATTGAACGTATTGAATTTCAAGTGTGTTCTAATGCAGTCTCAGGTTTGTTTCAGTCCAGTTAATTGATACTTTCTACACTGGTGCCATGACTATATCTACAAAATTCATCAGGAGAGGAGTGATGCTTCATTATTTTATGCAAATATTTATTGTTTACATGCACTAAGACTTTATATATTTGCTATAAAAATTACTAGGTAGGATTAATTGATAAATCTCTTGCTTGAACCACTTTGTAAGAGATTATACTTAAACTACATAATGCACTTTCCTATGCTGAAAAAAATATTGTCTAATTTCAATTATACTTGTGACCTTGTTCAAGTAAACCACATAAAGCAATGAGAAATAAGTAGAGCTTTTATTTTTACCTAGTATTTTTCCTAAAATGAAGCCTATCTGTGTATTTTTTAATTATGGTGTTTTAATTGAAATTTTAAAATATTATTAATTGACCCTGGGGGTTAAGCCTAGGTTAATAATAATAAAGTTTACTCTAAAACTAAAGTAAATATAAAGTCTCTCTTAATAATTAAGAAAGTATAGGTCCAGTCAATGGTGTGTTTGGTCAACGGTAAGGTGGCTGGATCCCAGGGGGCCAGCTATTAAGTTAGAGTCCTGGACTCAAGGACTCGAAAAGCCTACTGGGCATGTGTGCATGCCTGCCCATATCCCTAAAGGAGAATGGAGAAAAAAGGGATTTTGGCATGGCCATCCCTCCTGAAAGGTGCTTTCTTATCTTCTCTCTCTTTCTCACTCTCTATCTTGTGAGTGCACATGCTCTATAAAAAATTTATTTTTTTAAAAATGTGTAAGTAGATTGCAAAGATACAAAGTATAAAAATATTTTCTGAATACTTAATTCAGTCTAAATACTGTGTTAGCAGGTGCGAGGATACAAAGGTGAATAATTCTTTAGCTCTGTTCTTGTGTTTTCCATGAACAAAAGAGTATGTATATATGCCAAAAATTGAAAAATAAGAAAAGTGCAAAGCTTAACACCACTGTTGGCATTAACAAGCTACAAAAAGCCTCTAGGTTATTTAGGTGTGAAAAGGATATCCCTCATAAGAAAATATTTTGTTATTATACTTTCAGTATCTAACTCTTAGTCATTAAGAATAATTGTCCTAGGACCAGAACATGGAATAATGGTTATGTTGCTGGACTCCCACATAGTCTACTGTGGTTTGAGTACTGGACCGGGTGGCTTAAAATTCATGCAGGGTGCGTGTGCCTGTGTGCCCAAAATCCCAAGAGGAGACTGGAGGAAAAGGGAATGCAATGTAGCCATCTCTCCTGAGGGGTGACTTCTTGCTTTCTGTTTCTCTCTCTTTGTCTTTCTGGTGAGTGCCACACCCTATAGCAAAAATTTCTCTCTTAATAAAAAAAGAAGAAGAATAGTCCTGTGATGGCCCCATAACCTACTGGATAAGGGAGATGGATTCCACATGAGAAACCACAGTTCAAATCCTGACACCAGTGACCTGAAAAACATGCTGAGCCTGTGCTCAAAATCCCAACAAAAGGGGGAAATGGAGAAGGGGTGTGGTCATACCTACACTGGGGGAAGCTTTCTCCCATTTTCTGTTTCCGTCTCTCTTTCTCTCTCTGGTAAGTGCAGGCACCCTCTAAATATTAAAAAAAAAAAAATTAAAAAATTAAAAAGCTAGATATGTGGATCAGGTGATAGAGCAGTGGTGGCACAACTGGAACTATGCGGAAAGGTCTTGCCCTTGTGTCCCAGGACCTTCCTGAATCCAGGCCAGCTGAGCCTGGGGGTGAATGGTGGCATGAGAACCCTGTTAATTTCTGTCAATTTCTCTTTCTCTTTCTCTCTTTCTGCCCCTTGTGGAAAGAAGTAAATATTTTTTTTTAAAAAAAGAAGAAAGATATATAATAAATAAACACAGGTAAGAACTAACTGTATAAGAAAGATATATAATAAATAAACACAGGTAAATACTAATTGAAAAATGTAGATTATATGTCTATGGTTATTTACTTTATGCTTTTCAACTTTTCATTATGTATTTAAATTTTCTTGCAAAAAGTTTGTGAATAAATTTATGTTTAGACTTAAGCAATCTATTGGCTAGTGCTTGGTACATAGTTCTATTTTAATATATTTATGTAGAATAAATTAATAGGACGGGCTCTATAGACTAGAAGTTGGGGGGCTGGATCCCACATGGCCAACTGTGGTTCAGTTCTAAAGGTGGTGGCTTGAAAAGTATGCCAGACACATGCCCATGCTTGCCCCAAATCCTGAAAGGATAGAGATATCAGTGTGACCATGCCCCATTGGGAGGTACTTTCTTCCTCTCTTTCTGTCTTCATCTCTCTCTGGAGAGTGCTTGCATCCTTTGGCAATTAAAAAACTAATTAAAGTAATAAAAATTATGTAAATAAATGAAAGTTTTAATCAATGAATTAACAAAAATAAAACTATTATTACCTGCATTTTGTGTGAAAATATCCTGGGATTAAGTCATCTATTGTTTTATTTTGTTTTTCCTAAAATGTGTGCCATAACACCAAAGAACCAAATACAGTCACAAATGATAATACAATAAATATAGTTTGCAAATCGGGGGGAAAAATGGGACCATTTGGCCTAGTCAGAACATACCTAAATTATTGCATATTGTTGTGAACACTGTCTTTGTATAAGTTTAATATAAAGGAGAATACATAGAGGAAAACAACTACGAAATGGTAAACTTTAAAAGTAATTCTATAAAAGAAACTATTAAAAGAGTAGAGGTCTTCAAGCTGGATTATGAAAATTCATTGAAAAAATTTATAATGGATTCCTTCTCATCAATCACATTATTTAACTCTTACCACAATACTAATTTCAACTCAGCTTTCTTCTCTTTGTTTTGGTAAGAGGGTGGGTGTGTTTGTCAGAGAGACAGAGAGGAAATGCCAAAAAAATCACCCCCCATGACAAATAGTCATGCCACAATCCCTTCTCCCCCACTTCTCCCTTATTTCAGGATTTTGGACACTTGCTAACACATTGGTGTGTTTTTCAAGCTGCTGGGTCCAAGACTCAAACCGTAAGATCAGCAATGTGAGATCCATCTCTGGGCTGGTTCCAGTTTTCATTTCTGATGAAATGCTTTATCCTACAGCCTTAATTTAATTATTATCTTCCTTCTGAGAACCTTTGTTCAAATAGATTTTTAACTTTTTATTATGTTACCAAGTTAGCATTTGACACCTGGGACCTAATGCCAATTCTCTTGTTCTTGCTCTCAATGTTGCATGTGCACATGCATGTGTACACAGGTGCTCTTAAAGGAGGGAGTGATGGAGGAGAAGGGACTGCGGAGTGACCATGCACACCTACAGTTTCAATTCTCACCAAGAGTCTAAGCCTCTTGAGACCAGCAGTTAGCATAATGGCTATGTCGCTGGACTCCCATGTAGTCAACCGCAGTTCGAGTCCCAGACCCGATGGCTTAAAACTCACTCCTGGTGCGTGTGCGTGCCTGCCCAAGATCCCAAGAGGAGAACAGAGAAGGGATTGCGGCATGGCCCTTCCCTCCTTGTTTTCTATCTCCCTGTCTCTCTCTGTCTGTCTGGAGATCACACGCACCCAACAGCAAAAACCTCTCTCCAAAAAAGAAGTCTAAGCCTATTGAAGGAAAGGACTATGTTTTATATATCTTTGTACACCTAGAGCTCAGCACAATTTTGTTCATTTATTTCATCGACATTTATTGGCAAATCATTGCATGCTGAGCACTGTGCTGAGATCAGGGTTAAAATGTTTATTTTAATTCCAGTTCTGTTCATAAGCAGCTCACAATATGGAACTAGACACATAAAGCCCAATAATACAAAGTATTGTAGTTAGAACAGCAACAGAGTGCATCTAACCTATCCTGGAGATATGGAAGGGAAA
>NW_006159788.1:237764-248821 GCF_000334495.1 Tupaia belangeri chinensis
ATCACCTCCTAAAGAATGCATGGAAATTACCATCGATATGAATGTGATGAAAAAAGAGGGGCACTGTAGAGATAAAGAGGAGGAGATATTTTAGAAAACTTTATAGGGGGAGATCACTGCCTAAGAAAAAGCTTGAGGGAAGAGACAGGTACAATGCATGGGATCTATCTCTGTTTGGCAGACATGTTTGTTTGTTTGCAAAAAGAGCATTTGGTTTTAAAAAGAGTGTTGTTTTAAGCAACTATTAATATTTCATGCATCCACTGCTCTAAATTAGGATGTCACAAAAACATTTAATACATAAAAGAATGTATGAAAACAAGGCAAGTACTTATAAAATGGTATATCACAACAAAGTAAAAAAAAAAAAACCCTCTCTCTTGTGAAAAATAACCAATTTCAGATATTGCAGTTCGTTATTTGAGGGGGAAAAAAGAAGACTCTTTTTTTGAATCAGAATCAGAATCTTTGATCTGATAAATTAGCCTATCACTTGCGGTTTTACCAGACAAAAGTTGTAGCCGCCTGTAATACTATTTGTTCAAAGGCAGCTCAGTCCTCTGTTTAGTAACCTACAAACAGTACAAACAGTATAGAAGTTCTTAACATGGGATTTGTGAATCTAGATTTCTAGAGGGAGAAGATCTTGAATAACAAAAATTCATATCTTCCTAACCTGACGGAAATTTAGCTTGTCTTTAATTATATGTGTAGGCAACAAGCCGTGTTGTTACTAGCAGCATCTATGACTTGTCATGAGTAGGAATCCCTGATGTTTTCACATGACATCGCAGTTGCTGCAGATGCATCAAGTATCATTTACTTCATAACTTTGAAATTGAAGTTAATATTAAAATTACTGCCAGAATGTTATTAATAATGTGAGAATAAAGAATTAAGTTCATGGGGCCAGCAAGTGGCATGGTAGTTAAGGTGCTGGACACTCCCACATGGCCAACAATGGTTCAAGTTCTGGACCTGGTGGCTTGCTTTCTCATTTTCCCTTTCTTGGTATATCTCTCTAGTCAAATTAAAAGAAATGAATGAATTAATAAAATGAAATAAATGTGTTTTTTAAAATTAAGTTCATTATTGTGTCATAAACTTTTTAAGTCTTAATTACTATTAGGCATATCATTTGGAATTTTGAAATCCTAAGTCATTTGATATATTTATAATATTATTCTTTTGTTTCTTTTTTTCTTTTTTTTTTTTTTTCAGGTTTTTGCCATATGGCATGTGCACTTTCTGGAGAGACAGAGACAGGGAAAAAGAGAGGGAAAGTGAGAAATCACCACACACACTGCAATCCCTTCTTTTTCATTTTCCTCTGAAGATTTTGGGCATGCATGTACACATTTCCAAGCTGCCAGGTCTAAGACTTGAACTGAGACGATGGGAATATGACACCTTAACCACCACACCATCTGCTGGTCTTATTATAGTTTTACTCCAACAAGTGAGTAAAAGACCTTATCAAGACTATCAAAGGCTTCATGCACTGACATAATAACATAAAATAATTTATTTTGGGCCGTCCAGTGGCATGTGGATTATGTTGGCTGGATCCCACACAGCAAACTGTGCTGTTTCAATCCCCATCTCTGCAGCTTGAGAAACTTGCTGTGCAAATGTGTGTTTGTGCCCAAAATCCTAAAAGGAAGTAAGATGGAGAAGGGATTGTGGAGTGACCATGCCTCATGCATGTGTTTTCTCACATTCCCTCTCTTTGTCTCTCTTCAAGGAGCACTTATGCCCTTTAGTAAACATGAAACCAAAAAGTACAAAAAAAATTAATTTTAATTTTAAAAAATAATAAAAGGTGGGACCAGCAGTTAGCCTAATGGCTATGTCGCTGGACTCCCATGTAGTCGACAGCAGTTCGCATCCCGGACCCAGTGGCTTAGAACTCACGCCGGGCGTGTGTACGTGTATGCCCAAGATCCCAAGAGAGGAATGGAGGAGGAGGGATTGTGGCATGGCCATCCCCCCTGGGGGGTGGTTTCTCACTTTCTGTCTGTCTGTCTGGCGAGCGCATGTGCCCTATAGGAAAAACCTCTCCAAAGGGAAAAAAAAAAAAGAATAATAAAAGGAGATTTCAGAAGACTTCTAACTTCTATCTAGGCCACATTTTTAGAGAGATTTTTTGCTATAGGGACAGGGAGAGACAGAGAGACAGAAAGTGAGAAATCACTCCCCAGGAGGGAGGCCCATGCCACAATCCCTTCTCCTCCATTCTCCTGACAGGATTTTTGGCAAGCACGCACATGTGCCCAGCGTGAGTTTTTTTGTTTTGTTTTTAATTATTTTTAAAAAAAACATTCTATCACTATACATCATTTTGTTTGTAAAGTGAATTTACCCAAATGAAATACTTCTCAGACCAGTCCAATTTAGAATATTATACATGTTATCATTAACAGGTAATAAACCATTTCTGTGACCCACAAGTATCAAGACTTTGTATTTTTTCTCCTGCTTTCCTTCTCTATACACTTCCCTTCTTTCTCCACCCTGTTCCACACTGTCTTCTGTGTCCAAAAGTAGTTTCACTACTTTTATGCTCTCCAATATTTCCATCTCTAACATAAAGTCCAGATAGTCGGTATATATTAAGTGCATACATACAGTATCTTTCTTTCATAGCCTGGCTTGCTTCACTCAGTAATCTTCCATATTCAACAACTTTCTATCAAATGCCAGGGCCAAGTTGTTATTTTATGGCTGAATAGTATTCTATAGAGTATATGTGCCACACTTTTTCAATCCATTAATCCATTCATGGACATTTGGGTTGGTTCCATGTCTTTGCAATAGTGTATAATGCTGCAATAAACATTGATGGACAAGCACTTTTCCAACTGAACATTCTTCTGTCTTTTGGGTAGATACCCAGAAGTGAGATTGCTGGATTGCAGGACCAAATAGTAGTTCTAATTGTAGATTTTGAGGAACCTCCATATTGTTTTCCACAGTGGTTGGACCAATTTACATTCCCACCAACAGTGTAGGAGAGTTCACATTTCACCACAACTCCATCAACATATCATTTTTTATATTTTTAAGTTTCACCATTCTGGCAGGGGTTAGGTGGTATCTCATTGTGGTTTTAATCTGAATCTCCATTATGATGAGGCATGTTGAGCATTTCCTCATATGCTTTTTAGGTGTTCATATGTCTTCCTTAGAGATATTTTTGTTCAGCTCATTCATTTTTTTATTGGGTAAATTTTTTTTTTTTTTTTTTTTTTTTTTTTTAGGTAAGCCGCTTGAGTTCCCTGGGTAATTTGGTTATCAGTCCCTTATCTGAGGCATAGTTTACAAAAATATTCTCCCATTCTCAGGGTTGTCAATTTACAATGATTACTGTGTCCTTTGTTACACAGAAACTTCATAATCTGATATATTCCCACTTTAGGGATTATTGCCTGTGTTTTGGGAGTCTTATTTAAGAAGTCTTTGCTTACCCCAATGTCTCCCGGAGTTTCCCCTGTGTTTTCCACTAGTAGTTTTATAGATTGAGGTCTTAGTTTTAGATTTTTGGGCCATTTTGAGGTCATTTTTATTAATGGTGAAAGATGGGGATTCAATTTTATCTTTCTGCAGGTGGATACCCAGTTTTTCCAGCACCATTTGCTGAAGAAGTTTTCCTTTTCCCATTGGATCGATTGGTATCCTTTGTCAAAAATCAGTTGGCTCTAAGTTTTGGGATTTATTTCTAGAGTCTCTATTCTCTCCTCTTGGTCCACCTGTCTGTTTTTGTGCTAATATATTTTTCTGATTATCACAGCTTTGTAGTATATCTTGGGATCAGGGAGTGAGATGTCACCCACTCCACTCTTCTTTCATAGGATAGCTTTGGTAATATGAGGTTTTTTACAATTCCAGACAAATTCTATGATTGTCTTTTCTAGATCTGTGAAGAATGTCTCTGGTATTTTGATTGGAATTGGATGAAATATATAGATTAATATGGGTAGAATTGCCATTTCGATTATATTAATTTTCTAATCCTGGAACATGGAATGTCCTTCCAATTTTTTTGTGTCATTTCAGTATCTTTTTAAATATTTTCAAGTTTTCTTTGTAAAGGTCTTTGACTTCTTTAGTTAGGTTTATCCTAGGTATCTTATATATTTTGTGGCTATGGTAAAAAAGGATTTCTATCTTCAGCTCTACCTCGTTCTACTAGTTTGTATATAGAAATGCTATAGATTTTTAGATCCTGACACTTTGTTCATTTATTACTTCAAGAAGTTTTTTTTTTTATGGAAACCTTTGAGTATTTTTAGTATACTATCATGTCATCTGCAAATAAAGATATTTTTAACTCTTCTTCGCCTATTTGAATGTCTTTTATATTATTCTCTTTCCTGATTACATTGGCTAAGACTTCCAGCACTATACTGAAAAGAAGTGGAAAAAGTAGGTAGCCTTGTCTAGTACCAGTTTTTAGTGGAAAAAAATTTAGCATACGGTTAGCTATAAGTTTTTAATATATGGTTTTTATGACCCTTTTATACAAATCTTGCTAAGAGTCTTAATCATGAAGGGATGATATATTTTATCAAATACTTTCTCTGCATTGACTGAAATGATCATATCTTTTTATCTTTCTCTTTGTTAATATTTTATTATGTGTATGGTCTCAAATATGTCAAATCACATTTGCATTCCTGGAATGAAGCTACCTGGTCATAATGTATAATTTTTTTATATGTTGTTGAATATGAATTCCAAGTATCATGTTGAGAATTTTTGCATCTATATTTATCAGAGATATTGATCTGTAGTTTTCCTTTTTGTTATGGCTTTGGGAATGAGGATGATGGAGGCTTCATAAAATGAATTTGTGAGGTTTCTTCCTTTTGGATCTTTAGAAATAATTTGAGTAGAATGGGGTTTAATTCTTCCATAAAAGTTTTGTAGGATTCAGAAATGAACCCATCAGGACCTGGGCTTTTCTTTGTCTAGAAGTTATTTATTACTGATTTAATCTCATGGCTTGTTATGGGTCTATTCAGATTTTCGATGTCCTCCTGATTCAATCTTAGTAGATTATATGCATCCAGGAAATTTGTCCATCTCCTCTATGTTCTTTTGTTTGTTGGCATATAGTCGCTCATTGTATCCTCTAATGATGTCTTGTATTTCTATTGTGTCTGTGGCAACATTGCCTGTTTCTTTACATATTTGATTTATCTTGTTTCTTTCTTCTTCTTTATCAGTCTAGCTAATGGTGTGTCAATCTTCTTTATCTTTTCAAAGAATCAGCTTTTGCTTTCATTTATTTTCTGTATAGTTCTTTTTTATTTTATTTTATTTATTTCTGCTCAAATCTTTATTATTTCTTTTTGCCTGGATTTCTTGTTGTTGTTGTTGTTTTTCCAGTTCCCTAAGGCAGGATGTTAGGTTGTGTATTTGCCACCTTTCCACCTTCTCCTAATGCACCCTAACTGTTATGAATTTCCCTCTTGTGACTGCTTTTGCCATGTCCCATGGATTATAGAAAGTTGTGTACTCATTACCAATTGTTTTTATAAATTTTTGATTTCAGGCTTAATTTATTCAATAGTTAAGAAGTCATTCAGAAGTAGGTTGTTTTGTTTCCATGTGTTTGTGTATTTTTGAGGATTTTTCTTGAAGTTAATATCGAGTTTAATTCCATCATGGTCAGAGAAGCTGCTGGATGTAGTTTCTATGTCTTTGAATTAGTAAAGGATAGATATTTTCCCTATCATATAGTTAATCATTGAAAAGGTTCCATGCGGGGGTGAGAAAAATGTATATTTTGTGGTCTTATGGTGGAAAGTTCTAGAGATGTCTATCAAGCCCATTTGATTTATAGTATTATTTATTTTTTGTCTAGAAGATCCGTCTAAAGGAGATACTGGAGTGTTGAAATCCCCAACAATTACAGTGTTACAACATATCTCTCCTTTTAGCTCTACAAGTCTTTCCTTCATCCAACTCCTGAATTGGATGGATAGATATTTATAAGCATTGTGTCCTCTTGATGAATTAGTCCATTTCCTATTATATAATGTTTTTTTTTTGTCTTTTCTTACAGTTTTTGTCTTAAAGCCTATTTTGTCTGAAATCACTATCACAACTCCAGCCCTTTTCTGATTTCCATGTGCATGCAATACCTTTTTCCAGTCCTTTACTTTTAGTCTATGAATGTCTTCATCCATAAGGTGTGTTCCTTGTAGGCAACAAATAGAGGGTTTCTGGTATTTGTTTGTTTGTTTGTTTTATCCATTCAGTCAGTCTGTGTCTCTTAATTGAAGAATTTAATCCATTAACATTCAAGATTATTATCGATATTTCTGGACATGTTTCTATCATTAAGTGATTCATTTTCTTGGTTTTTATTTTTTTCTAATATCTGTCTGCCTGACTTTTTAGTTATCCTGGTACAGCACAACCTTCAGAACTTCCTGAAGAGCTGGTCTGGAGTTGGTAAATCCTTTCAAGTTTTGTTTATCTGAGAATATTTTTATCTTTTCTTCCCATATGAAGGATAATCTTGCCAGGTATAGTATTCTTGGTTGAAATTGTTTTTCATTTAACACTTTGACTATATTTCCTTATTCTTTCCTTAACTACATTGTTTCTGAGGAGAGGTCCTATGTTAGCCTGCTATGATAACCTTTGTAAGTAACTTAATGTTTCTCTCTTATCAATTTTAGTATCTTGTCTTTGTCTGTGGTTTTGGCCAATTTGGCTATGATGTACCTTGGAAAGGATCTTCTTGGGTTGATTCTATTTGGGGTGCTATGTATTTCTTTTCTTCTTCTTTATTTTATTTATTTTTTTTTGAGAGGTTTTTGCTATAGGGTACATGCACTCCCCAGAAAGACAGAGAGAGACAGAAAGCAAGAAATCACCCCCCACCAGGGGTGATGGCCGTGCCGCAATCCCTTCTCCCCCATTCTTCTCTTGGGATCCTAGGCACGCACACACATGCCCAGCTTGAGTTTAAGCCACCAGGTCTGGGACTCGAACCATGGTCAACTACATGGGAGTTCAGCGACATAGCCATTACTCTGACTGTTGGTCCCGCTATGTATTTCTTGGCTCTGAATATTTGAATGCCTCTCTAGTTTTGGAAAGTTTTCTTCCAGGATTTCATGGAATAAATTATTAATGCCCTTAATATTTTCTTTCTCTTCTGGGATACCAATTATCCAAATGATATCTAGTATTTCTCATATATTATCCTCATTTTTCTTGGTTGTTTTCTTATTATTTTTGATAATTTTTTATAGGTTAGAGGTTTTGTCTTCTACATTTGAGATTTGATCTTCTGTGTGAGCTAATCTACTTTTAATACTTTTGAGGGAGGTTTTAATTTCCTGTATAACATTGTTCATCTTTATCAATTCCGTTTGATTCATTTTTATGGTGTCTATTCCTTTTTTTAAATCATGAAAGGCCTTCCTCATCTCCTGGAGCTCATTGTCTCTTTTTTCTTGCATCTCACTTAGTTTGGTCACTATAAACATTTGGAATTGTTTATCTGACATTTCCATGAGTTCCATTGTGTTGTCTATGGGTGATGAGAAATTGGTATTTTCCCTTGGGGGAGAAATAGTTTGTTGGTTTTTCATATTTTTTGTGCCTGTGTGGTGGTTTCTAGTCATCTGGTGATCTATACGTTCTTTCCTAAAGTCTTCAAGGTAGCTGTGTGCATTCAAAGGCATGCAAAAGTAGACAATTGGTGATCTTTCTTCTGCTTTACCTCCACTTTGCTCATCAGGACATTGCACTGTTATTACTGGTCCTGGGAGTCCATAATCCTCCCTGTTTCTAGAGAACAGGTGTGCTTGAAACTGAGCTGCTGAGCTTCAATTCAGGCACAAAAAAGAGACTGGGCAATGCACGTTAAGCTGCAAGCTGTAGAAAATGCAAAGTCTTGAAAGTCCAGAGTGAGTGAGGGGATGAGCCACAGGTCCCAGGCATAAAGCCTTCCAGCTGTAAGAGTCCTGACATATGGCAAGCCCCTTCACTGGAAAGGGTGTCTGAATTGGGCAGGAAGGGGCGCACCAAAGTCCCAAGCAACAAACCTGAGAGTCCAAAGGCAATGGGGAAGGGGATGAGCCACGGGTCCCAGCTGTATAACCTTCTAGCCACAGGCGGCTGGCCTTACGATAAGGCTCTTTGCTGGAATGGGTCCCAGCATGAGTTTTAAGTCACCAGGTCTAGAACTCAAACCGCAGTGGACTACATGGGAGTCCAGCCACTTAACCGTAATGCCTTCTGCTGGTCCCAAGGGCCACACTTTTTTTTCTGTTTTTTGTTGATTTGTTTTTTTTTTTCTTTTCTGAATTCTTGGGCTCTTTCTAAAAATATTTTCATAGTTCATTATATGATGCTAATTATACATTAAATAATCTTTATTAACTTTTTGTTTTTATAGTTCTTTATCAGGGCTTAAACTATTTGCAAGTGGGAAGGCAATCACTACCTAAAGTTTCATTTTCCAAAATTTTAAAGATAAGAATAAGTCAAATGTAATCTTATGCACATCTTTTCTTTCAAACCAAACTTCCCATTCCCACTGAGAAATAGATTCTCAGGCCATCCATATTCCTCTCTGACACAAATGCTTATAAATCTCCTTTTACAGATTGATTTGTTGTTATTTTCTCCACTTGTAACTGAGGGCTAGACAGTAGAGTATTGCATGCTACTTTTTTGATGTTTGACTGACTTTGGCTTTAGGGTTCTCTTAGTGCTAGTTCATTGACGAGATAGGACATTGTCACCTGAATGACTCAGTGCCTGAGTCACCAGAGTATCACTGTCATGCCATAGTGATGACAGCTCTTTCAGGCTTTTTACAGCATTCTCTGACTCCATTTCATTCTGCCTCTGAGCCAGCTTGCCTTAGGGTTAGCAACAAGACGATCTTACCTCATTGCTAGCTTTAAAGGCCTTCCATCCGCAATGGATAAAGAAGTGTGGATAATATTAGTAGTGCCTTTGGTGCCCCTATAGGCACATCCATCCACATTTAAATACACGTTTTTATGTTTAGGCATTTATTTCTAGCTGTGAAATATTGCAATGGCTTAAACATTAGCATACCAATCCTGGCCTGAGGTCTGGGGGAGATTTATGTTGAACATTTTTGATGCCATTATTCACACTATGTGTAAAGCTGAGTAAGACTTTCTTCTGAATCATAGTAATACCAGATTCATACCCTACTAGCTGTTCAGCTAGAAATCTAATTTTTAAACCTCAGTTATACTTCAATGTTAAAAAAGTTCAAGCCAATGATGTCAGCATGGCATTTGCAAATATAAATGTCTATAGACTAAAAGAGAGCCAGGTAAAAATCCTGGCTCTGTTGTTTATCAGCTATATGACTTTGACTAAGGACTTAATCTCACTTAGCCTCGTTTTCCTTGCCTATAAAATCACTACTGTTGTAAGCATTAAATAGAGGAATCAGAAAGTAAAAAGGTCAGTTCTGTGGCATCGTAGTTAGAGCAGATGGATCCCACATGGCCAACTGTGAGGTTGTGAGGTCCACAGTCTGGCCTTTGCAGCATGTGTATGCATGCCCCAAATCCCCAAAGGATGGAGAAAGGGAGGAAAAGGGATTATGGTGTGACCATGCAAGGAGGGTGCTTCCTCCTCTCCCTCTCTGTCTCCTTCATGCAAGCACATACACTCTAGAAATAATAAAATAATAATAACTAATTATAATAATTAAATAAAAAATTTAAATAGCCTACTATTTAGTTGCTGCTCAATGAAAGAAGGCTATGGTAATTGTTGTCATTGATGCATAGCGATGCACAATAAGGTTTAACATCTCCTGGGCCAGATTGAACAAGAGAAGCATGGAGACATTTTTGTCAGTGATAGAAGGAGCAGTCAAGCTCATCTATTTTACCTGCCTCATCCTACAAAGCAGGAAAGTCAGACACACAGAGAGGTTAAGTGGTTTATCCAAGATCACTTTATTATTCATATAATAGAAGAGCTGAGGCAAGATCTATTTCTTCTGGCCTGAATTCTGTTGCTCTAATATGAGGACCTGCGCTTCATGGCACAAAGCCAAGGCACTGAGGCAGAGCACTTGCTCATATAGTAACAAATCTCCATCTCCTGCGTACAGAGGAAATGTTCTAGGGGTTATAAGAGCAATGAAAAGAAACCAGCTGTCTCTCCACATCTTAAAGCTCCTTGTTGAGATATTTTACTCCTGTGAGTCCTGGAACCACAAAGCAAGCAGATGAACTGGCTTTATACGAACCTTTTTTTTTTTTTTTTTTGAGAAGTTTTTTGGCTATAGGGTGCAGGCACTCACCAGAGAGAGGCAGAGACAGAAAGCAAGAAATTACCCCCTAGGGGGATGGCCACATCGCAATCCCTTCTCCTCCTTTATCCTCTCGGGATCTTGGGCACACACGCACATGCGCCTGGAGTGAGTTTAAGCCATTGGGTCCGGGACTTGAACTGTGGTCGGCTACATGGGAGTTCAGCAACACAGCCATTATGCTAACAACTGGTCCTCAAACCTTTTTTTATTTTAGAAAGATTTTTACTATAGAGTGCTTGTGCTTGTGCTTGCTGGAGAGACAGAAAGCAAGGAATCGCTTCCAGGGGGATGGTCACATCACAATCCCTTCTCTTCCATTCTCCTCTCAGGATTTTTGGTACACACACACACATGCCCAGCATGAGTTTCAAGCCTCTGGGCCCAGGACTCAAACTGCAGACAGCCATGTAGGAGTCCAGCAACATAACCACTACACCAACTGTTGGTCCCAAACCTTCTCTTTATACACCACAAAGAGCACCAACTGGATTAAGACTGTATACAATTAGGGGCTGGACAGCAGTCCAGCAGGGGTAGGATGCTCTGTGAGACTCACCCACAAGGGAATGTTCTGGGATCATGTCCAGAGACCTCCCTGAGTGTGCCAGACCTGCAAGTGTGTTGGCCACATATATATGCAGATTTGGGCATGGGTAGGCCTAGAGGTGGAAGGGAAGATTTCAAGCAATGATGCCATACCACAGTCCCTTCTCCTCCA
>NW_006159789.1:0-3991 GCF_000334495.1 Tupaia belangeri chinensis
CATCTCAAGGCACTTGGCAAGCAAGGGGACACGCTGCACCCAGTGCTGGCCATCCTGAACCCCAGTAAAGGACCCACGCTGACCCCGAGGCAAGTACAAAGTTGCTCCTTTATTTCTTTCTTCTCTACTATCCCCCCTTCTTTTGTAAATTAATCCCTGTGTGTCTCTCTAGAGCTTGCCCCCTTGGCAGCCGCTTCCTGGCACATCTCAAGGCACCTAGAGAGCAAAGGGGGCACGCTGCGCTCACTGCTTCCCTTCCAAACCCCAAGTCCATGACCCACCCAGACCCCTAGGCAGGTACAGTTCTTCCAGTTTTTTTTTCTTCTTTAATGTCCCTCATTCTTTTGTAAATTCTGACCTGTCTGTCTCTCCACAGCTTCTGCCTTTGGCGGCAGCTCCCTGGCACATCTCAAGCACCTGGTGAGCATGGGGGCACACCGTGTCCACTGCTTCCATTACATACCCCCAGTCTAGGACCCACCCCAACCCCTAGCAGGTAGAAAGTTCCTCCGTTTTTATTTATTCTTTACTGTCCCCCATTCTTTTGTAAATTCCTCCCCCTCTGTCTCTCCACAGCTGGCGACTTTGGCAGCAGCTGCCTGGCACATCTCTAGGCACCTGGCTAGCAAGGGGGCACCCTGTGTCCACTCCTTCCCTTCCAGACCCAAAGTCCAGGACATACCCACACACCTAGGCAGGTAGAAAATCCCTCCAGTGTTTTTTTCTTCTTTATTGTGCCCCATTCTTTTGTAAATTCCTCCCCCTCTGTTTCTCCACAGCTGGAGCCTTTGGCAGCAGATTCCTCACACATCTGAAGGCATCTGGTGAGCAAGGGGGCACACTGCACCTACTGTTTCCCATCCCCACCCCCAGTTCATGACCCATCCAGACCCCCAGGCAAGTAGAAAGTTCCTCCATTTTTTTTTCTACTTTACTGCCCCCATTCTTTTGTAAATTTCTCCCTGTCTGTCTATCCACATCTTGGGACATTGGCTGGCATATCTCAAGTCACCTGGCAAGCAAGGGGGGCCGCCGACTCAGTCCATGACCCACCCAGACCCCTAGGCAGGTAAAAAGTTCCTCCATTTTTTGTTTTCTTGATTGTCCCTCATTCTTTTGTTAATTCCGACCTGTCTGTCTCTCCACAGCTTGTGCCTTTGGCAGCAGCTGCCTGGCACATCTCAAGGCACCTGGTGTGCAAGAGGGCAAGCTGTGCTCACTGCTTCCCTTCCTGACCCCCAGTCCAGGACCCACCCAGATCCCTAGACAGGTAGAAAGTTCCTACAGTTTTTCCCCTATTTACTGTCCCCCATTCTTTTGTAAATTTCTCCCCATCTGTCTGTCCACAGCTTGCGCCTTTGTCAGCAGCTTCCTGGCACATCTCAAGGCACCTGGTGTGCAAGAGGGCAAGCTGTGCTCACTGCTTCCCTTCCTGACCCCCAGTCCAGGACCTACTAAGACCACTAGGCAGGTAGAAAGTTCCTCCATTTTTTTTTTCTTCTTTACTGTGCCCCAATCTTTTGTATATTAATCCCCACCTGTATCTCCACAGCTTGTGATTTTAGCGGCAACTGCCTGGCACATCTCAAGGCACCTAGCGAGCAAGGAGTCACGCTGCACCCACTGCTTCCCTACCAAACCACAGTCCAGGATCCACCCAGGCCCCTAGGCAGGTAGAAAGTTTTCTAGTATTTTCTTCTTTACTGTCCCCCATACATTTGTAAATTACTCCCCGTCTGTCTCTCCACAGCTTGCACCTTTGGCGGCAGCTATATGACAATGCTTAAGGCACTGGGCAAGCCAGGGGGCATGCTGGGCCCACTGCTTACTTTCCAAACCCCCCAGTCCAGGACCCACCCAGACCCCTAGGCAGGTAGAAAGTTTCTCCACTGTTTTTTTCTTCTTTACTGTCCTACTTTCTTTTGTAAATTCCTCCCAGTCTGTCTCTCCACAGCTTGCACTTTTGGTGACAGTTGCCTGGCACATCTCAAGGCTCCTGGCGAGCATGGGGACATGCTGTGCCCACTGCTTCCCTTCCAGACCCCTAGTCCAGAACCTACCAAGACCCCTAGGCAGGTAGAAAATTCTACTATTTTTATTTTCTTTGTTAATGTCCCCATTCTTTTGTAAATTCCTCCCCTTCTGTCTCACCACAGCTTTCGTCCTTGGTGGCCACTGCCTGGCACATCTCAATGAACCAGGCAAGCATGGGAGCACGCTGCGAAGACTGCTTCCCTTCTGGACCAGGACCAGTCCAGGACCCACCCAGACACCTATGCAGTTAGATAGTTTCTTCATTTTTTTTTTTCTTCTTTACTGTCCCCCATTCTCTAGTAAATTCCTCCCGGTCTGTCTCAGCATATATTTAGCTTTTGGAAGCAGCCGCCTAGCACATCTCAGGACACCTTGTGAGCAAGGGGGCATGCTACACCCACTGCTTCCCTTCCAGACCCCCAGTACAGGACACATCCAGAACCTAAGGCAGGTAGAAAGTTCCTCGATTTTTTTCTTCTTTCCTACCCCCCAATCTTTCGTAAATTCACCCCCATCTGTTTCTCCACAGCTTGTGCCTTTGGTGGCAGCTGCCTGGCACATCTCAAGGCACCTGGCGAGCAAGGGTGCATGCTGCGCCCACTGCTTCCCTTCCAGACCCCCAGTCCAGAACCCACCCAGATCCCTAGATAGGTTGAAAGTTCCTCCATTTTTTTTTCTATACTGTCCCCCATTCTTTTATAAATTCCTCCCTGTTTGTCTCTCCACAGCTTGTGCTTTTTGTGGCAGCTGCCTAGCACATCTCAAGACATCTAGGGAGAAAGGGGCCCTTGCAGATCCCCTGTCCAGGACTCTCCAAGACCCCTTGGGAGGTACAAAGTTCTTCTATTTTTTTTTCTTTTTTAATGTCCCCATTCTTTTGTAAATTCCTTCCGTCAGTCTCTCCACAGCTTTAGTCCTTGGCGGCTGCTGCCTGGCACATCTCAATGAACCTGGCGAGTGTGGGGGCACTGTGAAGACTGCTTCCCTTCCGGACCTCCAGTCCAGGACCCAGCCAGACACCTATGCAGGTAGATAATTCCTCCATTTTTTTTCTTCTTTACTGTCCCCCATTCTTTTGTAAATTCCTCCTGGTCTGTCTCAGCATGTATTAAGCCTTTGACGGAAGCCACCTAGCACATCTCAAGGCACCTGGCAAGCCAGGGGGAACGCTGGGCCTTTGGTGGCAACTGCCTGGCAAACCTCAAGGCACCTGGCAAGCAAGAGGGCATGCTGCATCTACTGCTTCCCTTCCAGATCCCCAGTGGAGGACCCACCCAGACCCCTAGGGAGGTAGAAAGTTCCTCTATTTCTTTTTTCTCCTTTACTGTCCGCCATTCTTTGGTCAATTCCTCCCGGTCTGTATCTGCATAGCTTGAGCCTTTGGCAGCAGCTGCCTAGCACATCTCTAGGCACCTGGTGAGCAAGGGGTAATGCTGGGCCCACTGTTACCCTTCAAGACTCACAGACCAGGTCCCACCCAGACCCCTAGGCCAGTAGAAAGTTCTTCCATATTTTTTTCTTCTTTACTGTCCCCCATTCTTTTGTAAATTCCTACCAGTCTGTCTCTCCATAGGCACCTGGCAAGCAAGGGGGCATGCTGTGCTCACTACTTCCCTTCAAGATCTCCAGTCCAGGTCCCACCCAGACCCCTAGGAAGGTAGAAAGTTCCTCCATGTTTTTTTCTTCTTTACTGCCCCCTATTCTTTTTTTTTAATTGTTATTTTTTTTAATTTATTCATTTTCTACATTAATTCACTATACACCATCACAACACACAAATGAATTTTCCATCCAAAATACACTGTGCATTGGCTCAATCAAGCACATCAACATACATGTTCTCAGCAAATAATTTTCCAATTCTTATGTCCTGCATACCTTGCCTTTTGTTTTGCCATCCTTGATTCCCCATCCCCCACCCTCTGCCATGTCCCATCCTCCTCCCACATTGTCCCTG
>NW_006159789.1:5510-11441 GCF_000334495.1 Tupaia belangeri chinensis
GCGCAGGCACTGCCGCTGCATTGCACCACGCATGGCGGGGTGGGGGGGCACACCCCCTATTCTTTTGTAAATTCCTCCCTTTCTGTCTAACCACAGCTTGCACCTTTGGCGGCAGCTGCTTGGCACATCTCAAGGCAACTGGTGAACAAGGGGGCATGCTGTACCCACTGATTCCCTCCAAACTGCCTGTCCAGGATCCACCCAGTGCCTTGTCCACCCAGTGCCTTGGGTGGTAGAAAATTCCTTTAATTGTTTTCTTTTTTACTATCCCCCATTCTTTTGTAAATTCCTCTCTTTCTGTCTCTCCTCTGCATGGACTTTTGGTGGCAGCTGCCTGGCACATCTCAAGGCATCTGGCGAGCATGGGGACATGCTGCACCCACTGCTTCCCTTCCAAACTGCCTGTCCAGGACCAACCCAGTGCCCTTGGCTGGTAGAATGTTCCTCCATTTTTATTTTCTTCTTTACTGTCCCCCATTCTTTTGTAAATTCCTCCCCTCCTGTCTCTACACAGCATGCACTTTTGGCAGCAGCTGCCTTGCATATCTCAAAGCACCTGGCGACCAAGGGGGCATGCTGAGCCCACTGCTTCCATTCTAGACCCTCTGTCCTGAACTCACCTGCACCCCCAGGCTGATAGAGTGTTCCTCCATTTATTTTTCTTCTTTAATGTCCTCCATTCTTTTGCAAATCCTCCTCTTATGTCTCTCCACAGATTGTGCCTTTGGCGGCAGCTGCTTCGCACACCTCGAGGCACCTGTTGAGCAAGGAGGAATGCTGTGCCCACTGCTTCCATTCCAGACGCCCAGTCCAGGACCCACCCAGACCCCTAGAAAGGTAGAAATTTCCTCCATTTTGTTTTTCTTATTTACTGTCCCCCATTCTTTTGTAAATTCTTCCCCGTTTGTCTCTCCACAGCTTGAGCCTTTGGCGGCAGCTGCCTGGCACATCTCAAGGAACCTGGCAAGCAAGGTGGCATGCTGCACCCATTGCTTTTCTTCCAGAACCCCATTCCAGGACCCACCCAGACCCCTAGGAAGGTAGAAAGTTCTTCTATTTTTTTTCTTTTTTACTGTACTGCATTCTTTTGTAAATTCCTCCCCGTCTGTCTCACCATAGCTTCTGCCTTATGTGGCAACTATATGGCAGACCATAACACACCTGGCGAGCAAGGAGGCATGCTGGACCCACCTCATCCCTTACAGACCTTCAGTCCAGGACCCACCCAGACCCTTAGGCTGGTAGAATGTTCCTTCATTTTTTTTTCTTCTTTACTGCCCCCCATTCTTTTGTAAATTCCTCCCTGTCTCTCTCTCCACAGCTTGTGCCTTTGGCAGAAGCTACCTGGCACATCTCAAGGCACCTGAAGCAAGAGGTCTTGATGCGCCCACTGCTTCCCTTCCAGACCCCTAGTTGAGGACCTACTCACACCCCTAGGCAAGTAGAAATTCCTCCATATTTTTTTCTTCTTTACTATCCCCCTTCTTTAATAAATTCCTCCCTGTCTGTCTTTCCACAGCTTGCACCTTTGGCGGCAGCTTCCTTGCACTTTTCAATGCATCTGGCGAGCAAGGGGGCATGATGGACCCACTGCTTCCCTTCCAGACCCACAGTCCAGGACCCACCTAGACCCTGTAGGCAGGTAGAAAATCCCTCCAGTATTTTTTCTTCTTTACTGTCCCCCATTATTTTGTAAATTCATCCCCATCTGTCTCTTCACAGCTTGTGCCTTTGGCGACAGCTGCCTGGCACATCTCAAGTCACCAGGTGAACAAGGGGGCACCTGCGCAAACTTCACCCCTTCCAGACCCACACTCCTGGACCACACGGACCACTAGGCAGGTAGAGAGTTCTTCCATTTTTTCCTTCTTTCCTGTACCACATTTCTTTTGAAATTTTTCCCTGTCTGTCTCTCTACAGCTTGTGCCTTTGGCAACAGCTGCCTGGCACATCTCAAGGCAACATGTGCAAGTGGGCATGCTGTGCCCACTGCTTCCTTTCCAGACCCCCACTCCAGGAACCATCCAGTCCCCTAGGCTGGTAGAAAGTTCTTCCATTTCCTTTTCTTCTTTACTATCCCCCATTCATTTGTACATTCCTTGCCTTCTGTCTCTCCACAGCTTCCGACTTTGGTGGCAGCTGCCTGAAGCACCTCAAGGCACCTTGCGAGCAAGGAAGCAAGCTGCACCCACTGCTTCCATTCCAGACCCAGTCCCGGGCCCACCCAGACCCCAATGGGGGCAAATGGACAAACGAGGTCAAAAGTACCTCCATTTTTTTCTGCTTTATTGTTTCCCATTCTTTTGTAAATTTTTCCCCGTTTGTCTCCCCACTGCTTGTGCCTTTGGCGGCAGGTGCCTGGCACATCACAGGGGACCAGGTGAACAAGGTGCCACGCTGCGCCCACTTCACCCATTATAGGCCCCCATTCCTGGACCCACCCAGACCCCTAGGCAGGTAGAAAGTTCCTGCAATTTTTTTTCTTCTTTATGGTCACCAGTCTTTTGTAAATTCTTCCCCATCTATCTTTCCATAGCTAGCGCTTCTGGCGGCAGCTGCCAGGCACATCTCAAGGCACCTGGCAAGCAAAGGGGCATGCCATGCCCACTGCTTCCCTTCCAGACCCCCAGTCCTGGACCCACCCAGACCCCTAGGCAGGTAGAAAGTTCCTGCAATTTTTTTTCTTCTTTATGGTCACCAGTCTTTTGTAAATTCTTCCCCATCTATCTTTCCATAGCTAGCGCTTCTGGCGGCAGCTGCCAGGCACATCTCAAGGCACCTGGCAAGCAAAGGGGCATGCCATGCCCACTGCTTCCCTTCCAGACCCCCAGTCCTGGACCCACCCAGAACCCTAGTCTTTATGAAAGATCCTCCATTTTTTTTTTCTTCTTCACTGTCCCCCATTCTTTTTTTTTTTTGTCATCATAATCTTCTTTATATTACATTGGATTACATATAACTTTACAGGGTATTACATTGCTTTTTCAAAAGGAAATGTCATGCATGTCAGTCAGTACAGAGACATTAATCTTCTACTTCAACATTCAATATCTTTTCTATGTTTTCCCCAATCATTATTATTATTATTCTAATTATTTTTTAAAGCAGTCAATTGCTATTTCTCATTTCCCTTGTTGTGGGAGGCTGCGTACCAGCGAGTCTGCTGAGGTTGCTCAGGGAGCAAACAATTACCATGATTGGTTCCCTTCCAAAAACCTGACCTTCAAAACTTGCTCTGATTGGCCACTAGCAACCCTCAAATTTGCATATCCAGCACCTCATGACTGGTCCAAAAGCAACCAATCACAGCCCACCGTTTACAACCCACCAGAGTGTATATAACCACGATGCCTGGCCCACAGTAGTCAGACAAAGGTGACCAGGAAGATGACAATGACCAGGAAGATGACGACAACTAGGAAGACGATGACTGAAGAGCCTGAAGAGTTGAAACACGGCGCAGTCTCCAGATGACCCTGAAGATCCTGAAGAGCTGACACTGCATCATTTCCAGACGACCTGGGAGACCCTGAAGAGTTGTAACACTACATCATCTCTGGATGACCCTGAAGAGCTGTGACACTGCGTCGTCTCTGTGCTGCTCACGGTAAATGACGCGACCCTTAAGAGTTGTGACATGGCGTCGTCTCTGTGCTGTACCATGCTGCCCACAATAAACAGACAACACTGAAGACACGGTGTCATCTCCATGCTGTAACACTATGCCACTTGTGCTGGCTCTTACTCCTTCACTCAGGAAACCTGTTCAGCTATCCCCCTGGGTCGGGACACCTGGCGCTTGAACAGGGATGGGACACCTGGTGCCTGAACAGGGACAGGACACCTTGCGTCCGAACAAGGGACCTGAGTATGAAGGATCCAATGAAGAGCATCCGGGAAGGGGACGGCAGAGTATCATCCCGAGACAGGACAGCAGAGAATCGTCCGAGGAGGGGACGGCAGAGAATCGTCCCGAGATAGGACAGCAGAGAATCGTCTGGGGAGGGGATGGCAGAGAATCGTCCCGAGATGGGATGGCAGAGAATCGTCTGGGGAGGGGATGGCAGAGAATCATCCTGAGATAGGACAGCAGAGTCATCCAGGAGGGGACAGCAGAGAATCATCCCGAGAAAAGTCGCAGAGGAGGACGGCAGAGAATCGTCCTGAGAAAGGCTACAGAAAGGGACAGCAGAAAATCATCCCGTGAGTAACAAAGATCGCTTACTTATAAGTAATAAGGTTAATAATGGGACAATTAAGAATGGTAATAATGGGACAAGAACTTAGTCAGCACGAGCAAGAGCTTAGTCAATATGAACAAGAGCTTAGTCAGCACGAACTATTCGTTCATGGCTTAAAGGAAGCCCATGCCACTATGGTCAATCTAACCAAGGATTCTAAAATTGAAAAGGAACAGGGAGAGGATCTTATTTCCCTAGATAGTGAGGAAGAAGTTAAAAGCCCTGAAGGCAAGACAAAACCAAAAAAATCCAAAATGCTAAAGAACAAAAATAACCTTAAGGCCCTATAAGAGCCAAAGAGAAATGAGTCAAAAACTGAGTCAGTTTTTTGGACAATGTGCTGCTGTTTATCATATTTCTATATGGTCTCTGCTTGGGATGGTTATGTGTTTATCATCAACCTTATTCCACTGCATGTGTTTGTGTTGTTACTGCTGCAGAGATATAGCAAAAGAGTCTACATATCATATAGCATTTTCTACATTGTGGGTTTAATATTATCCATGCAGATACCTTTTGTATCGCAATTAGAGGAACTAAAAACCAATACAGACAAAGAAACAAAACTAGTTCAGAGATCACATATGGCATACTTTGAGACATTCCCTGTTATGGAAACTACAGATCCCCAAGGAGAGGTTTGGCGCTGTCACAGCAGGTTTATGGTAAAAGAGATTAAGGCAGTAGTCGCCCAATACGGAGCTACTGCTCCATATACCTTAGCTATAGTTGAAGCTATCACCGAGGGCTGGCTCACACCATCTGAGTGGCAAACATTAGCCCGAGCTATCCTTAAATCTCAAAACTCTCAGCCTTTATGTTCCCCTAACTGCCTTCTGTCTTGTTTTACAGGAATGCTGCTGCTTTTATGCCAACAAGTTCAGCACCGTTCGTGACAAGATACATCACCTCCAAGAATTTCTCCAACAACATTGCCGATGGTCTGCTGAAATGGTCTCCTCCCTTTCCTGCTCCCCCTCCTTGGCCAATTCATTCTATTTTTAATTGTTTGCTCACTGGGACCTGTTATATGCAGCCTATTCAGGTCCACTATACTAGATTGGAGATGGAAAACCAACACTCCTATACTAGTCTCTCCTGAAGCACTGAATCAGTTAGCCAAAGATGGGTAAGAGAGTCTGAACTATTTAGTCCTTCCACCTAAGACAGGAAGCCCGTCATAGCTATGGGACTCTCCAATGACAGGTGAGAATGGACATATGGTTCCATAAACGACTTCAACCTAAGACAGGCACGATTCCCCCAGACCTTTTCCACATCTCTCAAATTAAAACAGAGAGAGGGAATATGTGGGAGGCTGCGCACCAGCGAGTCTGCTGAGGTTTCTCAGGGAGCAATCACCATGATTGGTTTCCTTCCAAAAACCTGACCTTCAAAACCTTGCTCTGATTGGCCACTAGCATCCCTCAAATTTGCATATCCGGCACCTCATGATTGGTCCAAAAGCAACCAATCACAGCCCACTATATACAACCAATCACGGCCCACCATTTACAACCAATCATGGCCCACCATTTACAACCAATCACGGCCCACTGTTTACAACCCACCAGAGTGTATATAACCACAATGCCTGGCCCACAGTAGCCAGATGAAGACGACCAGGAAGATGATGACAACCAGGAAGATGACAATGACCAGGAAGACGATGACTGAAGAGCCTGAAGAG
>NW_006159789.1:11550-12052 GCF_000334495.1 Tupaia belangeri chinensis
AGATTACATCGTCTCTGGACGACTCTGAAGAGCTGTGACAATGCGTCATCTCCATGCTGCTCATGGTAAATGACGCGACCCTTAAGAGTTGTGACACAGCGTCATCTCTGTGCTGTACCGTGCTGCCCACAATAAACAGACGACACTGAAGACACAGTGTCGTCTCCATGCTATAACATTACACCGCTTGTCCTGGCTCTCACTCCTTCACTCAGGAAACTTGTTCAGCTGTCCCCCCAGGTCAGGACAGCTTGTAAAAATACTTTGCCCATCATGAAATACTTCTCAGACCAATCCAGTTGAGAATACTATGCATGTCATCATCAACAGTTAATAAGCCATATCTGTTTCTCACTAACGTCCTGCCTCTCTATTGTTCACTTGCTATCTTTCTCTATCCTCTTCTCTTCACTTCCCCCATTCCACACTGTCCTATTCTCATTAAGTAACTTCACTGCTTTTATTTCCTCTCTCTACCATTGAGTGTGGATAGTTGGTATAT
>NW_006159789.1:34211-54147 GCF_000334495.1 Tupaia belangeri chinensis
AAAAAAGAAAAAGAAAAAACAAAAAATATACAAGACATAAAACATGAAAAATTGTTTGTTGATAACACGTATGTTGATGTGCTTGATTGAGCCAACAGACAGTGTATTTTGGATGAAAAATTCATTTTGTATACTGTAATGATGTATAGCATATTAATGTTAAAAAATAAAAATTAATTAAAAAAAACACATAGTCTGAACCTTCCAGTATTATGGTATTACAAAAGGATTTCCATTTCTGATCTCATTTATATTAGTTCTTTCTTTGGAGCAGCTCCCTAGGACCTCTAAGCATGTATTCTGGCTCCTAACAGAGAAAGTACAACCAAACTGCCTGCTAAAATATTCTGATTTGAATTTGTTTAACGACATGACTATTATTAAAAGCAATGAGTCTCAATGAAACAGTATGCCTCCAGAAAGAAGCAAGACACTGTTTACTAGGTTGGGATCAGCAGTTAGCGTAATGGCTATGTCGCTAGACTCCCATGTAGTCTACCGTGGTTCATGTTCCAGACCCAGTGGCTTAAAACTCATGCCGGGCACGTGTGGGTGCGTGCCCAAGAGGAGAATGGAGGAGAGGGGATTGCGGCGTGGCCATCCCCCCTGGGGGCTGATTTCTCGCTTTCTGTCTCTCTGTCTCTGTCTATAGAGTGCACGCGCCCTATAGCAAAAACCTCTCAAAAAAAAAATGTACTAGGTAACAAAACTTCCCACTGTACTTCTCTTTTAAAAATGGAACGCCACAAGAGGGTGCCAGACTTCACTTTTCTTGCTTAAGAAAACAGGGCATATGGAATTGCAAAATGAGGTCTCAGTGAAAAGGAATAGGCTCTTATTGATTAGTGTTCTTTTTTGCTTCCTAGTAAAATCAGAAGCGTATATTTACATATTATTTTGTATGTATGCAAATGCTGATTTATTTTTCAATCTCCAAATATGGGTCTTTAAAAAAATACAGTTACTATTACATCTTTTTTTTAAAAAATATTTCCTCTATTTTATGTTTTATTATTGTTATTTTTTTTAATTCAACCAGAGTGAGACAGAGAGAGAGAGAGAGAGAGAGAGAGAAAGTGAGAAAGCAAGCCACTAGGGCCAGGATTTGAATCATGGGCTGCAATGTGGGAGTCTAGTCCCTTTAACCACATCACCTGCTGGTCCCAGTATTGCATTGTACAGCTGGATTCAGGCCCAATATTCAAGGACTAATGATTCAAGCATTGAAACTTCCAGGTTGTCCTCTTTCAGACTGAGTAGCCTATGCCTCCTGCTGATAGGTGGTTTGTTCATTTATTTATTAATTCATTCTACATTATTTCTTTAAACTTAAGTGCTAGGAAAGTTACTAAGCACTGAAATACAAAAATAAAAAGACACGGTTCTTGCTTTCAAGGAATTTAGTGTTTTGGAGAGCCAGGCAGTCTAACAAATAAACAAACATGGTCATTGCTCTAAAAGAGGTATTTCAATGTTGTTGGTATATCAGGGAAGGGCCCGAAGTCTCCCTTCCTGTCATTTATGTATATTTCATGACACACTGAGTTGTTAAAGCTGTGTGAGAAAGAGCAATGACCTGGAAGGTCTAAAGAGCTATGTGTTAGTCCTGCTGGGTCTCTGACTCTGAATTTTTTGTTTAAAGTTTATTTCTTTTTTTCTCCCTTGGTTTCTTCCCTTCCCACTCCCCCACCATCCACCCTTCTCCCACACTGCCTCCAGTACCCTCAGTTGCTTTCTATGACTTTATACCTTTCAATTTTTTAGTTTTTGTCATAGAGTATAGACATTCAGTATATATTAAGTGGAGGCATTCAATGCTTCTCTTTTATAGTCTGGCTTGCTTCACTCAGCATTAAATATTTCATATTTGTCCACTTTATATCAATTGCCAGGATCACATTGTTTTTATTGCTAAGAAACATTCCATAGTGTATATGTGCCACACTTTCACAAACCATTCATCAGTTCTTAGACATTTGGATTGATTCCATGTCTTAGCAATTGTGAATAATGTTGTAATAAACAGGGATGTGCAATTGTTTTTCTGACTGAATGTACTGTTATCCTTAGGTAGATACCCAGGAGTGGAAGTTTTATTCATAGGTATTTGAGGAACCTCCATATTGCTCTCCACGGTGGCTATAATCATTTATATTCCCACCAACAGTGTAGGAGAGTTCCCTTGTGTCATGGGCTAACTCTTAATAGCCATTCTTTGTATTTTTTAATCTTAGCCATTCTAACTGGGGTTAGGTGGTATCTCATTGTGGTTTTGATCTATATCTCCCTTATGATAAGGGATATTACACATTTTTAATATACTTTTTGGCTGTTTGTATGTCTTCATTGGAGAGTTGTCTGTTCAGCTCATTTGCCCATCTTTTAATTGGACTGATTATTTTTATGCAGGTAAACTGCTTGAATTCCCTGTATATTCTAGTTATTAGTCCCTTATCTGAGGCATAGTTTGCAAATGTATTCTCCCAGTCCAAGGATTATCTTTTTACTCTAATAATTGTTTCTTTTGCTGTACAGAATAACCTGTTGCAATCCCACTTATCTATTTTGGGGATTACCTGAACTTTTGGGGGTCTCATTCAAAAAAATCATTGGCTACTCTGGTGTCTCCAAAGTTTTCCCTGTGTTTTCCATCAGTAGTTTTATAGTTTGAGTTTTTATGTTTAGATCTTTGATCCATCTTGAGTTGATTGCTTAATAGTGAGAGATAGGAGTCTAGTTTCATTTTTCTGTAGGTGGATATCCAATTTTTCCAGCACCATTTACTGAAAAGATTTTCTTTTCCCCACTGGACTAACTTTTGCCCTTTGTCAAAAATCTGTTGTTGATACGTCTTGGAGTTTATTTCTGGGTTCTTTATTCTGTTCCATTGGTCTGCATGCCTATTTTGGGGGCAGTTCCATGCTGTTTTGATTATTACAGCTTTGTAGTTTATTTTTGGGGTCAGTGAGTGAGATGCCTCCTACTTTATTCTTTTTGTGCAGTATTGCATTGGTAATACAAGACCATTTATAATTCCACAAAAGTTTTGTGATTTTTTTTATAATTCTGTGAAGGATAGTGATTGCATTAAATTTATAAATTAAGTTGAGTAGAATTGACATTTTGATTATATTAATCCAATCCAGAAACTTGAAATGTCTTTCCATTTTTTTTGTTGTATCATTTTCAATTTCTTTTTTTTTTTTCTTTTTTCTTTTCTTTTTTTTTGGGGGGGGGAGATTTTTTGTTATAGGGTGCGTGTGTTCGCCAGAAAGACAGAGAGAGACAGAGAGACAGAAAGCGAGAAATCACCCCCCTAGGGGGATAGCCATGCCACAATCCCTTCTCCTCCATTCTTTTCTCTGGATTTTGGGCACACACGCACAAGTGCCTGGTGTGAGTTTAAGCCACTGGGTCCGGGATGCAAACCGTGGTTGGCTATATGGGAGTCCAGCAACATAGCTATTATGCTAACTGCTGGTCCCTATAGTTTTCTTTAAAGAGGTCTTTGACTTCATTGGTTAGATTTATTCCTAGGTATCTTATATTTTTTGTGGCTGTTGTAAATGGGATTGCTTTCTTTAATTTTACCTCAGTCTGTTCATTATTGGTGTATAGAAATGCTATATAGTTTTGTATCCTGCCACCTTACCCTATTAGTTTATCTCTTCCAAAAGTTTTGTGGGGGGATTATTTTGGGTTTTCTATGTATATAAGCTTGTCATCTGCAAATAGAGATATTTTTTATTTCTTTTTTCCCTATTTGTGTGCCTTTATTTTATGCTCTTGTCTGATTGGATCGGCTAGGAATTTTAATACTATATTGAAAAGGAATGAGGAAAGTGGGCAACCTTGTCTTATTCTAGTTTGTAGTAGAAAAACTCTTTCCTGTTCAGTGTGTTGTTAGCTATGTTTTTTTTTTCACATATAGCATTTATTGTCTTGAGAAACATCCCTTCTATGCCAATTTTGCTGAGAGTCTTAATCATAGAGGAATGTTGTATTTTATCAAATGCTTTTTCTGCATTGACTGATATGATAATGTAGTTTTTAGCTTCCTTCTGTTAATATGATTTATTACATTTATGGTTTTGTGTGTATTGAACCAAACTTGCATACTTAGAATAAAGCCTACGTGGTTGTGATGTATAGTCTTTTTAATGTGTCATAGATACAATTTGCTATTATCTTGTTAAGAATTTTTGCATCTGTATTCATTAGAGATATTTGCCTATAATTTCCTTTTCTTGTTATGTTCTTGTCTGTTTTTGGAATCAGGATGCTAGAGGCCTTATAGAATAAATTTGGGAGGGTTCCTCTTTTTGGGGGGGATCTGTAGAAATATTAGGTTGTTGGAAAAGTGATGACACATTTTTCTATGTATCTGACAACCCAATCATTTGAGGAGAATTGGAGTAAATTCTTCTTTAAAAGTTCTGTAGAATTCAAAATTGAAGCCATCAGAACCTACGTTTTTTTCTTTGTTGGGAGACTCTTTATTAGTGATTTAATCTCATTGCTTGGTATGGGCTATTCAGGCTCTCTATTGATTGGGTCATCAGAAAGTCATGACACACTTTTTTTTTTTTTTTTTTTGGACAAGTTTTTGCTATAGGGTGCGTGTGCTTGCCAGAAAGACAGAGAGAGACAGAGAGAAAGCAAGAAATCACCCCCTAGGGGAGATGGCCATGCCACACTCTCTTCTCCTCCATTCTCCTCTTGGGATCTTGGGCACACACACACACACACACACACACACACACACAAACACACGTGCCTGGCATGAGTTTAAGCAACCAGGCCTGGGACTTGAACCGTGGTCAACTACATGGGAGTCCAGCGACATAGTCATTATACCAAGTGCTGGTCCCATCATGACACATTTTTGCATAGAAAAATATTTCATGACTTCCCCAACGACCTAATTCCTGGTTCAATCTTGTAAATTATGTGTCCAGAAATTTGTTCATCTCCTCTAAGTTTTCTTGTTTGTTGATGTATATTCGCTTCTAGTAGTCTCTCATGATATTCTTCTGTAGTGCCAGGAAAAACAACAGCTCTTCTTCCCAGGTGTATTCTGGGTAGAGAGCTGTGTCTTTAGATAAGAGGATGGTGTATCTAGTCAAATTCAGGTGCTTAACTCCTCTAACAACTGCTCAGGATAAGATGTACCTGGGACTAGGCTGGAACTATGTAACTAAAGAAAGAAGCACTAGTGGTGTACAGGCTGGTGTACTGTGAAATCCGAAAGTACCAGACTTTCTGGCTTTCTGCTGCAACAGTGGATGGAACTTGGGAAGACAATGGTGGGGTGTGGGACAGGAAAGAATCCAGAAACACACCTAAGTGGTAGGGGAACACCAACAGAGACTTTTCAGCTGCTCTCCCTCAGCAGCTGACTCCCTGGGTTTCTGCTGCACCAGCAGATGGAATTTGGAAAGGCAATCACAGCAAAGTTTTCTTAAAGTGGCTGTTTTTGACCTCACAATTTCACAGTGGGAGAAGGAAAACTTAGCAGAGAAAACTTGCCCACTTTTCTTCTTTCTGGATCCAATGGTCCAGAACTTGGTGTTCAGAGGGCTTACTGCTTCTGCTGAGGAAGCTCATCCCTTTCATAAGACATGCTTTAGCTCTTACTGTCCATTTGGTATACTATAACAAAATATCATGAACTGAGTGGCTTATAAAAAAATAGAGAATTATTTCTCAGTTCTTCATGCTAGAAAGTCCAAGATCAAGGTACTAGCAGATTAGTGTCTCTTGAGGACAAATTTCTGGCTCATAGATTGCCATCTTCTCACTGTATCTTTACATGGTGGGAGGGGAGAATGATCTCTATGGGATTCTTTCATGAGTACACTAATCACATTAATCAGAGCTCCGCCTTCATGACCTAGTAACCTCCCAATAGATTTACCTCCTAAAACCATTTTGTTTGGGTTAGGATTTCAACTTATGAATTTTGAGATGGGACACATTTGGACCATAATACCTGTCAATGAAATAGCTCTTAATTCTTTTTGCTTGTTAAACAGGAATCTTGTTCTCTTTTTCTTACAAGTAAGAGCACATGCATTATCCAAGTTTCTTAAACATGGAAGAGAATGAAGATATGCTATTTCCTTTCCCTTCATTACCTCTGAGAGCAGCAAAATGAGAGGCTAGGAGTAAAAAGATTTGTGTGTTCAGGGTGTTTAGAACCTGAATACTCCATTCATGCAGTTTATCAGAGACCAGAAAATCGAGTATGGAAAATGTGGTCTTAATTACTACCATGCAAAATTATTCAGTTATGTGGTTGTGAGGAATTAGATTTCTGAAGGAAGGAGAAAACTCAAAGCGAGTTTGTTCAAATAGAATTTCATACTTTACTCACATGTAGACTAGAGGCATGTAGGTAACCATTGGCTCGAAGCATCACTGTTGGAAACCAGACAAGAAATATGTTGACATTGAGAGCATTTGCCAAACCCGCTCACAATAAAATAATATGGTTTCATTTTCAAAGTGCTTCAAATGTGAGACTCTCTTGGAGGTTCACAATGCCTAAATCCCTACTCTGCATGAAAACTTGCTGGAGGTACAGAGTGAAAAGCAGACTTGGGACCTGGGCACAGTTCACTGTTAGGCTAAATAATTTCACATTAAGATTAAAGGGCAACATTGACACAAGGTTCTACTTTATCCTTAATTGAAATAGACTAGTAACATAGAATTTTATATTAACACACTCACAATGCATAAAGTTTAAAATAAATCAGGTCAGTTGAATAGAAAACAGATGGCCAGGCTTTTGCCTGGTTTTATGGGTAACTGTCACAGGAACAGTGTGGTGGATAGATCAGTGTGCAGACTCCGAAAGCAGATTGTCTGGTTTAAACCCCAGCTGCACTTTTTTCAGGTATGGTAAACCAGTTAAATTTAGAGCATCCGATGTGGTATAGTTATAAAACACAGTGCTCTGTGAGGCTAATTCACGTGAGATTATGGGTTCTGGGTCCATGTTTAGAGACTTTCCTGAGTATGTTGAGCACACATGTTCCCATGATTTAGAGCTGCCTAGGATTGAGATAGTATTGCAGCATCAAGACACTATTGAAAATGTTTATCTCTCTTAAACTTAAAAACAAAACTAGTGGGACCAGGGGACCAGCAGTTAGCGTAATGGCTATGTTGCTGGACTCCCATGTAGTTGACTGCGGTTCGCGTCCTGGACCCAGTGGCTTAAAACTCATGCCAGGCGCATGTGCGTGCATGCCCAAGATCCTAAGAGGAGAACGGAGGAGAAGGGATTGCGGCGTGGCCATCCCCCTTGGGGGGTGATTTCTCGCTTTCTGTCTCTCTGTCTCTCTCTATCTGGCAAGTGCACGTGCCCTCTCAATAAATAAATAAATAAATAAATAGTGGGACCAGCAGATAGTGTAATACTTGCATTGCTGGACTCCCATGTAGTTGACTATGGTTCAATTCCCAGACCCAGAGGCTTGAAACTCATGCCAGGCAAGTGTGCATGCATACCCAGAATCCTGAGAGAAGAGAAGAATGGAGAAGAAGGGGTTGCAGCATGGCCATTTCCCCAGGGGGCTGATTTTTAGCTTTCTGTCTCTGTCTCTTCAGCAAGTGCACATGCCCTATAGCAAAAACGTCTTTCTTTAAAAACCAAATAAATAAATAAAACAAACAAAAAAAAACTCCACTTAGTTAAATTCTTGAGGTTGAGTTATCTATAATAGGCTTTTAAGAAAATTAAATTAAATGATGAATATAAAACCCCTGCCATGATGGTGTTGTTACCATTGTTACTGCTGTACCACCATCTAGATCCTCCCTTTCACTTTTCTAAAGTTTTATTAATTCTGACCTGCTGCCCATGTGGCAGGAATTTTAGTCTTAGTTTTGTTGGTATTCTCCCTCCTCCATGAACATTTGAGAAAAGACTCTAGATCATTAATCTCTAAATGTGCTGATGCTAGTCCTTAATGTAGACAAACCTGAGCCTTCTGTGCCAAACTTGAGCATAGAGTCTTGGTCAGGGAGCCTCAGTGTTGAGTGGCCATCCACCCTTGGTGGTCCACCATGACCACCTTTAAGGCTTGATCATCCCCTAAAGATGTTGTAAAGGACAGGGACTTGGGTCACTAATGTCCTACCCTATCCACATTCCAAACTTGGGAAAAGCCCTCTTTCTTTGTTATTGCAGCTTCTACAAATTTCTACCATAAAGACATTCCTCCCTCTCTTCCTTTCTAGGAAGGAAGAACATAATTTCCTTTAGACTTTTCAGAGAAAATGCTGTGAAGGCAGTAGCAGGGATATCTCTAAGAAACCTCTGCTTTGAATCAAAAGAACACAAAGCACCAGCCACTTCCCAGAATCAAAAAGAAAGTAAAATTCCCATTAAAATACAACACGAATTAGCATATCCATGAATACTTCTTCCAGGAAATTGAACTAGCTTTATTTTTTTCCTTTCCATTATCACTTTATTCTATTTCCAAATATGTTTTAGACATCATAAAATTATGAAATAATTTATTGAATAATTGCTTGAACAGATGTATATAGCTAAATGTAGTTTTATTAGACTTTTTGAAGTAATGACTTTCATCTCAAGAAGCCCCTTCCAGGGACCAGCAGGTGCCATATTGGTTAAGGTGTTGAACTCTCACATGGTTGATCATAGTTTGAGTTACAGACCTGGTAACTTGCTTTCTCACTCCTTCTCTTTCTCTCTGTCTCTAGTAAGCACACATGCCCTATAATAAATTAAACAACAATAATACTAACTAAAATTAAATAAATAATTATTTTAAAAAAGAAAAAGCCACTTCCAGGCTATTCTCAGGACAGATTCTATAATGTACCATAATATAGATTCAGAAATGGCCTTCTTTCACAGGGCAGTGAAGTAGAAATGAACATGGTCCACCAGCCTCTCCATTATTCTGGGAGGAGGACCATGCCTGGAAAAAGTTCACAAGGCCAGAGTTCCATTTCAGTGGAGGGATTTTTTCCTTCTGTATCTGCATTATTACAGAAAAACTACGAGGAGGTGGATTTACCAAGAACATCTAGCATGCATGATCAACTGTGTACAGACTTATCTTTGAATGCTAGATCCTCTGCAATGGGATAATATAGGAGAGTTGAGCTCCTTGAGTCCCACTGGATTTTATAACTACATCCCTGTCCACATAACCACACACACACACACATTCACACACACACGACTGAGAAATGGAGGAAGCCAACTGTCTAGTAGAATGTTGAGCTTGGGTGAGCTCTCTGTTGGGGGATAGAGTTCCCCTGGAATTCCTGGTTGTCAAGGCAACCCTTGGTTAATATACAGGTCACTTCTACAACACCGGGTCCTTTTACAATGATAATGAGTTCCAGACTACCATCCCTACATTCAGGGATACTACAGTAAGAAAATTCTATCAAAAACAAAAGACTGGCTGGCATCCCACATGCTTCACCTGGGTCCTTTCTGTCGTTGCTTTGGCTGATTCTGTCTTGTTAGTCCTCCCCACACTGTTTTGCATCTTTTCCAGAATCCTTCATTTATACTCTGCTAACATTTTCCTTTTGTTTTGTTTTGTTTTTCAGTTTTGCTTTAGGGCATGTGCACTTGCCAGAAAGGGAAGGGGAAAGAGAGAGAGAGAAAGAGAAATCACCCCCATAGAGGATAACCATATCTACAATCCCTTTCCTCCGTTCTCCTTTTGGGATTTTAGACATGTACACACATACGTTCAGCTTGTTTTTCAAGCTGCTGGTTCTGAGACTTGAACCATATAGTTGGCCATGTGGTAAACAGCTGCCTTAATCATCATGCCACTGACTGCCCCACATACTCTTTTTTATAAAGTTTTTTTTTCTTTAATCATGATATGGTGTGGAGAGCAGCTAGTCAGAGCAAACATGGTAACATTTAGACACGTGCAGAAATACGGTTCCATGAGCAGTCATTTGGATAGTGATGAAATCAATTTTCATGTGAATACACTAGCTGCCTTTTGTTATTGAAACTGCAGAGCAGTATCAGGTTAAAGAAAGTCACATGTGTTTATCAGAATTAGCCCCTAAGGATCAGAGAACTTAGATGGTGTCATTACTCTTTAGCCAATTAACATCCCAAAACAACTGATTTTGTATTCCATTTCCTTTTCCCCATTTTCTGTCCTTTAAAAGAATAAACCTGAGACTAGTTTGAGGCTGCAGTTATCTCCATCAGAGAAGTCAAGCCCATCTGATCCTCACTTTTCTATACTTGTATATCTTTGTGTGTTTATTTTTATGTTTATTTTTAATCCATAACACCCCCCCCATTCAGAAAACCTCGTTCTTCTGAGTGAGTCCTGGCAATACAGTGTGTGTGCACATGTGAGATAGAGAAAGTTATATATGTATATACACATACAGAGACAGAGACAGAGAGAGAGAGAGAGAGAAAGAGAAAGATGAGCAAACTCCTTAGGGTCTGGTAACATCAGAATTTCCTCCCTCCAGTCCTCCATCTCACTGGATCCTGGGCATGCACATGTGTGCTCGGCATGCTTCATGCAGCTGACTGGACAGGATATTTAAGCCATGGTCACCATAGGACATCTGATTTCTCTTGAGCAGTGCATTACTGCTATGCCAGGGAGTCAGTTCTTTTGCTCTTCTACAATGATGCTATTCAGAGTATGATCCTCCTATCAGCAATGTGAATATGATCTGGAAGTTTGTAAGAAATGCAGAATTGCAGACCCCATACCAGACCTACTGAATCAGAATATGATTTTTAAGAAGAACTTCAATGATTCAGATGTACATAAAGTTTGAGAAATGTGATCTAACTATAGGTAGTTATTCTCAAACTATCTTTTGTGAAGAAACTTTTCTAAATATTAATCCATTGAGGACCAGCAGTTTTGTATGATAAGTATGAATTACTAGGAAAGTGAATTTTAAAATACATACAGTAAATGAACTCTATTTTTATCAGTAGAGTCGATAAGCATAAAATTGTGTTTTAGTAAACATAATAAGAATAAAAACAGAAAAAAGTGAAAGAATTATGCAAACTACACAGGATTATTATAAAGAGGATTTAGACAATTAATAGAGAATCAGTATTACACTTGTAATTATTTGCTAGTCTACAGTTATAGTTAAACAAAAAGTATGAGTGAAATATTTTCCCCATATTAAATGCTTTTATTCATGCTTTCAATAAATATTATGTATATCAATATTTAAAATGTTTAATATGACAAATATAGATTTTTCTTTCTTGTTAAACAAATTGCTTTTATAGTAATGCTATTCACAGGGAATAGGGTACTGTATATTTAAAAAGTCATCTCTCTAACTTTTTACTGGTATCTAGTTTTAACAAATTTATTCTCTAAATGTAAATGTAACTCATCTTTTGATGAAAGGAATGGACCCCAGATCTTACAGTTCTCTATTACAGTTGGCAAACTAATCTAAAAATATCACATGCTATAATGGGAACCAGTAACATGTGATTAGCATGCAGCTCATGCTGCATTCAACTCACAACAGGAATTTTTTTTGGAGAGGTTTTTTTTTTGCTATAGGGTGCATGCACTCAGACAGACAGAGAGAGAGACATAGAGACAGAAAGTGAGAAATCACCCCCCAGGGGGGATGGTCACGCCGCAATCCCTTCTCCTCCATTTTCCTCTCAGGATCTTGGGCACACACGCACACGGGCCCGGAGTGAGTTTTAAGCCACCGGGTCCAGGATGCGAACCGCAGTTGACTAAGTGGGAGTCCAGCGACATAGCCATTACGCTAACTGCTGGTTCCCTCACAACAGGAATTTGACAATGTTCAGACTAATCTACTTTTTGTTCAGTAAGATGAGTTTACTGGCCATACACTTGCATTTTAGAGCAACATCAAAGTGCTACAAAAGTTTCTAAACGCTTACTATCAAAAATAGATAGTATCAAAAATAGTGCATATCTTGGGTGGATTGGTGACAGTTCTACCAGTGTGAATACCATACTTTGAATTGCATGGCTGTTCAGTACTTTACCAAAACTTTCTGCAGCCCTCTAGGAGTTGAAACAACATAGGATAAGATCCTTTGTCCTCTTTCCTCTTTCTCAGAGAAATTTTGCCAATTCTTGGGGAAGTTATCCTCTCTTCTTTTACCTGCATTGTTAAATCCATCTGGAAAGACATTGTAACAGACACTTTTTATTGGCTACTAACTTCTTCCCTGTAGAATATCAAATCTGGGGGAGAACTCATCTCTCAGAAAAGCTGAATCTTGTTTTTTAAAAATGTGCACAACCTCTAAGACTTTTTAAAAGGTTTATTTATTTCTTCCATGAAAGAAAGACAGAGACAACAAAGACAGACATCTCTGACAGGGTCTTCACACCATGGTTTATTTGAACCATTAATCAATGAGGGAACTAGTAAGATGTGACAATCAGTTCAAAGAAGAATTTGAATATCCAAAGGATAAGGAATGCTGAGATGAAATTCCATTAGATACACTCCTGGACCATTCTAAAGCAATGATCAACTGTATTCTACAGCATATAATTTAGTGTCATTTCTCAAGATAAGAATTACTTACATTGTCACAAATTTTCTATAACTGGTAGAGTTTGAAAGTAAGTCAAATGTTCTGAAAGGTAGAGAAAACCTGGAATGGTTTTTAGACCTGCAATCACTTTTGTTCATTTCAAAGTATTTCCTAATTTTTTCTTATATGCTAGCTCAAATAGGAAGCCTTATTGGTTTAAGCCAGTAAATGATAGTTTCTTTTTTTTTTTTTTTAAATGAGTGCTCTACAGACAGAACGTCACCTAGTTCTGGCCAATAAGACATAAGAGAAGTCTTGGCGTGGAGGGGTGATAAGTTTTCACTGGAAGAAATATGTTATTTCCTTTCTTGGATATTAGCTGCACCCTCAACCCTCTTGCTATGGCAACCTTGAAAGTGTATCTAGCCTAAAAAAAAAAGCCAATGCCAAGTGATCCACAGAACAGTAAAAATGGAGTCCAGGAGCTGCCCTATTTCTGGACTTTTTCTTTTGGTAGACAACACCTTTCTGACTATTTAAGACATTAAGCCAGTTTTCTGTTGCTTGCAACTGTCAGACCCTGATATAAATGGTCACTCGGTCACCAGATTTCCACCTCCCTCCCTATGACATTTTCATTCTATTTGAAATTTGCAGGGTGTGGTGGAAACACCACTGAACTTTAGAGTCAAGAAAGGATTGTAACCTCAGTCCCTCATCTTACTAGAGGTGTATACTCAGACACACCTCAGACAAGTTCTTTCCAATCTAAACTGCAGTTTCCTCTTCTAAAATACATAGATAAGCTTCTACCCAGCTCATGAAGTTTTAGGGAAGATTAAAAGAGAAAATATGTAAACAAAACAGTATGATTTTCTTTTATCTTTGTAAAATATTGAAAGCAACTGACTATTTTTTTTTTTTTTTACCTTTATCAGTGTTGCTAAATGCCAGGCACAAGGTCTAATGTCCTCTTCTTTCCTACCTCTTCTCTCCCTCTGTTTTTGCCTCTAAACGTCTTCAAGTTATAGCCATTCTGAACTGTTCATGCCTTAAGTATACAAGCCTTCCAGTTTCTCTCTTTCTCTCTTTTGTTTCCTTTTTGGAATAAAATAGAGGAAAATATATTTTCTGAGATTCTTCTTGGAGACAGTCCAGCATGTGGTTGGGAGATCTACTTGAGTGAGAGGCTTGAATTATGAGTGCAAATGGAAAAATACTTTCAAGTTATGTGCTCAAGCAACATATCGTGGGTCAGATGGTGGTGCAGTAGTAAAACACAAGTTCTTCAAGCCACATGAGAAGGCTCTGAGTTTGTATCTGGAGACCTTCATGAGTACTGTAGTCATACCTGTGCCCAAGATTGTGGCATCAAGACTACTGTGGGTTTTATCACTTTCTCTCTTTCACCCATGAAAGAAATAACTAAATTCACAAGTATTTTTTTCCTAAAATAAGCAAACAAACAAAAACCATGTAAACCACTGAATTTCAGGGAGCTGTTGAGAAACTGAGTGATCTGTAGAAGAAAGATGGAAGGGGAACCTGAGCAGGAAACGGTTATTGGAAGAACCATCGAATGAGAATTAATGCAGTTGTGTGCTTAGGGAAATAAGATTAATCCCTTTTATGTATCTTCCTTATGATGCGCTCTGTATCTTTGTTCACTACTCCTTTTGGTGTTAGTGTATTATCTTGGAGACCTCTAAAGAAGTGCTCTAGTCTTTGTCAAGATGGGTAGGAAGTAGAAGTAGGATACTGATGGACTCCCATATAGTCAACTGCGGTTTAGGTCCCAGATCCAGCAGCTTGAAACTCATGCCAGATGCGTGTGCCTGCATGCCCAAAATCCCAGAAGGAGAATGGAGGAGAAAGGATTGTGGTGTGGTCTTTCCCTCTGGGGGATGATTTCTTGCTTTCTGTCTCTCTGTATCTCTGGCAAGCACATACATCCTATAGCAAAACCTCTCTCAAAACAACAAAAATATAAATATATAGCTGTATTTTATATTTTATAATTATTTTGTAGGTATTAAATATTCTGAAAAAAGGCTAATATATTATTATGGATATGTCTTCATCTTTTTCTGACTTAGAAGAAGCACATTGTATTCATGTGAGATTTTATGATATAAGATTTCTATTTATTTTCTCTAATTCAAGTTAATTGATTTTGCTAGTATAATCATTATTCTGACATTTCTTGACTGTATTGTGGCCAAAATGTAGAGGGAGGAACATTATGGTAAGAACTCTTGCTATCTGATTTTAAGGCTTAATATAAAACTACAGTAGGCAAGACAGTGTGCTTTTGGACCAAGGATAGATAAACAGCACAATGGAATAGAGTAGAGTGTTAAAACTGGCCTATGAATATATGGTCAATTTTTTTTTTGCAAAGATGGAAAGACAATTCACTAGAGTAAAGATAATCTTTTCACCAAATGTGCTTGAACATTTGCTTACCTTGATGTAAAGCATAAACCTTGATCCATACCTTGCTCCACATATAGAAATTCACCAAAAGTATATCATAGATCTTAATGTATAATCTAAAACTTTAAAATTTCTAGGGGCCAGCAGATGACATAATGGTTACATCACTGGACTCCCAGATAGTCAACTGTGTTTCGAGCTCCAGACCCGGCAGCTTAAAACTCATGCCAACAATGTGTGTGTGTGTGCCTAAAATTCTGAGAGGAGAATGAAAGAAAGAGGATTGCAGTATTTCCCCTAGGGAGGCTAACTTTTCGCTTTCTGTCTTTGTCTCTGGCGAGTGCACGCGCCCTCACCCTATAGCAAAAATCTTTCTCTCTCAAAAAATTTTGTTTCTAGAAGAAAATATAGGAAAAAAATTATAATGATCTGGTTTAAGGATGAATGTTTTAGAACTTGCACACACACACACACACACACACACACACACAAAGAAAAAACGACCTATTGGACTTTATTGAAATCAAGAACTGCTTTTTGAAAAACTCTGTTAAGAGAATTAAAAGTCAGACTGAGAGACAATATTTGCAAATTACATAGCTGATATGTATCCAGAATATACAAAGAACTCTCAAAACTCAATAGTAGGAAAACAACCTTTTTTTTAAAAGGAGAAAATACTTGACCAGGCACTTGACCAAATAATATAAATGAAGAGTAAAGAAGCATACAAAAAAGAGTTTATTATTAATACCACTAGGTATTAAAAAATAAAACTTATAGTCACAGTTTAATACATATCTACCGGGATGGCTAAGATATAAATGTAAAATCAACCATCTGACAATACAAAGTACAGATGAAGAGACTGGACTTCTCACATGTTACTGGTGGGAATGAAAAATAGTACAGCCACTTTGGAACAGAATTTGGAAGAACTTTTATGAAGTGAAATATGCACTTCCTATTTAATCTAACAATCTCACTCCTAAGCATTGGCCAGTAAAAGTGAAAAGTTTTATTCACATAAAAATCTGGATGCAAATATTTATGGTGATTTCATTTGCAATTGCCAAAAATAAACTACACAACTTTCTCTCTACTGGGGAATAAATAAACAAACTATACCATAAGTATTCATGAGTGGATGTCAGAGCACCTATCTATAGCTTCTCCATATGACTTGGGTTTCTTATGACTCTAGACAATAGAACATTCTTCTCAGCTATGAAAAAGAATGAATTAATAGTATAGACAGCAATGTGGGGGAATATCAAAGCATTATGTTAATGAAAAGCATCCAGACCAAAGCAAAGTACCTGCTGTATTATTCCATTTATATGATATTCTGGAAAACGCAAAACTATTAAGACAGAAAACAGATAACTCTTTATGAGGGACTATGGGTGGAGAGGGGTCAAATCTAAAGGAATACTAGATTATGATGGTGGTGATAAAATGATATGCATTTTACAAAACATATGGGACTATATACTACAAAGGAGAAAATGTCACTGTATTTTACTGTATGCCTTGAAGAAACAAAAGCAACAATGAAAAAGAACGAATGAATGAGTGCCTGAGAGTCAAACATGTGACATAATTAAGTCATATTGCAAAGACATGGAGCTTCATGTCTAGATCTGGGCTGCCTGTAAGTATTTAACAAATGCCGTTGACAGACTCTACATCATTTGAGTAAATATGTTGATTTGAGTGAATTTAGAGTTTTGGGTAATCCTCTGAAAGTATAAATAAGTAATAAAGGAAAAATTATTATCTGTCATGTCTTGCCTTTTTATGTATTTTCTTCCAGTCTCCTTCACTGACTCTTTCTCTAAAGATACCCCACAAGTGTTCGTGTCTTGGTCTCTATGTTCTTTTATTCTCCATTCTTAAGTGATATCCTCTATTTCCAGGACTTTCTTGATCATCACTTATATGCTTGTGAGTCTCAGATCTATGATTTCTTTCTTTGCTATAAGGCACATGTTCTTACCGGAGAGACAGAGATAAACAGAAAGCAGGAAATCACTCCTAGGAGGAATGGCCAAGTCACAATCACTTCTCCTCTATTCTCCTCTCAGGATTTTGGGCTTGCACACACACATGTCCAGCATAAGTTTTAAACTGCTGGGTTCAGGACTCAAACTGTGGTCAACTAAATGGGAATGTAGCAATGTAACTATTACACCATCTGTTGGTCCCACAGATCTTTTTTTCTTTCTTCCTCTTATTATTTATTTATTTATTTATTTATTTATTTTACATTCACTGAGTCTCGGACCTAGTGGCTTAAAACTCACGCCTGGCGCGTGTGTGTGCATGCCCAGTGATATTCATGCCTGGTGCGTGTGTGTGCATGCCCAGTGATAACATGCACCGTATATCATTGCAGCATACAAAATGAATTTTCCCATTCAAAACACACTGTATATTGGCTTAATCAAGAATAGACCATACATATTGTCGTCAACAAATAATTTTCCATTTCTTGTTTCTTATACATTTTGCTTCTTTTTTTACTCCCCCCCTTTGATTCTTTCCCTCTCACCTTCTGCTATTTTCCACCCTCTTCCTAAGCTGTCTCTGGTATCTACAGTTGCTTTCCATGCTTTTTTCCCCCCACATTTTATTGATTCACAAAAAATCTTTATTCATCTAAATATTTTCAAGAGCAAGTTCAGCTGTTAGAAGATCTATGTTTTCAAGTAAAAACTTTTTCTTAATCTATGTTCCAAATATTAGGACTTAAAACATTCATTTTATATTTCTTATAGGTATTTTGTGCATCAGGAATTCAGGAAGAGCTCAGCTGGGTTGCTCATAAAGATTCTTGTGACATCAGTTAAGTTGCTGGAACTGGCTCCTCACTGACATGTCCACATCTGGGAGGGGAGGGTCGCAGTGGAAGCTAAGCCTGTGAGTTTAGCTGTGCATATCAGACCATCTATCTAGTTTATCCCTGTGATTTGGACTTCTTATGACATAGCCACAATGATTTTAATGTTTATGTACTAAATTTGTGAAAGTTTACGTTTAGGTTATGTTTTTAAGATTGTGTTTGAGATCCTTGCTCTTTTACTTCACACAGTAGGAAACACAGTCAAATGCCCCAGCAGAATGATGACTGAATTTCAGCAGACACTCTGTGAGGGTGTTATAGCAGACACCCTTAGCGTTGTCAGTGGGATTTGACATGATACTGGGTTTTTAAATGACTGTGCAGAGCAGAGTTGCCCAGCTAACCTGAATGCTCTTCCAGGAATTACTGTGTATGACATAAATAAGCTTCTATATGATTTTTTTTTTTTTGCCAGAGTACATGTACTTCTCAGAGAGAGAAGAAGAAAGCACCCCAAATGGAGCATGGCCATGCCACAATTCCTTCTCCATCCTGTTGGGACTTGGGTATGCTCTCACAAGTGCCCAGCATTTTTTTTAAGCCACAGGAGCTTGAAAAAAATGTAAGATCCAGCCCTCTTAGCCATAGGTCATGAGCCAGCCTATTATTAAGGTATATTTTTTTAGAGGTTTTTGCAATAGGGTGCGTGCCCATTTTTTTAGAGGTTTTTGCAATAGGGCGCGTGCCATCACCGAAAGACAGAGAGAGGTAGAGAGACAGAAAGGGAGAAATCACCCCCCAGGGGGGATGGCCACACCACAATCCCTTCTCCTCCATTCTCCTCTCGGGACCCTGGGCACACACGCACATGCACCCAGTGTGAGTTTAAGCTACCAGATCCGGGACTCAAACCATCGCCAACTACGTGGGAGTCCAGCGACATAGCCATTACACCAACTGCTAGTCCCTCTGAAGTATTTTTAATCTCTGCTACAGCAGATTGTCCTGACTCTAACTCATCTATTCATTTTGTAGGTAAGGAAACAAAGCTTCGTGATACCATACAAGATGCCTAAGTTTACACAACTAGAAGGCAAACCTCTAGGTAATTTTGCTTCAGGTATCAGAGACTATATATCTTTTCCCTGAAATTGGTTTTTCTTTTCTTCTTTTCTTCTCTTTTCTCCTTCTTCTTCCTCTTCTTCTCCTCCTTCTCTTCCTCCTATTCTTATCCTTTTTCTTTTTCCTCTTCTGCTGCTTCTTTTAATTTGTAGGACCAACAGGTGGCATAGTGGTGAAGATACTAGACTCTCATGTACTTGACTGTGGTTTGAGTCCCAGACCTGGTGACCTGAAACTCACACTGGGCGTGTGTGCATGCATACCCAAAATTCTGAGAGGGGAATGGAGGAAAAGGGATTGTGATGTGGCCATCGCTCCTGGGGAGTGATTTCTCTCTTTCTGTCTCTCCGGTGAGTGCAAACTAATTTCTCTCTTTCTGTCTCTCCAGTGAGTGCAAACTACTTATAGCAAAAATCTCTCTAAAAACAATTTTTGCTATGACATATGGGCTTGTAGGAGAATGACGGAGCAGTTGGAGACAGAGAGAAAAAGAGGGAAAGTGATAAAGCATCCCTCCCCAGGGAGGATGACCATGCTGCAATCCTTTATCCTTCATTTTCCTTTCAGGATTTTGGACACAAACACACACACACACACACACACACACACACACACGTGATTTTTCAAGCCATTGGGTCCAGGATTTGAACATCTTAGTTGGTTATTTGGGATCCAACATACCACCTGGCTAGCCCAGTTTTGCCCTTTTTTTCTCTTCTATTTTAATTTTCCCCCCTCATAATTTCAAATCTTTCTATTAATATTTACATGAGTCTTACTGCTCATCAAAGGCAATTGATAAAATTCATACTTCAAAAGGTGAGGTACCAATATTAAAATATAAAATACAACTTTTGAATAGTCTCTTTTCAATTCAATGTTATTTATTATACAGCAAACTTTGGAGAAAGTCACAATCAGTTTCTTTGCACTGAATGTTCTGGTCTCGATGAGAATGAGCACCTTTATGAGGGAAA
>NW_006159789.1:54379-56921 GCF_000334495.1 Tupaia belangeri chinensis
AGGAATACTGAAAAAGACTCAAGTTAGACATCAAGAAGAACTTTCATTTCTATAGTCAGATGAAAAACATTATGAAGAACTATTTATATAAAATATTCCATGGAAAAATTGCAGACCTTGACAAGTTGCATTGGGTGTTATAACTCTTGGGAAATAAGACTGTTTAATAGTAATCATAATACCTACTCTTTAGTCTAACACTCCTCCTGTCAAGCAGATAATTGTAACAATTTAAGATATGAGGAAACTGACGGATGAAGTAACTCTCCTGGACACATTTCTAATCATCTGGTTGTTAGGTAATGGGTAACCAAGCTGTTTCTTTGACGTAAGTGATTAGACAAGGTGGAATGGGTCTTGATCAATAAGACTGCACCTGAACTGGAATGAAATCCAGTTCTCTTAGTCAGCCATGAAATCTAATGGGTAGCCATGTGCTCAAAGAATGACGGAGTTATAAAAAGGACCAGGACATATACACCAGACAAATCTAAATTTCCTTCAGAATGCTTCTTGATAACTCTTCAGTATTTTTCTTACAAATTTTTTTTAAATCTGGAAAGCATAAGTAAAAATACTTAAGAAACAGAAACATCACTAATAGAATTGGAACTAATTAATTCATAGTTTTGAGATCCTTGCCTGAGGACTTGGACATTGAAAAGGAAAGAGGCCATCAGATATGAGGTGTCCCAAGTTCAGGGAGTCTGCTTGACCACAGCCGAATCCCTCACCACACTCAGCAGTGCCCAGTTCTCTTGGTGTCTTGGAACTGTGAGCTTCATATTGGACACATTGAGTTTTATTGATTTTACTTTACATTTAAAGAGGATTGATGTTATACGACAGCTTTGTGGGGTTTTTGGAGAATTTGTTTGTTTGTTTTTTGTTTTGTTTTGTTTTGTTTTGTTTTGCTATAGGGCACGTGCACTCTCTAGAAAGACAGAGAGACAGAAAGTGAGAAATCACCCCCCGGGGGGATGACCATGCCACAATCCCTTCTCATCCACTTTTCTCTCGGGAGCTTGGGCACATACATGCACATGCACCCGGCATGAGTTTAAGCCACTGGGTCTGGGACTTAAACCATGGTTGACTACGTGAGAGTCCAGCAACATAGCCATTACGCCAACTGCTGGTTCCCAGCTTTGTGTTTTTTTTTTGTTTGTTTTGTTTTATTTTGTTTTGTTTTAATTTAAAGAAAAAATTTATTGGGAACCAGCAGTTAGCGTAATGGCTATGTCACTGGACTCCCACGCAGTTGACTGTGGTTCGTGTCCCGGACCCGGTGGCTTAAAACTCACACCGGGCGCGTGTGCATGCGTGCCCAAGATCCCAAGAGGAGAATGGAGGAGAAGGGATTGTGGTGTGACCATCCCCCCTGGGGGGTGATTTCTTGCTTTCTGTCTCTATGTCTCTCTCTGTCTGGTGAGCACACGCACCCTATAGCGAAAATCTCCCCCCCCCAAAAAAGAAAGAAAGAAAGAAAGAAAAAAATTTATTGAAGATCTGAAAAACAGTTCCTAAAAGATCGACTTCAGAAAACTGTGGCTACACAATGCATTGCACCTACCATGTTAAAATGTGCATTAGACACAAATACAAAACCATGAAACAAGCCACCATTCTTCAACAATTTGAGCGAAGATAATGCCTAAGGAACAACATGGATGACATGCAAAGGATGGGTTCTTTACTTTAAGCACCATAAAAAAAAAAAAAAAGGAGCACAAATGGGTAAGTGTGTTCAGTTATATACACTGAATAGAAGTTTTGGCATCAGGAAGCAGAGCATTTTGTCATATAACATTAACACATATTATAAAAGTGCGTAGTGTCAAAGGAATAGAACCACCAGCATTCAAAGCAGCTTTGCCAGCTAGGCAATTAAACACTCTACAGCATGTCTCTGTTGTCCATCATTGAATACACTGGCAGCAACTTTGAAATGAAAAGAAAGAAAAGGAAAAAGGAGCCAAATCCCTTTTATTTTTTCTGTTTAAAATCAAACAGAAACAAACATCAATTCTGTTGTACATTAACATATTCAAAGTACATAGTTTGTACAAGAGAAGGACTAAGAACAAAAATGTATTTACAGAGATTCAAACATAGGTGAGCGAGTGAGCCCCTCACACAGCTTTCCGACGGTACTCGGGGGGAGCCACTTCATAATCGCTGGCACCTAACAAGGTTGCAGAATTCTTTGCCAGGTACTTTAGAAAACGTGAATATAATTCAGTAATAAAGCAAGGCTCTTCTCATCTAGAGGTGTATAGGCCAACATCGCACCAATCTGTACAAATAATCTCAGAGGATGAGGTGCTCCATACACCTGGGACATGGGCGCATCAGGGTGATCTGCAAGGATCTCAGCATACTGTGTTCTCTCCAACTTGTAGAGCAGCTGAGTGCCCAACATGACGTTGAAGTATTCTCTTATATCTGCCACAACTTCATTCACAGCATACTCCTTATTATCGGTATTTCGTCGAGATTTCTTATAATTCACATAATCCTCCAGAATGGAATCCACATTCTT
>NW_006159789.1:56931-108265 GCF_000334495.1 Tupaia belangeri chinensis
CAGCAGGAAGATAAAAGAGCTGTTTTTGCCCGGTAATTAAGTTCCAGTCATCAACAAGCTATGGTTTTAGTTCTCCAGGAAACTTTAATTTCCACTCTGCTCATAAATGTTTCCTCATTTTCAACAGTAGGATCTATCTGGGCCCTTTTCTTCCGAGGAGGCTGTCTCACCGGTACTGCCGCCATCTCCATTCCCAGGTGTTTTCTGTTTGTTCTTTTTTGTTTTCACTTCAACATTTTCCTGTTGCAGACCAGATGTCTTCTTTCCTGGCGTAGTCTCTCTCATCTTGCCCTCTGCACACTGCTCCTGATTAGGTTTTTGAAGTTCTCACTATTTCTGCAGATTGGTGTCCACATATTTGAGTACTCTGCTCTCTGGAACCCATTCATCCCAATTTTTATTCCAACCACTGTAATGTATAAAATATTTCACTTGCTTATTCTTTATGACAACTTTGAAACACTTTGCTTCATAAAGAAGAGGTCCATGAAAGCACAGCACCCTTTCACCCTCCTTAAATTTAGGCTTCGGATCCAGCTTCGGCGCAATTTATAAGTGATTTGCCACCTCTTCCTTCTCTCATCACTCCCGACCACCGCCCTACTGTCTACTCCAACCAGCTCCACGTCAGATGCACTGCCAGGCACCGCCAGCTCTATAACCTGGGCCCGATTTCCCCAGCTTTGTGTTTTTAGGATGATGAGCTTTGTTAATTGAAGAAGACATCTAAATGCTGATCAAGAATATGTTGGGGGTCATCAAGTGGTATGGTGGTTGGGATGCTGGACTTCCACATGGCTGACTGCAGTTTGAGTCTCAGACCTGGTGACTTGGTTTCTCACTTTTCCTCTCCTCTCCTTCTCTCTCTCTCTCTAGGTCTTTCTCTGGTGAGCACACATCACATGCTCTCTAGCAAATTAGAAAGTACTACTACTAAAAAATTTTTAAAGAATTATTTTATTTAACTTTTATTTCTGTATTTTAATTTGACCAGAGAGGGACACAGTGAGAGAGAGAGAGAGAGAGAAAGTGAGAAAGAAAGCTGCCAGGTCCAGGACTCAAACCACGATCGGCTACATGGCAGTCTAGCACCCTTAACCACAACTCCACTTGCTGGCCTCAATAAATAGATTTTTAACATTTCTTCTGGTTACTAATAATGACACTAATAATCGTTATATGGATATTTAGATAATTATGCATAACTTCATTTTGTCATCTGTATGTAAACATTCTGAAAACTCAAAAGCACAAAAAACTACCCACAGTATGTAGACCCTAGTCATGTTCCTAGAGATTGATAAGGACTTGGTGGTCTGCATCCTTGTAGGATTGAGTAGAAGGTAGGTTTTTTCCAGTCCAGGCTTAGATGAAGGAAACAGGATAGGATTCAGTAAGAGAACAGGGTGTTGATTGGAAATATACCTCAGGGGCAATACACAAGTCCAGTCCTCAGAATTGAAGAAATGACCTAAAGTTGGATTCACAATAAAAAGCCAATACTTTGGCCAAGAACATTAGTGTAGAGCAATAGTAAATTCATCAATTTAAAGTCAGGGTAGATCCTTCAGGTTAGGGTAGATTTGAACCCGTGGCTAAATGTTACAGCCCAGTTAGTATAGAGGTGGGATTGCGAGTTTAGGAACCCACACAGAGTTGGCTACATCCATTATGGGGAGACCATTGAACTCTAGAGATCTTGCCATTGTTAAGGTGAATTCACATTAAAATAAAAATTCACAAACAGGTATCCTGAACTAGTTTTTTGTTTTGGCTTAGGTCTCAAAAGTAAATTGAGTTATCATTCAAGTGATTCTTCACCTTCCACCTAGTAGGAGATCAAAGCATCCTTCAGAGTAGCAACTTTTAAATGTTAAAAAATAATAATTTGCATGCAACTATCAATAAAAATTTTGAGCACCTCCATTTACATTAATTTATTTATTTACAATATACATGTATTTTTTCTAAAATATTTTGTATATTAAAAAATGGAAAAAATAGAAACCTGAAAAGATCAAATCAAAATACACAGAAATCCTGCTATGGCAACTTTGTTCTCTAGTAGATTGTCTGTTGCCTCTCTGGGGTGAGCACATTCCATTTGGGAGAGTTCTTCTTTAGATTATTAATGATGAATTACATGGTCTGAATGGCATGAATGGGTTTTCAAACTACTTACACAAGGTCTGGAAACATGATTTTTATTTCTCCCATTCATTAATCTGACAGTACAGGCCCTACAGAGGTCTATCTTGGGTATTCTGAATTATTCTGATTGATAGCAGACAACACTGGCCTCAGATGGTGATGTTGTTCTGCCTTGATCATCATAGCAAAGCTAGAGTACAGTGATTTATTTTCTGCATACAGAATATTGGGCTCCAGCTGCTGAGGTCAACGGTCAAATGAAACTTTACCAGATGCTGAATCCAGGAATTCTCCTAGCACCTGGGTCTTAGGTTCAGAGCCAGAATGAATCTATTCCCTGTAGGCCTGGGGTCCTGGGATCTGAGGATGAGCACAGCTGGACACAGAAATGCTGCTACAGCTATTCTGGAAGTGTCACACAGGACTGCAGGACTGTGGACCACATCCCAGGTCCCTAAATATGTGAGCCTGAGCCTTGAACTCCAGTAGAGTCCCTGATGAACCTCTAAGCTTACTGAGGAGTTCATAAAGACATCTTTATATCTACCTCTCTCTATATTTTTTAAATAATAACTTTATTGAGATATAATTCATATTTTATAAAATACACTCATGTAAACAAATGTAATGTTTTTTAGTATTATTTATTATTTTTATATATTCAGTCATTATACATCATTTAATTTGTAAAGAGATTTTACCCAACATGATATATTCCACACAGCTAGACTACAGATGAGTTGATAATACTATACATGACATCACCAACAGGCAACAAACCATATCTCTGTAAGACAAATGTCTTACCTCTCCATATTTTCCCAAATGTCCCTTCCTGCACCCTTCCCCTCTCTCCCACTCTCCTTCTACTTTGTCCCCAGTGTCCATAATAATTTTTAATGCTTTTATGTCCTCCAGTCTTTCAGTCTCTACCGCGGAGTGTAGACAGTCGGTTTATGTTAAGTGGAGTCATAAAATGTCTCTCTTTTATAGCCTTCACTTGCTTCACTCAACAATAGATCTTCCATGTTCATCCACTTTCTATCAAATGCCAGGGTCTTGTTTTTTATAGCTGAATGGTATCCATGGAGTATATGTGCCACACTTTTTCAATCCATTCATCTGTTTGTGGACATTTGGACTGGTTCTATGTCTTAGCAATCATGAAAATGTCACAATAAATATAGTTGTGCAAGCGCTTTTCTGACTGAACATTTTTGTGTCCTTTGGGTAGATATCCAAAAGTGGAATTGCTGGGTCACATAGTAGTTCTCTTTGAAAGTCCTTGTGGAACCTCCATATTGTTCTCCACAGCAGCTGGACCAATTTACATTCCCAACAACAATGTATGAAAGTTTCCCTTTCACCACATCCCCACCAGCACTTACCATTTTTTGTTTTTTTTAATCTTCGCCATTCTGACTGGGGTTAGGTGGCATCTCATTGTGGTTTTGTTGTGCATCTACCTTATGATGAGGGATATTGAGCATTTTTTCATACGCTTTTTTAGCCAAAAAGCATATGAAAAATGTTTATTCAGCTCATTTTCCCATCTTTTAATTGGGTTAATAATTTTCTTCCAGTTAAGACTCTCGAGTTCCCTGTGTATTCTGGTTATCAGTCCCTTATCTGAGACATAATTAACAAAAATTCACATCCATTCTGAGAGTTGTCGATTCACACTGGGTTGGTGTTTTCTAGATTTTTTAAATTCTTTTTTTTTTTTTTTTTTGAGAGCTTTTTGGTATAGGGTGCATGCGCTTGCCAGAAAGTCAGAGACAGAGAGATAGAAAGCGAGAAATCACCCCCAATGGGGGATGGTTATACTACAATCCCTTTTCCTCCATTCTCCTCTCAGGATCTTGGGCACACCCACACACGCATGAGTTTAAGCCACCGGGTCCAGGATTTGAACCAAGGTCGACTACATGGGAGTCCAGCAACATAGCCATTATGCCAACTGCTGGTCCCATTGCAGAAACTTCTTAGTTTGATGTAATCTCATCTGTCTATTTTGGGTGTCCAATTTTTCTTTCATAACGGGGAAGGACTTCCTCATTTCTTAGAACTCATCGTCTCTTTTCTCTTGCATGCCATAGAGTTTTGTTACCACAAATATTCTAAATTCTTTTCCTGGCATTTTGGTAATATCCTCTAATTTTTCCCTACTTGGAGATGAGTTACAGTGTTCTCTTGCAGGAGATGTGTTACTTGATTCTCTCATCCTTGAGACTCTTCCCTGATTTTTAGTCATTTGGCAATGTATATTCAGTTTTGGCTAATTTGTTAGAGAAGGATTCTATAACTATGACCTCATGTGTTTCCCTTACTGTGAAATCATTTAGCGCTATTTTCTCCCTCCTACTATGTCCTCCAGTGTGGGAATCACAGAATGAGTTTTGAAATTGGATTTATGAAGGGGAGTTTTACTCTTTTTTTCAACCACTACAGTGAGGTGCAAAGAGTTCTCTAAAACTCACAATGTTCAGCTGTTTAGCTACTATGCACCTAGTCTTCTCTAGGCAGTGGGTAAGGGCTGAGCAGTAAAACAGAAAAGTAAAGTATTAGAAAAAGAAAGTAGGAAACAGAAATAGTAAGAAAAGGCAAAGAAAAAATAAGGGAAGAACTAGAACAAAAAGAGGAGAAAAAGTAGAAATCACATCACAGAAAATAAAATTGAGTTCATATGGGAAAGTTGTGCGGTACACTGCGTGAAGGGAAAGCAGAGGCAGAGATGGAGATGCCTGGATGCTTTCTGTCCTAGGTGAGGGAAGAAGAGACAAATTAGCAAGAGAAAGGCACAAATGGGACAGAAAGCTGGGGTTTCTTAATTTTTTTTTAATAAAGAGACAAAAAAAGTTAGAAGAGACAGAGAAGAACAAGGAATAGAGAGAGACTTTGCTTACCTGACTAGCACTTGGTTCTGAAAGAGGATATCCTGGCTGGGGGTGCTTCATAGCTTTGAAGCTGAACCCAGAAGGGACAGCAGAGGCAGAGATGGATAATTAATGCTCCTATTTTATGGATAGATTCTCCCAGGTTCCTGTAGCACCACGTCCCTTTCTGTAATGGCTAGCTGTTTCATCGAGTCTGAAGGTGCCTCCCAAGGGATTGATTGGTAGACCATGAAGTGGATTCCAGTCTCTAAGCAGCACTCTACAAACTCTCCTCCTATACTCTCACAAGCCACCAAGTTTTTGGTGCTAGAAATGTACTTTTTAACAGCCCATTCATACGAGTAGATGCTGAAACCACAACCTGGCCATTGTAATACTCAACAAATTCTTCTATATGATACTGAGTCCTTGTAACTAGCAGTCGGTGCCAGAACTCACAGGTGGGCCACACTGTCACCCAAACCCACTCTTTCTGGGCTATGCCTAAAAGCTCCAGATTCAGGGGTTTCCTGGTGGTGAACTCCTGGCACAACAGCTTAATTTTCCAGATGATCCACTTCAGGCTTCATCCCTGGTTTAGAGATGGATGAGAGCACTGCAAGCCCCTACTAAAATCCCCTTTATTATTGCAGGCCTTGTAGACTGAGAGGAGAGAGGCAAGGTTATTTACCAGGGTCTCTGCACACCTGTAACTACCAAAACCACAACAGAAACACCATCGCTGAGAGGACCTTGGACAATGTCTCAGAATACTCTTACCTCCTTCCGTACATGCATCATGTTAACATGCAGCCATGTTAACTAAGGTTTGTGTTATGTTTTTTTACATCTATTTCTTAAAAGAACTACATGAAAAATTCTGTTTAATAACCTGCTTTCCTTAATATTTTTTGATATCTTTCCATTCCAATTCACATAAATTGACATAATTACCTTACTGCTTATGTAAAATTATATGCTATGATTCTATTATAATTTATTTGATTAATCTATTTTTGGTCTAAATATTTTTTTCTTTTTTCCATTTATTTTCTTTTTTAATTTTTTAAAATTAATTAATTTGTTTCCAGTAATTCACTGTACATCAATACAGTAAGCAAAATGAGATTTTCCATCCAGTATACATTGTATATTGGCTCAATTAAGGATATTACCATACGTGTTATCATCAACAAATAATTTTCTATTCCTTATTTCTTACGTATTTTGCTTTTTTCCTCTCCCTCAATTCCTTACCTCTTACCCTCTGCCAACTGCCCCCCTTCTCCAACACTGTCTGGTATATACAGTTGTTTTCCATACCTTTTTTTCCACATTTTATTGATTCACTAAAGATCTTAATTAATTTAAAGACTTTAAATAGCAAACACAGCTGATATATACATATTTACGAATGCATGTCTGACTTTAGGTGTAGACTTCAGTGAGTAAAGTGAACATACTATAAAGTAGCATAGCACCTCACTGGGGTTATATAGCTTACTGAAGTCATTAAACAGGTATTAATAGATATTTTAATGCATTTTTAATTTAAAAATAGTTTTAGTTTTAATAGATCAAAGTCAAAAAATGTTAACAGAAATTTGCTTAAAACTCAAAGCCAGGAAAAAGGTTAGGATTCAGTTCAAATAGTAGGTAGATGAACGTATCAACAGTTCAAAAGAAGACACAAATCCTTAAATATGGAAATCAAAACATTGAAAAAATCAGTAATGTTTTAGTCTAAAGTAAAAAAATTCTATTTCACTAGTTCACACTCACATAATTAATCTCTCTTCTACTGAATTTGTAGTGTTACTGTGGTCTGATCTTTCCATTTAAATGCTAGAAATTACCATTCAACTCTGGACTTATCCTTACCATTAGGCTGGCCATTCCCTTGGCTATTTCTTGTACTCTTAATTCTGTGTGTCTAACTTTAGTTTTCCTGGTATAGCACTCCCTTTAACACTTCTTGGAGAGCTGGTCTGATGTTGGTAAATTCTTTCAGGGTTTGTTTACCTGAGAATATTTTTTGTCTTTTCTTCTCCATATGAAAGATAATCTTGCTGGGTATAGTATTCTTGCTTGAAATTGTTTTTCACTTAACATTTTGAATATGTTTACCCATTCTTTTCTTGCTTACCTTGTTTCCAGTGAGAGGTCTGACGTTAGCCTTATGGTAAAGCTTTTGAAAGTAACTTGACAATTTTAATATCTTGTCTCTGTCTGTGGTTTTGGTCAGCCTGGCTATAATGTGCCTTGGGGAAGATCTTCTTGGGTTGATTCTACGTGGGGGTCCTTTGTATTTATTGGGTCTGAATATCTGAGTGCCTCTCTGGGTTTGAAAATTTTTCTTCCAGAATTTCATGGAATAGATTATCAATGTCTTTATTAGTTTCTTCACCTTCAGGGATACCAATGATTCAGATGTTTGGGTGTTTAATGGTATCTAGTATTACTCATATGTTATTCTCATTTTTTAAAATTATTTTCTCATTCTTTTTGGTGAATTTATCTAGGCCAGAAGTTCTGTCTTCTACATCTGATATTCGATCTTTTGCATGATCTAATCTGCTTTTGATATTTTCAACGGAAGTTCTTATTTCCTGTATTACAAACTTCATCTCTAACAATTCTGTTTGATTCCTTTTTATGATGTTTATCTCCTCTTTCAATTGTGCAAGAACTTCCTTACCACCTGGAACACAGTGTCTCTTGTCTCCTGCATCTTCTAGAGTTCATTGTCTCTATTCTCTTGCATCTCTGTTAGCTTTGTCAATGCAAATATCTTAAATTCTTTATCTGACATTTCCTTAAGTTACCATCTATTCTTTGTGGAGGAAGAGGAGTTATTCTTTTCCATCAGAGGGGAGATATTTTCTTAGTTTCTCATATTTCTTGTGTCTCTGTGGTGGTTTCTGGTTATCTGGTGGATTATATGATTTTTTTTCCTATTTTTTGGAATTAAATATGGCTTCTGGCTAGTCTGGTGAGTGAGGGTGTAGCCTGGGCAGAAGGACTTTAGTGATTGAAATCCCTGAATGGGACCTCTCAGAATATAGATGGCTGCTGATTGGATTATCCTGGTTCCTGGCTAGACTGGGGAGCAGGAGGGTGAAATCTGGACAGAAGGTCTTCAGTGTTCAAAATTCCATCAACTTTATTCACTGCCTTAAAGACATAATTAGATCAGATATGAGTGTCATTTGGGTGCCTCCCCCCCCCCCATAGAGCCCATAGATCAACACTGCATGGGTCATAGCAAGAGGTAGTGGGTGAAAGCCATGCCTCTGCCAAGGTGTCAGGCATCTTTCTTTCCACTTCCTTCTTAGTACTCCTAACCCACTTCCGCTGCTGGGTGCTGCTGTGCACTTGAGCAGCAAGTGTAACCTGATTCGTTTCCCCAGGAGCCAAAGATGCTTAAGTCCCAAATCCAACTTAAAGAGCAAAGAAAGCCCACATAATGCAGCCCATTGGCATAAACATGTGCACACAGACCCCTATGTCACTCAGCACACTTGTTATTCCGCTGGCTGTGAACTGGGACCAGCCTCAAAGACAATTCCTTTTTATCTATCAGTATTCACAGTTAAAAGAAACAAAAACTGCTTCAGTTGCTTTGACCAGAGATTTGTAGAAAGGATATCAGGAGCTTCCAGAATGGCAAGAAAAGATAAAGAACCAAGCTTGGAAAGAATCAGATATGAGAAACATGTGCTACCAGTTCCCAGGTACATCACACAGGTATTGCCCCTAGAGTGGATGCTCCACAACCTGCTGCCTGTAAAGGAGGCTGAGACAGCAGGAAGCAGCAAGTTTAGCATTTATTACATGAGGCTGCCGTGGGTCCCACTGAGTATCACCAGATGAAAATTTCCCAAAATAAGAAAGGAAATTTAGGTGCTAGGCAAGGGGAAAAATCATGTCATCTCCTACTAATATTATAAAACAAAAATATGAGAGAAAAATATTTGGGTAAGTTTGGAATAGAGATGGAAGGGGAAAAAGATAATGAGGAAATTTTTTTTTTACATAGTCATAATTTACACAGATACAAAGCCATTTTATCCTCACTGTATTATCTTACTTCCCTTCTTTTATTATACTACAATTTCATTATGTGCATATTTGATTTACTACTTTTTTTTTTTTTTTTTTGCTAGAGGTAGCATGCATTTGCCAGAAAGAGAGACAGAGGAGAGGAAGGGAGAGAAGAGAGCACCTACATGGGGAAGAGTCAGACTGCAATCCCCTCTTTATTATTTCTCCCTCCTTTCAGTATTTTGGACATGTCCACACACACACACACACACACACACACACACACACACCCTGTGTATTTCTCAAGCTGCTGGGTCTGGAACCCAAACTGCCTGCTCAAGCCATGTGGGATCTGGCTGCCCTAACCACCAGACCAAGGGACTGGCTCCATTTACTATAATTTAACCAAAAGGTTGAAAGAACAAGGAAAAGGCAGAATGAAAGCAAAAAGCTTGTGCTGTGGGGAGAAGGTAAACAAGAAGCCATGGTCCTCTCTGTGGTTCTTGGTCCCTGCAGGCTTCCATCATGTGCTCAAGGCCATCTGAATGTGAATATAATGTCTAAAGGTGAGAATTTTTTAATTCAAAAGATGCAAACTAACTACTTTTCCTGGTGCTCCATGCTGAAACAGCAATCTATTTCAAAGTTGACGGAGCAACCTTGCTTTACTGGACTTATTAAGTCTCCATATGTTCATATCTTGTGTGGCAGCTTCATAAGAAGTTTTAAAGGTGACTTTCTAGTAAGCAATTTCTAATCTGCTGACACATCATCTACAGTACTAAGTGATGCTCCTAGGTGAGGCTCTGTCTGTTCCTTTTGGAAGGGGTCTGCGGGTCCTAGCCTTAGAATGGCTTCGTGACCACAACTCTATCTTCACTTTCTACACCATCACCAGAGTTAATGTTTTACACACAAACTTGACATTCCCATTAAAAGTGTTTTGAGACCTAGAGGTGGAATATAGTGGAATGGTTAAGAGTATATGCTGAGGGATCAGCTGGTGGCGGAGTGGTTAAGGTACTGGACTCTGACATGGCTTACAGTGGTTCAAGTCCCAACATCCTGGCTTGAAACTCATGCCGGGAGCATGTGCCCAAAATCCCAGGAGGAGAATGGAGGAGAAAAGATTATGATGTAACCATCCCTCCTGAGGAGTAATTTCTCACTTTCCTTCTCATTGTCTCTCTCTCTTGCAAATACATGTGCCCTATAGCAAAAATATCTCAAAAAGAAAAGTATAAATTGAACACTTCCCAACTCTCTCACATATACACTCCCACAAGTTTGAGCTTCCTATAAAGATGACAACCTAAACAGACATTTATTGTTTTTCTAAAGCAACAGTAAAAAGACTACTCAGAAACATCAGTTAAGGGATATTTTAAAGACAAACTCACAAGGACAGAAAGGATAAAGGAGGAGATGTCAACAACAAAACTTGGCAACCTGGTAAGTCAGTGTATGTGCCATCTTGGCCCAATCAAATGAGAGACTAAGGAGGTGGACTCAGGAGATGATTCTGAATGTTCTGGAAATAGTCAACCTTTTTGGAGGCAGGTTCTGGGCCCTATGTGCCAAAACCAGGAACAGGCTGATGTGCAATGATCACTTTGTATTTATTTATTTATTTTTAGAGGTTTTTGCCTTAAGGTGCATGTGCTCACTGGAGAGAAAGAGAGAGAGAGAGACAGTGAGAGGGAAGATGAGAAATCACTCCTCTCAGGGGATGGCCACACCACAGTCCCTTCTCCTCCATTCTCTTCTTGGGATCTTGGGCATGCACACACATGTGTCCGGTGTAAGTTTCAAGCCACTGTGTGTGAGACTTGAACCACTGTCAGCCATGTGTGAGTTCAGTTATGTAACCACTACACCATCTGCTGGCCCAACAATGATCAATTTTTAAATTGACTTAAAGTTAGGAGTCAACATTGAGTTGCTGTTTACATGATGATCATTCAAGAAGCAAAGACTGAGGAGACAGGCATCAGAGACCTAAAAATTGAAGTCAATCTTCTTGTACCAGGAGAACTCCATGCAGTACCAAATATTATCAATAGCCTAACTTGACCCCGGCCACTGTAAGCAGCTCCCTGGGAACAATGACTGGCCACGAAGGTGGCATATGCCCCAAAAGACTGGTCACAATATGGTTATTAAGTCACAGGCCACAGTTCACTAATTTAAATCCTTTCACCTTCACTTCTGTGATGTAAGATGAGTTGCTCAAATCTTGTAAGATTCATGTTCCCTTTTGTAAGATGGTAATAACCCATCTCCAAAGACTGTTGAACAGATTATATGATATAAATTATTTAAAGTGCTTAGTATCCTTTAAGGAGGGTACTTAGGCCACAGTAAATGGTCATAACAGAAGAAGGTACTCACCCAGCATTCAGGTTTCTGAGGTTCAAGGTTGTCATAAATACACAAATATTGCATAGGATATACTTATCATAAAAACTTATTTGTTCATCTAAATTTCAAGTTTAACTGGATGCCCTATATGTTTGTTTTCCAAATCTGGCAACCCTAATAGGGCTGAAGCACTCCCACACCAATTCTCTTATCCAAAGATGAGGTCTAACAAAGCTCAGACAAAACATGGCCAGTCTGGGTTCTGAACAATGATAGAAGAGGGGCTGAGAAGTGACTTGAGGAAATTCTGTGGCAATTTACATGTGGTCTAGGGATGAAAACCACCAGCTTTAGGTTTTCATGAGCATTAGCATCAGAAGAGAGCAACTTTTAAGTTTCACCTCTGCTCTGCTCTGGTTTATGTTGTAGCACTTTCACTTACTTTATTAGCCCTGCAACCTAGGTATTATGCCTCATTTTCCAGATGAAGTAGCGATATTTGTAGAGGTTAAATGACCCAGCCATGTTACATGACTTGAAAGTGTCTGTTCCACACTTTAAACATCAGTTTCCTTACAGCTAGTCGTTGGAATTAGCGTCATGTCCATGCACCTAAATAATGCCTCCATGTCCCAAACAGATGTGTAGAAGATTATTAGAAGCTCATAGAAGACTCATAGAATCAGATGAACAGGAGGGAAGGATGCTGATTCAGTTTTGTGAATTAGACAAGTGCTGAATCAAGAGATTATAGATAAGTTATGATTCAGAAAGCAAAAAGGGTGATGGACAGGGAGATCTGTAGTGGGAGTTGAAGGACAGAGAATAGACACTGAATTTTGTATATGAAGTGCTTACAGGGTACTAAGCACTTTAAATCATTTAGATCATATAATCTGCTCAACAGTCTTTGGAAATGGGTTATTACCATCTTACAAAAGGGAACATGAATCTCACATTTGAGCAACTCATCACAAATCACAGAAGTGAAGGTGAAAGGATTTAAATACTTTCTAACTCTAAACCCTGGATCACTAAAACTCACAGTATTCAAGGAGAAAATGGGATGATTTGGGGGTGCAGTGAGAAGAAACTGTGGAAAGACTAGAGAAATTTTTTCTTTTAAATTTATTTTACATTCATTCACTGTAATCATCACAGCATACAAAGTGCTATTTCTCACCCAGAATACATTGTATATTGGCTTGATCAAGGATATCACCATACATGTTATCAACAAATAATTCTCCATTTCTTGTTTCATATATATATATGAAACAGACAGAGAGAGAAAGAGAGACAGAAAGCGAGAAATCACCCCCCAGGGGGGATGACCACACCTCAATCCCTTCTCCTCCATTCTCCTCTCGGGATCTTGGGCATGCAAGCACATGCACCCGGTGTGAGTTTTAAGCCACTGGGTCCAGGACGAGAACAGTGGTCGACTATGTGGGAGTCCAGCAACATAGCCATTATGCTAACTGTTGTTCCCATTGTTTCTTATATATTTTAAGGCAAGAGAAATTTTTCAAAGAGGTACCTGATAGAGGAAAGAAAGAAAGAGTGGAACGTTGATATTAGTCAAATCCAATAGCAATCCAACTTAGGCAAAGAATTGGGGTTTAACTTTAAATGAAATACAAAGTCTTTGCCGTGAATAGAGAGGATTTGATTTACATTTTATAAAGATGACTCTGGGCCCAGATCATGGCACAATGATAAGTACTAAGTTCTGCAAGGCACATGGGAACCTTCTACATGGGAAGGTGGCCAGTTTGCATCCATGACCTCCCTAAGTACATCTGGTACACATGTGCCCATGATCTCGGCTGGCTGAAGTTGGATGTGGATTGGAGTGTCAGGACACTGTCAGCAGTGCTGTATCTCTGTTTCTCCCCCTCCCTTTATCTCTCTCACTTGTCAATAAATAAATAACCTTAAAAAGTAAAATGATTCTGGCTGCCATGGGGAGCATAGACTGTAGTGGGTAAGTGTAGACACAGGAGCCAGTTAGGAGGCTGTTTAGTAAACCGAACCATATAAAATTGACTGTTTATTTTATTTTATTTTTTTTAGCTCAAAAATGAGTTACAAAAACAGGAATTCCACTTCCTAACAGAAGTTCAGGAGAGTGGTGGGGGCTTGGCCTGCTATGACAAAGGTGGCTGTGGTGACTCGTCAACCAAGACAGGCTTTGAAAGTTGAGCTGACAAAAATGTATTAATGGTCTGACTCTGGAAAGTGAGGAAAAGGGAAAGCAAGGATAACTTCTAGGTCTCTGGCTTAAGTAAAGGGTCTTTGGTAGTGCTTTTGCTCAGGAGAAAAGACTGGGGAGAAATACAAGCAGGGCTATCAGCAGGGTATTGGTTATATGATTCTGGAGCTGAGGAGAAAGGTCAATGTTGAAGCTTCGAGTCTATAAACAACTTAAAGGTATTTATGGCATACGGCTACTCAAAGAAAGAAGAAAAGTATAGGTAAAACTGAGCTCTGGAATCTTTATCTTTTGGAGACAGAAAAAGGAGGACCTGCACAGAGGATTAGGAAGTAGTGACCTGCAAGAGGAAGGAGAGAAATCCCTAAACTCAATTTAAGTTTCAAGCCATTACAAAAGCAAGGAGGTAGAGTAGATGCATCCAGTCCACTTGGCCCACTTGATGAATAGTCCTGGTCACTATTTTTCACATAGTCTTTAGTTAAATAACCAAGAGAACCAGGAACTTTGGGCACCAGGCAGTACCTTCCTCACTAAACCTTAAAAAGATGGGATTGAAGGTGGTCTCCAAGAGTTAACCTGATTCCTCCACTGTGGGTATGGACAGCAAAAATGGAAGCACTGCTGATCTTTATATAGTTGTAATGCTACTCTAGTTTGAAAACTGATACCTACTCTGTATAGCAAAACTTGTAGAAAAAGAAGTTACAGAAAATTTTCAGAATAACTATAAGCCCACTATGCAGAGATGTACACTATACAGAGACCAATAAAACATAGTAAATTTCACTCTAGTCAACCTTTATTGTAGTTATGTAGTTTTTTTGTTTGTTGCTTTTTTTTTCTTTTCTTTTTTAGTTTTGCTATAGGGTATGTATGCTTGCCAGGGAGATATTGAAAGTGAGAAATCATCCCCCCCCCACCGCAGGGGATGGCCATGCCACAATCCCTTCATTCTCCTTTCAGGATTTAATATGCACCTACACATAACTGGTGAGTTTTTCAAGCTGCCAGATCCGGCACTTGAACCATGCAGTTAGCCATGTGGTATCCAGCTGTCTCAACCTCCATGCCACCTGCTGGCCCTATTTATTATAAATTTTGATGATGGCTTAATTAATTAATTTAGAAGAATAAGAAGCAACTGTGAGAGATGTTCCTGAAGTAGGAAGATGATGAAATGAGTATTGAATTTGGTAACAACCTAGACACTTTGGGTGGGATAGTTGGGACAGAAACACAGTTCAGGAGAGTAAAACAGAGGAGAAAATGTGTTGAAATGAAGAAAATTAAAGACTGTTCTTTCAAAACAGTTGCTGTGAAAAAAGATCATAGAGGTGAATGTGACCTCAAAGCACTCTCCCCCTCTTCATATTCATTTATTTTTATATATAAGGAATAATCGTTCATAACTTAGAATAGTAGGATAGCTTTGCTATCTGTGAGACTACTATAGACTGAATGCTTATGTCTCCTCAAAATTCGTGTGTTGAAATTCTAACCCCCAGGATGATGGTGGAGTCTTTGAGAGATGATTAAGTCAGAGGTGGCACCCTCATGAATAGGATTAGGGCTTCTATAAAAGACAACAAACTGACTACTGAAATGAAGCCAAGAGAGATCTTCCCACCCATCTACCATGTGAGGACATAGTGAGAAAATGCCATCTGTGAACCAGGAACTGGGTTCTCGGGAGATACCAAATCTTCCAGTGTCTTGATCTTGGGCTTCTTAGTCTCCAGAACTGTGAAAAATAGATTTGTTGTTTATAAACCATCCACTCTAAGGTATTCTATTATAGAAGCATGAACGGATTAAGACAGTGACAAATCTAACCACCTGCCTACTCCTCTGCTGGACAACAGCATCAGGACTTCATGTATTAATCAGAGCAGGCTAATCATCACTGCTGTCAAAAGCACCACAAAATCCTCAGTAATTCCATAAAATAAAGGTTCATTCATGCTGTGCAAAGTCCAAGACAGGTGCCATTTTCTTTCAAATAATCACTCAAGGAGCAGGACTTTTTCCATCATGTGGTTCTCTTATCACAAAGTCCTTAACTTGTAGGCAGGTGGAAAGAAAAGAGAATGTGTGAGATTCATCAGGAAGTATTAGGCCAGACGGAAGTAATGCACATTCTTCCCACTTTTATTTTATTTTATTTTTTTTAGCTCAAAAATGAGTTACAAAAACAGGAATTCCACTTCCTAACAGAAGTTCAGGAGAGTGGTGGGGGCTTGGCCTGCTATGACAAAGGTGGCTGTGGTGACTCGTCAACCAAGACAGGCTTTGAAAGTTGAGCTGACAAAAATGTATTAATGGTCTGACTCTGGAAAGTGAGGAAAAGGGAAAGCAAGGATAACTTCTAGGTCTCTGGCTTAAGTAAAGGGTCTTTGGTAGTGCTTTTGCTCAGGAGAAAAGACTGGGGAGAAATACAAGCAGGGCTATCAGCAGGGTATTGGTTATATGATTCTGGAGCTGAGGAGAAAGGTCAATGTTGAAGCTTCGAGTCTATAAACAACTTAAAGGTATTTATGGCATACGGCTACTCAAAGAAAGAAGAAAAGTATAGGTAAAACTGAGCTCTGGAATCTTTATCTTTTGGAGACAGAAAAAGGAGGACCTGCACAGAGGATTAGGAAGTAGTGACCTGCAAGAGGAAGGAGAGAAATCCCTAAACTCAATTTAAGTTTCAAGCCATTACAAAAGCAAGGAGGTAGAGTAGATGCATCCAGTCCACTTGGCCCACTTGATGAATAGTCCTGGTCACTATTTTTCACATAGTCTTTAGTTAAATAACCAAGAGAACCAGGAACTTTGGGCACCAGGCAGTACCTTCCTCACTAAACCTTAAAAAGATGGGATTGAAGGTGGTCTCCAAGAGTTAACCTGATTCCTCCACTGTGGGTATGGACAGCAAAAATGGAAGCACTGCTGATCTTTATATAGTTGTAATGCTACTCTAGTTTCAAAACTGATACCTACTCTGTATAGCAAAACTTGTAGAAAAAGAAGTTACAGAAAATTTTCAGAATAACTATAAGCCCACTATGCAGAGATGTACACTATACAGAGACCAATAAAACATAGTAAATTTCACTCTAGTCAACCTTTATTGTAGTTATGTAGTTTTTTTGTTTGTTGCTTTTTTTTTCTTTTCTTTTTTAGTTTTGCTATAGGGTATGTATGCTTGCCAGGGAGATATTGAAAGTGAGAAATCATCCCCCCCCCACCGCAGGGGATGGCCATGCCACAATCCCTTCATTCTCCTTTCAGGATTTAATATGCACCTACACATAACTGGTGAGTTTTTCAAGCTGCCAGATCCGGCACTTGAACCATGCAGTCAGCCATGTGGTATCCAGCTGTCTCAACCTCCATGCCACCTGCTGGCCCTATTTATTATAAATTTTGATGATGGCTTAATTAATTAATTTAGAAGAATAAGAAGCAACTGTGAGAGATGTTCCTGAAGTAGGAAGATGATGAAATGAGTATTGAATTTGGTAACAACCTAGACACTTTGGGTGGGATAGTTGGGACAGAAACACAGTTCAGGAGAGTAAAACAGAGGAGAAAATGTGTTGAAATGAAGAAAATTAAAGACTGTTCTTTCAAAACAGTTGCTGTGAAAAAAGATCATAGAGGTGAATGTGACCTCAAAGCACTCTCCCCCTCTTCATATTCATTTATTTTTATATATAAGGAATAATCGTTCATAACTTAGAATAGTAGGATAGCTTTGCTATCTGTGAGACTACTATAGACTGAATGCTTATGTCTCCTCAAAATTCGTGTGTTGAAATTCTAACCCCCAGGATGATGGTGGAGTCTTTGAGAGATGATTAAGTCAGAGGTGGCACCCTCATGAATAGGATTAGGGCTTCTATAAAAGACAACAAACTGACTACTGAAATGAAGCCAAGAGAGATCTTCCCACCCATCTACCATGTGAGGACATAGTGAGAAAATGCCATCTGTGAACCAGGAACTGGGTTCTCGGGAGATACCAAATCTTCCAGTGTCTTGATCTTGGGCTTCTTAGTCTCCAGAACTGTGAAAAATAGATTTGTTGTTTATAAACCATCCACTCTAAGGTATTCTATTATAGAAGCATGAACGGATTAAGACAGTGACAAATCTAACCACCTGCCTACTCCTCTGCTGGACAACAGCATCAGGACTTCATGTATTAATCAGAGCAGGCTAATCATCACTGCTGTCAAAAGCACCACAAAATCCTCAGTAATTCCATAAAATAAAGGTTCATTCATGCTGTGCAAAGTCCAAGACAGGTGCCATTTTCTTTCAAATAATCACTCAAGGAGCAGGACTTTTTCCATCATGTGGTTCTCTTATCACAAAGTCCTTAACTTGTAGGCAGGTGGAAAGAAAAGAGAATGTGTGAGATTCATCAGGAAGTATTAGGCCAGACGGAAGTAATGCACATTCTTCCCACTTGCATTTTATTGGCCACCCTTCAGCCACACTGGCCACTGAGATGTAAGGAAGGCTGAGATACGTAGTATAGCTGCATGCACATGCAGATGACAGCCAGATACTGCAGGACACACTACCAGCTGTAAGCGACAGCCACCCTTCTTGGTTTTCAGGCCCAGAGTTAATGGAAGCTAGTATTCATTAATTAAATGTAATAAAGAGTGTCCAACTGCTACTAATACTCCATTTTCTATTCAATACTAATAGGAAAACTGTTCCTTAGAGCTTTCGGAGGGATGTCCACATGTTCTTATTTCACACTCCTGGAGTCCGTAATGACCAGAGAGTGGGGAAGATCAGATCTGGGTAACTGGAGTCTGTAGTTAAGCCCACAGGTGGGTACCCCGTGCCTGGCAACAGTAGTCGGCCAATACATGGCCTATTGAAACATTTCATTCATTTGTTAAAAATCAATATTTAAAAATTATATTTCTTTCATGAGAGAGAGAGAGAAAAGAGAGGCAGGCATCTTTGACAGGGTCTCATCATGCTGTGATCCCCTCCCCCAGCCTCCAGTTTGTCAGGATCTCAGTCATCTGGCATGTTACATGTTGACTTAGGACCTGAATCCATGATCGGCCACTTGGCTTCCAGTACTGCAGATCAGTACCTTACCACCTGCACCACGAGGCTAGACCCACTAATTTATTTTTAATGTTGAAATGCATCTCAGTGGAGGGGGCTGAGGATCAGAACAGTGAGATATGGTAGGGGAGGACAGAAGGGGATACTTCTGAAACGAGCACTCAGAGGCTTTTCTGCATCTGCTCGGGATAGTGGCAGGAACACGCTGTGGGTAGAAGGTTGGTTTGACAACCTATGACTCTGGATGCCAGAATTGGTGAGCTGTGCATCTGTGCAGCTTCCCTGTACCCCAGTTCCTCTTCTTGCTGGAAACGCTGTAGGTATGTAAGGAGGAGGTTGGGTTTTCAGGCTCTGTCCCCAGGTCTCCACTTCTGTGCTGATGTAATGTCAGCCAGACATCTTAAACAGAGAAACTTCTTCATCACAAACTTCTTGATATGACCCAAAGGGGGTGAAACACAGACCTGGACAGTCCAACTTGTCGGTACCCTTTATACACACGCTTCCCTAAAGCAAACATTTCAAGATCTCTATCTTTAAATACACATTTCCTCAACTGGTTTGAAAAGGGAAACTGAAGTTCCCTTTTTTCACTTCACTAGAAACTGAAATAGTGCTTTTAAAAGGGATGCTGTGACAAGCAGACTGCAAACAGAATTGCAAAAACTTCTGCATAAAATGAGAAAACTAGCTCGTTGTATTCTCACATATGAATGGGCAGTCCTCCTACCCAAGAGGACTAAGAATCAAAGAAATTAAACATATAATCTAAACAAATTATCTATTTTTCTCTGCACATTTTCAGCCTTTGCAAGTGCCTCCCACCTTCTCTCTTCCCAAGTGGCCCCCTCTGGACTTTCCTGCTGTGCTCCTGCCTTCGCTGTCTCGTTCTTCCCACTTGGGATCAGGACTATCCTTGGCTCCTGGAAAAGAGAGGCCCTGCTGGGGACTTCCTCTTGCCACATCCCTCCCATAGGCAAGGAGACAAAGGTCAAAGTACTATGGCCACCCAAAACCCCTCTCCCTCCTTTTAGGCAGTGCTCTGGGAACCCAGGACCCCCCAATTCCCTCCCCTAGTGTTCCAAAGTCATTTACAGGGGTGCCAGGACTTTTCTTCCCCCTGGCCTCATCTCCTGAAGGTGACCACTAAGTAGGCAGCCAAAGAACAGCTGTTTCTGGTCTGGAGCCCAAGAACAGGCAGACAGAGAGGGCAAGTGTCAACCTGACAGCTGTGTTGGCTGAGCCATCATATTTCAGAGCAGAGCACCAGAGAGTCTGAAGTTTTGAAATTCAAGCATGCTCACTGGGCTCCTTAGGAAGGAATATCTATCAAGGCAAGAGGATAAAATATATTTTAATATTTAAATATTTGGATATGGAGTGTGTGGGCTTATGTACTTCTACTCTTGTGTAGATTCTGCAGATGTCAGCGGAAGGCTGCGTCACCTCCTGCTTCCCTCCCAACCTCACTCATTTTCAAAAGTGGCATGTGTACACACACACTTTCTTCTCCTTAAACTCTCATATCTTCTTATACCCCATTATTCTATTGAGAACACCTCTTAGAATTATTTGTATCATTGGATTCTTTTTTATCTGCCCTTTAAATTCTTAGAGTCTGGCGCCAGCAGGTTGCATCGTGGTTAAGGCATTGGACTCCCACATGGTCAATTGCAGTTCAAGTCCTGGATCCAGCATCTTGAAAGTCACACTGGGTGTGTGTGCATGCATGGCCAAAATCCCAGGAGGATAGAGAAGGGATTGTGGCGTGGCCATTCTCCCAGAGGGCGATTGCTCACTTTCCCTCTCACTGTCTTTCTCTGTCTCTCCAGGGAGCGTACACACCTCATGGCAAAAAAAAGTAAATAAATAGACTTAGACTCTGTGAAATTGTCTTTCTTTTGGTTCCTCCAGCCTCTTAAAGGTAAGTATTCTGTAGGGTCCTCTCTGGGTCACTTTCTTCCCCCTTATCTCACCTATTTCTGTTCCCAATTCTGGAGCTCTGATACTTTATGCCATGTCAGATATTATTTTTATTGTTATCATTATTAATTTTAAGACAAGGTCTCCACGATTCCCAGTTCTACTTGAGCCTTTCAGCTGGGACAACAGGCACATGATACCACTCCTGGCCTTCTCCTCTCTTCTTTTCTTTCTTATTGTTTTTAGAGACAGAGTCTTGATATGGCCAGTCTTGATCCTCCTGCCTCAGCTTCCTGAGTTACTGGGATTATAGGTGTGTGCTACTATGTCTGTTTTCTAGGTCAGACCTACGGTTGACCCTTCCACATGGTCCCAAGCTGAGGAGCACAGCATCTCAGCAGCACGTATCATCACAGCTGGGCCCTTGTCAGACATTCGGGCTGTCACCTTCACAGCCTCTGTGTTGGATCTCGCTTCACAGTGTCTCCTCTCTTCTTCCCTCTGCCTTTGGGTCTCTCAGTGATGCCTCAGGCTGGTTTGAAAAATAGGTCCTATTCTCTAATGACCCCATCTCTGTGCCCTCTAAACACCTACTGCAAAGGTCTACAATGTGACAGTCTAGTGTCATTCACAGGTGAGATGAACCATGACACCCTTTATTCAAAAAAGCTTCTCTCACCCTTGAAGCTGGATAGGGAGGGACCATTAGCAACTCTTTCCAATTACATGCAGAATGCCACCAAGTGAGTTCAGCAGTGAGAACAGTCTAGGGAGGAACAGGTGCCCTCACTGCCTCGCTGTCCCTAAGATTATAAGATAATGGAGGGGCCTTAATCAACCAAGGCCTCCCTCCCTGGAGATGTGTTTGGTATTAATTTTTGCTACATATGAAACTAAAGATGAGCCCACTTATTTTTTCATATGAAATAACAGCCAGATTCCCTCACCACCCACCCACCCCCAAGATTCAAGCCACCACCTTCCAAATTCATGGCTATCTCTTGATACTTGGAGGTTAAGCAGCTCTTTCCAATGCTGAAGGGCTGAGAGAATAAAGAGGGTGTCCAGTTACTACTACTATGTGTTTTGCATCTCTCTGGATATATACTCACTAATCTGTAGATGGTGCCATGGTTTGAGCATTCTCTAAAAGTTTATGTGTTGAGATTTCAGTTAAGATTCTAGGAAGAAATTTAATACTTCCATGATGTTGAAAGATGGGGTTTTGGGAAGTGACTGAGTGATTAGGGTAAGCCCCTAATGATTGACTCCCGATAGGATTCTAAAGAGAGAAAGAGGCACACACTCTTCTTGTTTAACAACATGAAACCATGAATAGCTTTGAGACCCCAATAACAGGAAAATACTTACCAAGTGTCCACCAGATGTGACTCATGAACCTTGGACCTCCAAACTATAAGCTGAACAAAAGTTCTATTTTAATAAGTCACCTAGTTTCAGGTATTTTCTGTAATTAGCAACAGAGTGAACAAGAACAGATGTTATGGGTTTTTATATCATCATCTTTCAGAGTCTATGTTCTGTATCTTGACACCTGAAAGTTAGAGATCCCATATTTATTTGATTAGGCCTCTCATGAGGCAGAAACTGTCAGGTGCTTTCCTGTATACTACTCGGTCAGCATGTAACTCTCCAAGCAATCCCAGATGGTAGATGCATTCATTTCCTAAGACTGCTGTAACAAATGCCACAAAATTGTAATTTAAAAAAAAATAGGAATTCGGGGGCCTGCTCCATGGCACAGCGGTAACTTGCTACTCAAAAGAAGATGGATCCTGGGCCAGTAGGTGATGTGGTGGTAAAGACACTGGATTTCCATATGGGTGATCACAGTTCGAGTCCTGGACCAGGTGGTTTGAAATTCATGCCAGGCGTGCATGCCCATAATCCTGAGAAGGGAGTGAAGAAGGGATTGTGGTGTGGCCGTGCTCCTTTAGGGGTCATTTCTCACCTTCCCTCTCTGCCACTTTGTTTCTCTTTGGTGAGTGCATACACCCTATGGTAAAAACCTTTAAAAAAAATGAGGAATAAGAAGAAGCTGGATCCCACATGGTGACTGCAGTTTGAGTCCCTAACCCAGTCAGCTTGAAACACTTTGGGTGAGTGTGGTCAGGATCTGATGGCTAGAGGACTGGAGGAAGGGGATTGCAGACTGACCAGACCCTATGGAGGGTGCTCCTCTCTCTCATTCTAACATGTGTGTGCATGTACTCTATCATGAATAAGAGGGAAGAATAGAAATTTATTCTCTCATAATTCTGGATAACAGAAGTCTTAAATGAAAGTGTTGGCCAGGCCAGTTCCTTCTGAAAGCTCTGAGGAAGTGCATGTTCCCTGCCTCTCTCTACTGGATGATATTTCCTGGTTTATAGATGCATCACCTCAATCTGTCTTCGTCTTTCTCTTTATCTTCTCTTTCTTTGTCTTTGTCCAAATATCAAGGCTTATCCTATTCCAGTATGACTTAATTTAATTACATCTAACTTAACTACATTTGCAAAAAGCCTAGTTCCAAATGGGCACAGTCATAGATACTTGGAGTTAGGATTTTGGTATATCTCTTTGGGGGATACAGTTTAGCCCATAACAGTAGATCTTGTTCTAATCCTTGCACTATAGATTGTAAACTGAGACTCAGAGAGTGATTTACCCAGAGATACAGAAAGTAGGTGGTAAGTCTAGGCTTTTAATTTGTCTATACCTAATTATTACCATTTATTGGGTCCTTGCACCCAGCAGTAAGATCCTCTGTTGGGTGCTTCATTTTCATGCTAATTCTTTCAGTTGCATATAGTTTTTATTCCTTATTTTACAAACAGAGGTTCAGATAATAGTAGCTTGCCCACAGTTACACAGGGAAGCAGCAGATCTGAGAGCTGGTCTGAATCTTGGCTAATAATTCTTACTCAGGTCAACATAGCAGAATGTTTTGAAGAAGGCTTGACTTTCCTCACCCCATGTCCCCTGCCTCAAGATGGTATAACCCTGTATCTGCAATGAGAATCATCATTGCAAATGACGTGTTATTGGACTTTTCCATGTGAAGAGTTGGATAGGCAGAAAATTAATCATTGAGTATCACCATGATTTTCACGTTGATGTCTCACAGTGGGTGACAGCTTGATAGGAAAGATCAGCTATTCATCTTCCTTCCAGCAGCCAGGGAATAGCTGAACAGAAAAACCATTCAAAGAATCTATCCCACTACAAAGCCATATATACCACAACTAGTTACTTTCCTATAGGGTACTGCATGGGGGCCGAGGATCACTTCTCTGTTCTAACAGGCACCTTACATAAAAGAGCCTCTAGCACTATGGTAGGAAGAAGCAAGTCTCAAAGCCTTAGCGTGGTTATTTAAATTACTCCATTCTTCCTCAAAATAAAAAAATCAAAAGTATCACTTCCTGGCAACTGCTGTGCACTATTCCTTAATATCAAAGATGCAGAATGCTCACACCTCACACTTACTGTCCTAGGAACACAGCAACCCTGAGCCCAGAACCCTTCAAGTAATGCGTAAGCCACAGAAACTTCCTTAAATCAACATGGAAATGGATATGAGAAAATACTCTGCCAAATGCCCTAACATGGGTTTGATTAGCACTTAGAAGGTAAACTTGTTTTTGCCCATTTATCTCAAAAAGGTGTAACAGAAGTAGGCATGACGAATGTAGGCTTGGAAGGCAGAGAGACTCCATGCCAATTCCAGCTCTATTACACACTACCTGTGGGAACCAGGTGAGATATCTTTTCTAAGCTTCAGTTTCCTTACCTGTATAATGAAGAGACTGGCATTTACCACAGGAAGGTGTTAAAGGAACACAAACATACCATTCTGATCCTTAGTTCCTAATAGGGAATGTGAGCTCCGGGTAAAAATGAAACAGTGCTTAATAGCCAAAAAGCATATGAAAAAATATTCAATATCCTTTATCATAGGGAAATGTAAATCAAAACCACAATGAAGAATTACCTAACTCCAGGGAACCAGCAGCTAGCGTAATGAAGAATTACCTAACTCCAGTTAGAATGGCTATGATCGATAAAACAAAGAAGGTTGTAGAGAAAAGGGAACCGTCATGTACTGCTGGTGGGAACGTAAATGAACCCAGTCACAGTACAGTGGTTCCTTGAAAATCTAGAAAAATAGAACTGTTGGACGACCCAGTAATCCCACTCTTGGGCGTTTACCCAAAGAATAGGAAATCACTCGATCAGAGAGATATTTGCACATCCATGTTTATTGCAGCATTATTCACAGAAGCTAAGACGTGGAATCAAACTAAGTGCCAATCAGCTGATGAATGGATTGGGAAAATAAGGAATGGTGGACCACAGCAGTGTAAAAAATGTTGTTGACAATTCAATATATACTTCAAAAGAAAAAAAAAAGAATGGGACTATTATCAAGTGTGCATGACATAATAGAATGTTCAATGTTGAAGATGATTTGATTACCGCACCCTTGTTCACTCCTTGAAAACCTATATTGGACTCTATGAAAATGTACGTCGATCGTATGTAAACCAGAATTCATAATAAAAAAGAGGCATCTGATATACACACACAGACACACAAGGAATTCCTTTGTGTGTGTGTATGTGTGTGTGTGTGTGTGTGTATGGTGTCTATTTTATTTTAAAAAGATCTGTCGGGGTCAGCAGGTGGCATAGTGTTTAAGGTGCTTGATTCACACATGGCTGACTATGCTCCGAGTTACAGATCTGACAGTTTGAAAATCATGCTGGGCATGTGTACATGCATGCTCCAAATCCTTGGAAGACAGAGAGATGGAGGAGGAAAGACTAAAGTGTGACCATGCCCCATTATGTGTGTGTGGTGGGGGGTGCTTCCCCCCCTTTCCTCTTTATCTGTCTCTAAGGTGAGTGCACATACTCACCAACAAATAAATTTTTAAAAAAATCCTGCTAGTAAAAAAATTCATAAAGGTTATGTGATTCACCTAATTTTATTAATTTAAGTATATGATTTTAATGTTATTACTGGTATGCTGGTATCACATTGTTCATTAAGAACATTTCTAGTGTATTGAGGTCAGCAAATACTTCGTGTTCAGTTTTACATCTACAGGGCAAGCTCCTACTGCTCAGGGATGGGCAAGGTAGGTGGTGCAATGGTAATGCACTGCTGCAGCAATGCTGGGTCCACATGGAGAATTGTGGGTTTGGTTCCCTGGTTAACTTGTACAAGTTGGGTGCTACCAATGACTCTAGCTAGCTGGAAAAGGTGGAGCGGGATGAAGGTGGGAGGTATTGTGGCATAACTTGCCCAGAGTGATGGTCTGTCCCTCTCTCTACCCGAAGGAGCAAATGAACTTAAAAACAAAAATAAAATCAGGAATGAAATTCAAACCTCTACCTCCCTTGACCTAGCTGTTTGTGGAACAGATGACAAAGACACATTCACTTCCTACCATCTGAAAAAGTGCCATCTAGCGGTTACTGCTTCAAATTGCATATCAACTGGACCTCTGTACACTAAGCAACTCAAACTCATTGTGAAAAAAATGTATCTACAGAAATAATTTGTATCGTCTATGCAAACCCTGGAATAAATAAAATGTGAAAGACTGATATGATTACAAAATGACACTTAGGTAGAACCTGTTTCTTGAAGGGAAAAAAAAATGCCTGCGCAAACAGATTTTGGTTGCATTTTGTTCATTGAAAGTATCAATCAGTTTCACCAAGCAAGCTTTAAAGAAAAAGGTACTAAGGGACCAGCAGTTAGCGTAATGGCTATGTCGCTGGACTTCCATGTAGTCGACCGCAGTCCCCCTCCCGGACCCAGTGGCTTAAAAACTCATGCGGGGAGCGTGTGCGTGCGTGCCCAAGATCCCGAGAGGAGAATGGAGGAGCAGGGATTGCGGCGTGACCGTCCCCCCTGGAGGATGATTTCTCCCTTTCTGTCTCTCTGTCTCTCTCTGTCTGGCAAGCACACGCGCCCAATAGCGAGAAAACCTCTCAAAAAAAAAGAAAAGAAAAGAAAAAGGAAAAACTGCTAAGTAATTCATCTTGTCAGTTACAACTCATTTAAAAAAGGTTCCAACTTGAACTAAATACAACCATTAAAATACGATTTAAGAAGTATACATATATATATACATATATGTATATATCTTAAGAAAAACCTGAGTAGCAGCAAAATCACTGAACTTTTGTAAACAAAAGCACTAGTAATACCCCTTTGCTTAATAACAAAGAATCTGTCTTCTTTCAAAACACAAACTATATACAATAAACAGAATATTGTCCATCTTTTTTCTCAATGTACAATACCCGGAATCTGAAACCACGTTATCAGTAATACACGCAAATCAGTACTATTGTCAGGTATGTTGAACAATTTTTTCACAACACTCAGGGCATCATGTTGTCTCCGAGGGCAAACTTTCCAAAAGTTGTCTCCTAGCTGTGATCCTTGCACACCGGGGACACTTGGAGGACTGGAAGCACTGCTTGTGAAAACAAGCCCTGCACACTGCAAGCAAGAAAGACAGTCATTAGCAAATGGGTTATCTTATTTTCCCATACATGGTGAACACTGCTCGTTCCCATCTGGAAAGGAGAGGGTCTGAATCCAGAACCCAGGGTCTTCTAAAGGCAATCAGCTGGATTGAAGCTCACAGGGATTATAAATCCCCCAATAGGTTGTGAAAATGAAGCTTGGAGACCCTGAATTGCCTTCCCTCAGCTACTGACAGAAGGGGTGGCTGAGGGCTCTCAGAGGTGGCATCACTTCTCTGAAAATGGCCCTAAATGTCCTCCCCCGAGGTTATGCTCCCTTCCTGGTGCCAGTCTGCATCCAGTGACTGGCTGCTGTGCAGTCTAATGGTCCAGCTGGGAATCTCAGTTTGGGACAATGCTAATAGGCCCCTCCAGCTCCAGAGCTCCTAATGAGGGGCTAAGGGCCTCACTGCAATCACATCACGGCTCAGCTTCTCCCTTTGCTCAATCCTGCTTGCTTCACATTCCCATGGTAAGGAGCCTGAGACTAGTCCCAAAAAGTGATTCACACATAAATGCCTGGAAAAAGAGTCTCTGCTAGGGAACCTGTCCTAAATATAGCATGGTGGTTAAGGGCACTGGACTCCCACATGGCTGGCTGACTGTGGTTCAAGTCCAGGATCTGGCAGTTTGCTTTCTCACCCCACCCCCCAACTCTGTCCCTCTCTGGTCAAATTAAAATTAATTAATTAATTAATTCTTTTAAAAACAAAGGGAGACAACGAGACAATGGAATGGTCTAAGAGGAGGACATGCTCATATCAAGAGTAAAGGGAGAATTCATTACCAAGATCTTTCCCAAGAAACAGAGTTTAGACAGCATGAAATTAATTGTCTCTGGCACTAATATCATAGAACAAGGGTCAGCAACTTTTTCTGTAAAGAGCCAGATAGCAAATGTCTTAAGTCTTGTGGCCCACGTGGTCTCGAAAACAGCTCCTTGGCTTTCCCCTCGGCACAATAGCACCCAGAGAACACTTCAATGTAGGGCATGATTGCGATCCCCAAACAAAATATGGCAGCGTAGGTAAACACAGATCATCTTCTCCACCTAAACCCTGCACCGAGAGATTCACCCTTTACCCCTGCCCCACCCAAATACTGCTCCCTGTATGCCCATTTATCATCTTCAATCCACCATCTAAGCACACGCTAGCATCACTGTGCTTTAAAGAATTACCTTTGTGCTTCCGTCACTACGCTATTATTAAGCTTAAGTTAATTTTGTGCTTAGGTTATTAAACTTGAATTAACTTTGCACTTAAGTTGTTAAGCTATTATTAACCTTGTTATTAAGATATTAAGATACCTGAACATCTTCTACATGTTGTGGTCTGAAATGGGAAGATGACAGTCGTACTCTGACAAAATTCACAAATAAAGCCCTTTCCTTGACACAGCTGTAAAAGAAGGCATCAGAAAGTTACAATCTTCGTTGGTAATGCTGCTCTTGAAGGAGAAGCTGAGTAACCACTTTCACAGAGTTTTATAAGCATCCATTTTTAAATGTCTACGATTCTAGCTTCTACAAGGAAAAGGATATTGTATCCTTTGTAGGAATAAATCAGAACCCAAAAAAATGCACATTCGTCCATTTCACATTAGACAGTTTGAAGCACCAGAGAAAAAAATATGTAATTTTCAATATGTGATCTTAAATGATATAATTTTATTTCTGATTCTTGTGCTAGAATTCTTCAGTCCACCTAGTTACAGGGCTTCTTGTTCCATTGGATCCTGTCCACATACCCGTATTTGGCACGTCAAACAAAGTGAGCCCCAAGTGGGACTGGGCAGCCAGACAAAGACGTCACTTGGCCCAGGCTGCAAACCAGCTCTGCTGAGATTACCTTAGCCCATTACATCACAGTCTGAACCTCAGTGTTCTGATCTGTCAGTACTATACCCACACTTCTCTTGAGAGTTGGGAGAGTTAAATGAGGTCAAGTGCAGAACAACCAGCACAGACACTGGTGAACAAGGGGCAGTGCAGAATGCATCTGCCCCAGGCAAACCCTCACCTCGCAGCCTGCTACGTGTGCAAGGGAAGTTTTCAGAATGTCCTTGAGTGAGGATGCCAGCAGCCCTTTCTTGATCCTGACCAGGTCCTCCAGGGAGAACAGGTGGAGCTCATCAGTCAAGTGTCTTGGCACCTGCTCAAACTCCTTTAATGCACTGCCAGAAAAGGAAACAAAGAGAAATTCAAAAACCTACCCACACAGAGGCCAGGGAAGAATGGGGCCAGTTGTTTACTCTTGGCACTCGCAGTTACATTTTTGAACCCAATTTTTTTTTCAAGTATATCCCTGAGAACAAAAATGAACCTTGCTCACCACTCTATGTTTTGCAAGTTTGCTTGTGAGCCAGGAAGTTAAAATTCCAGAAAAGCTGATTTCAAAAAGCTGAATAAGCAGAGGAATGCCTCTCTTAACAGCCTGCTCTTACACAGCTTGAGCAAAAGAGAATTGTGCATTTGTTTTTCAAATCTTAAAAATGTGCACTGACTACTGTTAGATTAGCAAGAAATCAAAATTACTACCTTATCCAGTCCAGCTCAATTTCAAACCTGTCAGCATCACTGAGTGTTGTCTCAGCCCATAGGAGAATTACCAGCATGTAACTCCCACATCCATGAGACCAGGTCTGAGCTTAAGACTCATCCAGGAACCGGACAGTGGCACAGCAATAAAGTGCAATGCTTGCAAGGCTGACGCACACAGGAAGGTTGTGGGTTCACATTCAAAGACTTCCTTGAGTATGCTAAACCCACCTGTGCCAATGATCCAGAACTGGCTAGAGCTGGGGGAAGACTTAAGCATCAAGAATCCTGTTAGGGGTGCTCTCATCCCACCCTCTGTCCTGCTTCTTTTGCTTATGAAAAAACAACAAATAACTTGAAAAAAAAAATACTCATGTATCCAACTGGCAGAGGTCATGGTCACTTACATGTCCTAAGAACATTCAAAACTTAATCTCTCTGAACCCATCTGATCTCCTCCTGAATTCCCTGAATTATGGGGTTAGTGGCACTGCCATTCATTGGAGAACCATGCCAGCCACAGCCTATCCCAAACTTGGCCCTCTACTAAAGCCATCTTGGCTTAACTTTCCACCTAGACTGAGATGCTTGCTTGTACTATATCCTGTGCCTAGAGGATCCTGATCCTCCTTTTTGCTTTAACTTATTATTTTTTTGGAAAGGTTTTTGCTATAGGGAGCGTGCGCTCACCAGAAAGACAGAGACAGAAAGTGAGAAATCACCCCCCAGGGGAGATGACCACACCACAATCCATTCTCCTCCTTTCTCCTCTCAGGAGTTTGGGCACACACGCACACACGCCCGGCATGAGTTTTAAGCCACTGGGTCCGGGACGCGAACCACGGTCGACTACATGGGAGTCCAGTTACGCTAACTGCTTGGTCACTCAACTTATTCTTAAAAATTACATTTTTTTCCTCCAGGAGGCCTTGGGTGCTCTCTATCTTACCCCATCCCTAGTTGAGCTAATCCCCACTGTGCCTAGCCATGTGTCTAACATGTGGTCTGGCAACAATGTATGGTGACTTCTCCCCTGGAATTAACATGGATCTACTGATTTTTTTTTTTAATCTGAAGCACAGAATGGATATTCAAAAATTTTGCTGAGGGTAGAAAATACAGCCATCATTAACGTTATGGATGAGAACACTGAGGCTCTGTGACCAATGCCAGGGGGAGGAAGTTCAGGGTCCAGTGACTATAGAATACATGCTCCTCCTCAATAAATGTAATTCAGAAGTTATACATCTTCATTAAATAAATATCAGAAACCAAAAGAAGCTGTGAAAAAAAAACAAAATTGAAGAAAAAGCCCCTACGATTCTGTCTATCATACAAACCATCTGAACCCCCTTGAGTAACCTACTCTTTTTCCTATAGATGGAGAATTCATTTCAGCATCGTCCTATTACTCAACACATAGATTCTAAATATGTTTTCTTATTAAAATCTATACTTTAGCTGGATATTTGCCCATATTCATGGATATGTCTTTGGGATAAACTTCTAGAAGTAGAATTTCTGGAGGCCATGTCTCATCTGCTTTTACATGCCTCTTTATAAAGGGCTTTAAAAAGGCCCTTAGTGGGCCAGTGGGTGGTGTGATGGTTGGGGTACTGAACTGCCGCATGGCTAAATATGGTTGGAGTTCCAGACCTGGTGACTTGCTTTCTCCCTTTTCCTCTTTGCCTCTCTCTGGTGAATTAAAATAATAATGACAATAATAAAAATAGAATTTTTTAAAAAGGCCCTGGAGCCAGCAGGTGGCCTAGTGGCCAAGGTGCTGGACTCCCACATGGCCCACTGAAGTTTGAGTATCAGACCCAGTAGCTTGAAATTCACACCAGGCATGTGTGCGTAGGTTCCCAGAATCCCAAAAGGAGGATGGAGGGGAAGAGATTACAACATGGTCATCCCTCCTTGGGGGTGATTTCTCACTTTCTCTCTCTGTCTCTCTCAGTCTCTCTGATGAATGTCCATGCCCTATAGCAGAAATCTCTCTCTCTAAAAAAATAAAATAAAATAAAGTAAAAAGGCCCTTGGGATACCCATATTCTCAGCAGTATAATTCACAATAGCCAACAGGTGAAATCAGACCAAATATTCATTGACAAATACATGGATAAAGCAATATAGAATGTCCATGCAATGGAATATTATTTAGCCTTAAAAGGAAAGAAACTCTGATATGCTACCACATGGATAAGCCTGGAAGACAAGATGCTAAGTGAAACAAGTCACAAAAAGACTTTATGATTCCACTTGTATGAGAGATTTAGTGTAGTCAGATTCACAGAGACATAAAGTAGAATGGTGACTGCCAGAGCCTGGGAGGGAGTAATGGGTAGGTAGTGTTTAATGGTACATAATTTCAGTACTATTCTGGAGTTCTGGAGACAGATGTTGGTGATAGCTGTATAACTGTGTAAATGTACTTAATATCACTGAACTGTACATCTAAATGGTTAAGGTGGTAAATTTTACATTATATGTATTTTACCACAATTCACCATTATTACTGTTATTATGGAAAGGCCACTGACCACAGATATTTTATCCTTGCACTGGCTCATTTTTCTTAGGTTAAATTCTCCACCAGTGAATTAGAAAGTTTAGTAGTTTTATAGGCTGGCATCCCCAAACGGAGCCAGGGGGTCACTACTATGCTAAGAATCTGTGTATAAAGCCAGGAGGCAATTATTGTGCTAAGAATTTGTGTATGGGGCACTAAGAAAAGGAGGCATACAGGAGTCATAGGTATTTGGAGAGAAGGCACTCTGTCCCAGCCAAAGATAATACCTGTCAGCGAACCTGCAGGTCTTCAACAGCTTCTTGATATGAAAAAGCTGCTCCTGAATTTCCTAATGCAAGAAATCAAACAGGGCGCAAAGCCAAATGCAATTAATGACACTGGCACAGTACAGTCAAATTTGCATATTCTCTCTTTTCAATTTTTTAAATATATTTCATTTAAACTTTTTATACATTTCATCACTATACATAACTCAGTTTGTAAAGTGAATTTACATATTATTTCTAACCTTGAAATGCTGCACTTCTATAAAACAAGCCTTTAAAGAAGGCAGTCTCAATGGCAAGGATTCATAACTGCATCCACTGATCCATAAAGACTCTTGGATGGATCCAGGTTTTGTGAAACCTAAAGCTTACACAACTGTAATGGCCTGCTTTGAGAAAAACTCAAAGCTATATATTAATAAAATTTCTAGGGTGGCTTTGTAGCTTACTGGTGAAGGGAGCTAGATGCCACATGACTGGCCAGGGTTTGAATCTGCTGCTAGTAGCTTGGGAAACATGCGGTAAACCTGTACTGTATGAGCCCAAAATGGAGAAATGGAGGTAAAGGGATTTTGAGGTATTGTATTGCAGGGTGCTTTTTCCCCTCTCTGTCTCTTGCCCTCTGGCAATTGAAAATAGTTAATTAAAATGTGGGGTCTTAGATTGAGCCCATGCAGAGGATGGGCCCCAAAACAGGCATCATTACTTCACTGAAGGCCTGTCTATGGATGTTCTGAAACTAGTGTGATGTGCATTTCCTGCACAATATGCTTCTAGCCAGATGGATTTGTTTTCTCCATAGAGGCAGCCACTCACCTTCACTCTGTCTAGTTCCTTGGCTTTTGTGTACAGGCTTTGGCTGATGCTCAACAAATTGAAAATAGGATGGTGCCAAATGCTGTCAAGCAGCTGTTTGGAAAAGTTGCTGACATAGTACTTCTTGAAGTCCCACATCATCAGGATCCGGGCAGGGATGCAAGACTCCGCATATGAGTGGCAACAGTAGCAGAAATACTTCCCCAGGTATTCACAGTACCGGAGCCTCTTCACAAACTCTGCCAAGCACACAGGAGCATGAATGCTGTGCACCTGATGCTGAAAATCTACCCTGGTCCACCCTCCACCTTCAACTCCTATGCAAGGTTCAAAGACTCGGGCGAATATTTTAGTGATGGTACAGCCATGTCAAGTATAACTCACAGCAGCTGGGAAAGCTCAAGCAGGACTTGGTGCCTTAAATTGTGGTCACTCAAGAGTTTAGCTTTCATGGATTAGATGTGGGCAGATAGAACCCTTCCCAGTACTCTTATATTTGGAAAATGGACATTGCAAACTTCAGTGTAGTAAAAAGAACATTTAATTTGGGGTCTGGAAATGAGAATGGAAGTCCAGGATCTGCCTCTCACTGGCAGGATGACTGAGAGAGAGCAGGTCAGAATCTCTTTATGGTGACCATCCTGAAACCACAAAGAGCAACTCACAACTGGGTTAAGTGACATCACCCATAGGAAAGGTTCTCTGTGAATTTTACAGCAGTGTACATACAATATCAGAAAATAGTATCCAACAGTGTTCTTCAATACATCGGTGAGAAAAAAATACACGAAAATGTATAAAGGAAGACATGGGCAATACATGGAAAGGGAAAAAATGCAGATAATCAGCAGAGATGTGAAAAGCTCTCACTCTCATAACAATCAAAGAAATTCACATTAAAACTGAGATATTGTTTTGTTTCAGACTATCACAAATTTGGAAGATCCAGAACTGGAGAAGTTATAAAAAAAGAAAACAGGAATTGGAAAGATCTCTTCTCCAGAGAACATAATAATTTCTTATCAGCAATAGATAACACACTAGAGATCACAGAAATATCAAAAAGAATTCACAATATTTATTGTCACAAAACTCAATGAGATGCCAGAGAAAACAGACAACCAATTCCAGAAGATGAGAAAATCCTTTCATGATCTGAAAGATAAACTACATAAATAGATAGACACCTGAAAAAGAATCAGACAGGATTTCTGAAGATAAAGAATATGATGCAGGAAATCAAAACCTCCTCTGAACGTATCTACAACAGATTAGACCAGGCACAATAAAGATTCTCTGACCATGAAGACAAAGCCTCCAGTTTAGTTCAAGCAACTGAAAATAATAGAAGAAAAACCATTAAAAATGAGGACAACATATAGGACATTCTAGACACAATTAAATGGTCAAATATTTTCATAATATGTATTGTAGAAGGTGAAGAGACAGTTAAAGACATAGAAAAATCTCTTTTATGATATATTAACTGAAAACTTTCCAAATTTAGAGAGGCATACAGACATCCAAATCCAGGAAATACAAAGAACACCAAACAGATACAACATAAGAAGACCCTCTTCAAGGCACATAGCCAAATTGGTAAAAATAAAAGACAAAGACAATATTTTAAGAATTACAAGAGAGAAATGTCCAAGTTACATACAAAGATTTCCCCATTAGACTAACATCAGATCTCGCAAATGAAACAATGCAGGCAAGGAAAGAATGGAAAGACATATTTAAAATTCTTAATGAAAAACCATTTTTGGCCAAGAGTACTATAATGGGCAAGATTATCCTTCAAATGTGAAGGAGAAATAAAAATCATTGTCAGATAAACAAATGCTAAAAGAATTCACCAAATCTAAACCAGCTCTTCAGGAAATATTTTGGGGAATACTACACCAGGAAAAGGAGATAAATAGATGCAAGAGAATATAAAACAATTAGGGGAAAAAAAGCATAGTGAAAGGACAAAGATAAGTCCACACATATCAATAATAGCATTGAATGTCAGGATTCTACTTCCCAGTTAAAACTAAATATAAAAACTAAATATTTAGATTCAACTATTTTTCACACAACCAGGTCTAAGTGCAAATTCATTGATTATTTTGTAGACAGTTGTCTCGACAAGTTTCATTTTGCGCTTATGTATTATTATAAGCATTCATCATTGTATAAAACTAGGTAAAAGAGGAAAAGTCCAAAATATTACAAATAGCTGAGTCTTTCTTTGAAATAAAATTAAAGAAGACTAAAATCAATAACTTTGTAAAACCTATAAATTAACAAATCACCAATTTTTTAAATGTGGTTTACTGTGTCTTCTCTTTTAAGCATCTCCTTCCTTTTTTTTTTTCTTTTTTTTCTTTTGCCTTTTTGAAGACTTGTTTCTTTATGTACCATAAAATGCTAAGGTTTTACAAGAACTCACAGTGAGTGAGTAAAAGTTCTCTTTTTCTCTCTTCCTAGTGAGCTATTGTTATATACAGTTTTACTTATCTCTAACTGGACCAATGATTGATATCACAGATCTTTTCAGATTATAAACTCTATCTCCCACAATCCTCTACATGGAAATGACAAATCCTTCTTCTTCTTCTTCTTCTTCTTCTTCTTCTTCTTCTTCTTCTTCTTCTTCTTTTTTTTTTTTTTTTAAAGGTTTTTGCCATAGGATGCATGGATATACTCTGGTGAGTACCAGAGAGAAGCAGAGAGGGAAAGTGAGAAATCACCCTCCAAGGGGGCATGACCACAACACAATCCCTTCTCCTTCATTCTCTTGGGATTTTGGCCAGACATACACACACACCCAGCATGGCTTTCCATCCTCTAGTGCTGGGACTCAATACATGGTCGGTCATGTGGTAATCCAGCATCTTAACCACCATGCTACCTATTGACCCTTGCTGGCTATTTTAAGATTATCTTTATTTTCAAAAATTCATCTTTACTAATTTATGAGACATCTTGTTGTCTGATTTTTAACCACTTTGTTTTTCTTTAGAATTGTATTTCATTGACAATCATTATATACCTCCAAAATAATCAGTAGAGTGAATTTTATAATATAATATAATAATATTAAATATTGAAGGTAGTGAATATGTTTTATATCCTTGATTTGCTTATTACACACAATATACATACTTTTAATAGCATATGATACCCTACAAAGATTTATAATGATTATATATTAATCATAAATTTAAAAAAAGAATAAATAAATAAATAACCATATGGGCTAGTGGCTACCATACTGGATGATACAGCTCTAGAATAAAATGAATTAAAGAGGAATATTGACTAAATGCAATGTATGAAACTTGCTTGAAACCTGGATAGAGAAATTAGCCACAAATGATATCTTGAGGAAAACAAATGGATATGGGTTAGCAGTAGACAATATTAGAAAAATTCTTATTAATTTTCTTGATGTGTTAACTGTTTATCCTTCTTATTTTTAAGATGTGCTCAATAGTAAGGTAAAATAACATGTTTCTTGCTGCTTACTTTTCAAATGCTTCAGAATGAGTGAGACTGAGGAGTCTAAGGAAATATGACACCTAAACTCAATGTGGAATTCTGGATCAGATCCTGGTACAAACAAAGGATATAGTGAAAAAATTGCTGAAATCTGAATAAAGCCCGTGGTTTACATAATAAGATTACACCAATGCTAATTTCTCAGATTTAATAATTATACTATGATTATATAAGCTGTTAAAAACAGGAGAAGCTGAATGAAGAGTATATAGGATTTTTGCAACTCTTCTATAAGTCTAAAATTACCTCAAAACTAAAAATTAAAATTTTATATATATATCCTAAGAGCTCAAGGAAGTTTACAAGAATTATTTACATGGTTGATAATACAATCTGTACCCTGCCTACTTCAGAAGCCATGTTTTCTACTCTCCAGACACATAAAGCTTCTTGTCAGTTATGGTCCTCTGCACATGATAAACACCCCTACTTTTGTTCAGGAGACTATCACTTTCTTACAAAGCCATCTTTCCCTTGCTATAAATCCAATAGTGTTCTTGAGTTTCTCTCTGTCTCACTTTTTTATGAGCGTATTTATTTTTTATTCATGATAGAGAGCATGTGCAGGAAAAAGAAAGAGAGAGAGAGAGAAAGAGGAGGGGCACGCTTGACAGGAGCTTGTCATGCCATAATCTCCTTTGCCCATCCCTCAGCTTATCAGGATTTTGAGAACCTGTGTTCCCAGCATGTTTGCAGACTCATTTAGTGATGTGACCCTCAGGTTGGTCATGTGGCTTCCAGTAGTTCAGTTCAGTTTTGCTTGAGTTTCTATTTTGTTACATACATCCCCCTTGTTATTTAGTCAATTGGCTGAAGACTATGTCTTCATAAAGGCAAGACCATGTGAGTAAGATTTACCACTGTACCAACAGTACAGATATGAATCTCCACATTTGAATAAACTTAGGGAAGTACCTACAAGATTGATGGAATCATAGTCATGTGTCTAAGATTTCTGACTCATGGATTTGCTGAGGCATCAAGATCCATTGGTTAACCAAACAGACCTTGTCCCTGCTAGACTAAGGAGAACATGAGTCATTTAAAGAAAATGAGTTACAACCATGATTCCTACTGGGCATTGTCATCCAGTGTGGTAGGAGAAAGCCCAGATAGATGTCTGCTTTCCATTTTTATCTCTTGAAGTAGAGCTCCTCAAAATCATTCTCCTTCAAAGACTGACTATTGAAGGCCACAGAAATCCTTTCCACCAAAAATTCTCTTCTCAGCCTTTCAGTGGTGAGACCTACAGACATCTTCATGGCAGAACAGGTGACTCTCAGTCTCGAGTGGAAACTTGCATTTCTGATTGGGGGGAAGCCTGAAATTCAGTTGCCTAGGAACAATCCCCTCATGCCATCTGCTAAAATTCTCTAAGAAGAGTTTGGCGAAGTCATTGGTAAGTTATTCATTTACTCAATAAATATCTTCTGATGGCACAGCCTAGGTGGTTCAGTCCTGAAGCATACTGGACCACAGCACTGGAAGTCGCATGGTTGTCAGTAGGTTTGGAAGATTCTGCAGAACTGGTGGGCCAGAGAGAAGGTGTCACTGCATGACAGGATGATCCTCACTTCACTGCACACATGTACATTGACACACTTTCTATGATGAATAATTTTTTAATTAAATATTTTTTGAAGGTCAACTATGTGACAGGCACTCTTCTAGGAGCCAGGACTAATGAAATGAAAAAACAGACCATGTACCTTCCTTGAAATAATTTATAATTTAGTGAGAGCGATTCAGACAGAAAAAAAATCAGTAAAATACAAAATAACAGTTTAGGAAGAAAATATTAAGAATAAAAAAATAATTAAAAAGTTATATATAAGAGCTTAATGTTTACAAGGAGACTTCAAAAGTTAGTTAAAAAATGAAAGTAAAGTGTATTATATTATGGTGCAAAAATGTTAAAAAATCTATACACTTTTTTTATAATATGCATTTCCATGAACTTTTTGAAGACCCTTCCCCGTGTGTTTGTGTCTAGAAAGATGGCAAGTTACCCATTTTAAATAGGGCAATAGCGCACCCAGAGAAGACCAGACAATTTTCTTTCTCTTCATTCATGATAGAGTGCAGGTGTGCATGAAAGAGAGAAAGAGACAGAGAGGAGTACTCTAGTCAGGTATGATACCCCTTCTTAGCCTTTCAAATTTTGGGCTCTTGCATTTATTCTGAATATGTTTCAGACTGACTAGACTGGAGATTTGAACTGAGGTCACCATGTGGGAGCCGGCTTCTCTTGGGCAGTACATCATTGCTTTGCCACAAAGATTTTTGTGAAAATGTGAAGGAATTAAGATATGGGGATGTTACACTGCACACATGTACATTGACACAGATTCTATGATGAATAATTTTTTAATTAAATATTTTTTGAAGGTCAACTATGTGACAGGCACTCTTCTAGGAGCCAGGACTAATGAAATGAAAAAACAGACCATGTACCTTCCTTGAAATAATTTATAATTTAGTGAGAGCGATTCAGACAGAAAAAAAATCAGTAAAATACAAAATAACAGTTTAGGAAGAAAATATTAAGAATAAAAAAATAATTAAAAAGTTATATATAAGAGCTTAATGTTTACAAGGAGACTTCAAAAGTTAGTTAAAAAATGAAAGTAAAGTGTATTATATTATGGTGCAAAAATGTTAAAAAATCTATACACTTTTTTTATAATATGCATTTCCATGAACTTTTTGAAGACCCTTCCCCGTGTGTTTGTGTCTAGAAAGATGGCAAGTTACCCATTTTAAATAGGGCAATAGCGCACCCAGAGAAGACCAGACAATTTTCTTTCTCTTCATTCATGATAGAGTGCAGGTGTGCATGAAAGAGAGAAAGAGACAGAGAGGAGTACTCTAGTCAGGTATGATACCCCTTCTTAGCCTTTCAAATTTTGGGCTCTTGCATTTATTCTGAATATGTTTCAGACAGACTAGACTGGAGATTTGAACTGAGGTCACCATGTGGGAGCCGGCTTCTCTTGGGCAGTACATCATTGCTTTGCCACAAAGATTTTTGTGAAAATGTGAAGGAATTAAGATATGGGGATGTTAGCAGAGAGGATAATCTAGAAATAAAAAACCACAAATGCAGATCCTTGAGCCAAAAGTGTACCTGGAAACTTTCAGGACATGAGGGGAGGCCATGTGACTGGAGTTGAGTCCTCAGTGGGGAAGGAATTAGGAGGCTTGTCCCCCTAACTTTCTGGGTGGGACTAGCCTTGTAGGTCATGAGAGGGTTGCTTCCATGAAGATTTTTCTTTCTTCTTTTTTTTTCTCTCTCTCTCTTTTATTTTTTTTCTATAGGGCATGTAAGCTTATTGGAGAGAGAGAGAGAGACAGAGAGAAAAGGAAAGTGAGAAAGCATTCCCTCCCCCACCCAGGTGAAACAGCCATGTCACAATCCCTTCTCTTTTGTCTTCTTGGGGTTTGGGGCATGCACTGACATGCACATGGTGTGTTTTCAAAACTCTGGGTCCAGAAATTGAATCATGCACTCAGCCATGTGGAATCCAGTTGCGTTAACCACCATGTCACTGGCTAACCACCATGAAGCTTTTATAACAACTTCTCTTCAAGGAGGTCTCTCATGAAAGTAATGCAATGCCCAACTTTGTCATTCTTTGCCTGGCAATCTTACAATAAGCAGCCAATTCATTACCCATACTTACTAGGCTCTATTGGAGTTCCACAGCCAGCGCAGAAGAAATTCTGAGCTGCTACCACCAGGTCCCTCCTGAATATAGAAAAGAGTAACAGTTATATTTCAGAGAAGGCCAATGGAACTTTTCTCACTGATTGGAATAGAAATTGACATAATGATACTTTTCTTAGCTTGGGTCCTAATTTTGTCATCTTCATTTGGTAAAGAAATAGATTTATTCAATACAGTTTTTTTTTTTTTTAGTAGAAATCTCTGGGTCTTTTTAAGCTAGCAGCTTTTAAAAGATTTTGCAATATACAGTGTATTCTACATGGGAAAAATCATTTTGTATGCTGTAATGATATACCTTAAATGAACATAAAAAATAAGTTAATTGTAAAAAATAATTTTAAAAGATTAAAAAAAAAAAGGATTCTGCTATCCCTAAGCAGAAGTATCACACAAAACTTCTTGAAATGGTCTCAGCAATGTATCACTATTCATGCCCAGGATTCTATCTCCAAAAAGAATTAGAGCCACATACATGGAAAATAGTTTAGGGATACTAGACACTCAAAGTTGATGCATGTGGAAAGTTTGTAAATATACCCAAAGAAATTCAGATAAATAAGATAACGAAAAACAAAGCTATCAAATATTTCTGGTAAGATATATACCAATTGAATAATTTCTATTAAACTGTTGTGCCATGATTTCACATGTGATTTTAAACCACCATGGTGAAGGGTTACATTGCTGGACACTCATTTAATCAACTGTCCAAGTCCTGGACCCAGTGGCTTAAAACTCATGCTGGGCATATGTGCCTTTGTGCCCAAAATCCTGAGAGGAGAATGGAGAAGAAGGGATTGCGACAAGGCCATCCCTTCAGGGAGTTATTTCTTGCTTCATGACTCTCTGTCTCTCTCCATCTCTCCAGCTAGCACACATACCCTGGAGCAAAAGTCTCTCTTAAACAGAACAAAACAGAAAAATCCCCAAGGGAAAGAATAACTCCGTACTATCCACTATGGTTTGAGTCCTGGACACAGTGGCTTGGTTTGTCACTCTCCATTTCTCTTTCTATGACTGTATTTGGCAAAACTCATGTGAAAATAATAATAATAAATAAAATACATACTTCTTTTTAAAAAGTTAACCAAGGAAGTCAAAGACCTCTACAAGGAAAACTATGAAAATCTTTAAAAAGAAATTGAAAATGATACCAAAAACTGGAAGGACATCCCATGTTCCTGGATTGGGAGAATCAATATAATAAAAATGACAATCCTACACAAATTAATCTATATATTTAACGCAATCCCTATAAAATTACAAGAGACATTCTTCACACATCTAGAAAAGATAATCATAGAATTCATCTGAAACCATAAAAGACTCCATATTGCCAAAGCTATCCTACACAAAAAGTGGATAGGGTATCAAAACAGCATGATATTGGGAACCAGCAGTTAGCGTAATGGCTATGTCGCTGGACTCCCACGTAGTCGACCGCGGTTCGCGTCTCGGACCCGGTGGCTTAAATCTCACGCCGGGCGCGTGTGCGTGCGTGCCCAAGATCCCGAGAGGAGAATGGAGGAGAAGGGATTGCGGCGTGACTATCCCCCCTGGGGGGTGATTTCTCGCTTTCTGTCTCTATGTCTCTCTCTGTCTGTCTGGCGAGCGCACGCGCCCTATAGCGAAAACCTCTCCAAAAAAAAAAAAAAAAAAACCAGCATGATATTGGCACCAAAACAGACATGAGGACCAGGGGAACAGAGTAGACACCCCAGAAATAAACCCCCAAACATACAGCCAACTGATCTTTGACAAAGGATACCAATCAATCCAGTGGGAAAAAGAAAACATCTTTAGCAAACGTGTTGGAAAAACTGGGTATCCACCTGCAGAAAGATGAATCTTAACCCCTATCTGTCACTATTAACAAAAATCGACCCTAAGTGGATCAGAGATCTAAACCTAAGATCTCAAACTATAAAACTACTGATGGAAAACACAGCAAAAACTCTGGGAGACATTGGGGTAAGCAAAGTCTTCTTAAGCAAGATTACCAAGCACAAACAATAATCCCCAAAATTGGTAGGTGAGATTACATCAGAGTAAGAAGTTTCTGCACAGTAAAGAAAACAGTAATTAGTGTAAATTGACAACCCTTGGAATGGGAGAAAATTTTTGTTAACTATGCCTCAGATAAGGGACTGATAAGGAGAATACACAGGGCACTCAAGCAACTTACCTGTAAGAAAGTGATTAGCCCAATTAAAAGATGGGAAAATGAGATGAATAAACAACTCTCTAATGAAGACAAATGAACAGCCAAAAACCATATGAAAAAAATGCTTAACATCCCTCATCATAAGGGAAATGCCGATCAAAACCACAATGAGATACCACTTAACCCCAGTCAGAATGGCAAAGATTAAAAAATAATAATAAAAGTGCTGGTGGGGATGTAGTGAAAAGTGAACTCTCCTACATTGTTGGTGGGAATGTAAAGTGGCCCAACCATTGTGTAGCACAATATGGAGGTTCCTCAAAGACCTTCCAAGACCATATGTTCCAGCAATTCCATTCCTGGGTATCTACTCAAAGGACAGTAGAATGCTCAGTCAGAAAAATGCTTGCACATCTATATTTATTGTGGCATTATTCATGATTACTAAGACATGGAACAAACCCAAAGAAGAGATAAATGGATTAAAAAGTGTGGCACATATACTCCATGGAATACTATTCAGCCATGAAAAACAAGAACCTGGCATTTGATAGAAAGTGAATGAATATGGAAGATTTATTGCTGAGTAAAACATTAAATCTGAGTCATCATATGTCTCCACTTAACATCTACCGACTGTCCACACTCTGTGGTAGTGATTGAAAGACTGGAGGACATGAAAGCATTGAAAATTGTATGGACACTAGGGACAAGGAGAGTGGGAGAGGGGAAGAGTGTAGGAAAGAAAAATCTGGGGAAAAAAATAGAGAGGTAAGACATTTTTGGGGATACAGATACAGCTTATTACCTGATGATGATAACATGTATAGTATTCTCAACTGGGCTGGTCTGAGATGTATATCATGCTGAGTACTCTCTTTACAATCTAAATGATGTATAGGAGTTGAATGTATAAATAAAAATAATATGTTTTTAAAAAGAGAGAAGACAGTTGTAATACAGGAAATAAAAACCTCCCTTGAAAGTATCAGAAGTAGATTAGATCAAACCTCAGATGTAAAAGACAAAATTTCTGACCTAGAAAAATTTACCAACATGACTGAGAAAATAACCAAAAAAAAAAAAGAGAGAATAATATATGAGAAATACTAGATACTATTAAATCCCTAATCATCAGGATAATCAGTATCCCAGAGGGTGAAGAAACTAATTAAGGGTATTGATAACCTATTTCATGAAATCCTAGAAGAAAACTTTCCAAACGTAGAGAGGCATTTGAATATCCAGACTCAGGAAATACAAAGGACCCCACATAGAATCAACCCAAGAAGATCATCTCTAAGGTACATCATAATCAGATTGGCCAAAACCACAGACAGAGACAAGATACTAAAATTGGCAAGAGATAAACATCAAGTTACTTTCAAAGGATATCCCATCTGACTAACGTCAGAGCTCTCGCTGGAAACAATGCAAGTAAGAAAAGAACAAAAATATATTCAGAGTGTTAAGTGACAATTTCAACCAAGAATACTATACTTGGCAAAATTATCCTTCATATGGGAAGAAAAGATAAAAAACATTCTCAGATAAACAAAACCTTAAAGAATTTACTGACACCAGACCAGCCCTCTAAGAATTTCTGAAGGGAGTTCTACAAAAGGAAAACTAAAGACAGACTCACAGAAATAAGAGTGCAAAAAACAACCAAGAAAATGGCTAACTTAATGGTAGGGACAAGTCCAGAAAGATCGATAATAACATTAAGTGTTAACTTCCAGAATTTAAACAGAAAGATCAGACTACAGTAACACTACAAATTCAACAAAGGAGAGGTTAATTACATGAGACAGAACTAATGAAATAGAATTTTATGACTTTTGACTAAAACATTACTGAGTTTCTTCTATGCCTTGTTTTCCAGATTTAAGAATTTTTTTTTCTTCTTTTGAGCTGTTGATAGGTTCAGCAATTTGTTAATTTTTTTTTGGAAATTGAAACAAACTTTTCTCCCTTCCTGACCCCTCTGGAATTGGAGAATATTTGGGAGTATTTTTATTTTGTGACAGAATGATTATTTGGATAAGTTCAATATCTGTTGCTTTTCACCAGAAATTAGAAATACTGGTTAAATCAATTAGTATTCTTATGGGACTTTGTCAAAATAACAGACCAAATTGAGACTAAATTAATTAATTTACTTACAAATAAGTCAGTTTATGCCTCTCTTTAGTAAAGAGGGGAACAGAGAGAGAAAAAATGCTTCAGAAGAAAATTACAGTGCATTTACTACTAGATTTTAGTATTGCCCATATCTGTTTCTTGAGTTTTTTGTATCTACCTACTGTTTGAACAGAATTTTAACCTGTTTCCTGGCTTTAAGTCTTAAGCAAATTTTTCTTAACATTTTTTATTTTGATTTATTAAAGCTAAAACTGTTTTTCTTTATATTGGAAATATATTAAAATATAAAATATCTATTTAATGACTGCAGTTGGCTATATAGCCACAGCAAGGTGCTACTTCATAGTATTTTCATTCTACTCACTGAGTTTTATGCCTAAAGTCAGACATGTGCTCACAGATTTATATTCATCAGCTGCATCTGTTATTGAAAGTACTCTGATTAATTAAGATCTTTTGTAAATCAATAAAATGTGAAAAATAAATAACAAACAAACAAACAAACAAACAAAGAAACAGAGAAAGCCTATACAAGTTTGTCATATTTCTGGGTCAGTAAAAATGACCAAGGTAAAAATATGCTAAATCTCTGCCCATAGGCCATATTAAGGTCCATGGAAAATCCTGGAGAAAACATACCCCATAGTAAGAGAAGTAGCCTTTCATAATGTCTTCAAAGAGAGATCTTCTGCCCAGAGAATCCCAGAGACCATCTTATTCTCTTCAAAGAAAAGACAGGGCCAGCCCCTGGTCTGGCATTTTTCTGAACTGTATCTCACATAGTTGACTGTACAACTTGAATGACAGACCCAGAGGCTTGAAAAACACACGATGTGCACGTATGTGCATGCCCAACATCTCAGAAGGAGGAAGAAATGAAGCATAACGGCTTGTAGCATCAACATTCCTTGTGTGGGGTACTTTCTCTCTCTGTCTCTCTCTTGCAAGAGCACATACCCTCTGGCATTATTATTATTTTTCTTTTTGGAGAGGTTTTTGCTATAGAGCGTGTGCACTCACCAGAAAGACAGAGACAGAGAGGCAGAAAGTGAGAAATCACCCCCCAGGGGTTATGGCCACGCCACAATCTCTTCTCTTCCATTCTCCTCTTGGGATCTTGGGCACACACACACATGTGCCCAGCGTAAGTTTAAGCCACCGGATCCAGGACTCGAACTGCAGTAGACTACATCTGCAGTTAAAACGGCACCAGCTACAGTCTTTTCAGCAATGACTGTATCTACAACATTTTGGTAATATAGCATGGTATTTAACGTGCTTTATTACATAACATGAAAGACTGCCTGTAACATACAAAAAATTATTCATAATGAGAACTTTAATAAGATGATGACCATAATAATTTTTTTCTTTTCTTTTTTCTTTTTGGAGAGGTTTTTGCTGCAGTGTGTGTGCGCTTGCCAGAAAGACAGAGGGAGACAGAAAGAGAGAAATAGCAGCCCTCCCCAGGAGGAGTGGCCACAATTCCTTTTCCATTCTCCTCTCAGGATCTTGGGCATGTACACACACACGCCCAGCGTAAGTTTAAGCCACCGGATCCAGGACTCGAACTGCAGTAGACTACATGGGAGTCCAGTGACATAGCCATTACACTAACTGCTGGTCCCTGGCATTTTTTTTTTTTAAAGAAAGAAAGAAAAAGACAGACAAAGATACAGTCTATAAGATGACTTCATGGGGACAGTCAACAACTCTTCAGCCCATTTCATCACTCTGCCACTTACATGTGTAATGTAATGAAAATCTGGGGGAATGGAAAAATTGTGCTTGGTCAAAAACTATCTGTAATGCTGGATTTCCACCACCGAAACCCTCTGCCCAGACTTCAACCTCCTGCTCCCCAGTCAAGCCAGGAGTCAGGTTAGAGTACCCTACTTATTCTCTGTTTCTTCCATCTCTCTCTCTCTCTCTATATATATATATTTTTTAATTTTTAAACTTAGCCTTCTGCTGCTCTTTAGACTTTCTAATTCTTACCTTTTTTACTGCCCCCATAGGATAAGCCTATTAGCAGCTAACTATAGTTGTGTTCTGAATGGCCCCATAGCGTGCCACATGGTTTTCATTTTTTGATGAAAAAAAATGCTTTTCTTCTCTTTTTCTTACTATTTTTGTCTTTTTTTTCTCTTTTTTTTTTTTTTTTCTATTCCTTTTTCCTTTTCTTTTTACCTTTCTCACTTTTCTGCTCAGCCTCCATATGCTGCTTTTCTAGACAGGTCTTGGTGCTCAGTAGCCAAATATGTGAATAATTTCAGGGTCAGATTAATCTTCAATTTTCATTAAATCAGTTGTACAACGGGAGAAAAATAATATTTAAAGACTGCAGATCACCTCCTTCTGCATTCCTCTGATTGCTCAGATTTAACACCAAAAAATAAGAAGAAACATATATCAGATGACCAGAAAACACCAAAGAGGCACAAGAAATATGAGAAACAAAGTATCTCTCCTGTAATGGAAAAGAATAACTCTTCTTCCTGCACAAAGAATACAAGGAAACTCATGGAAATGCCAGATAAAGAATTTTAAATATTCATAGTGACAAAGCTAACAGAGATGCAAGAGAACAGAGACAATGAACTCCAGAAGATGCAGGAGAAAAGAGACACCGAGTTCCAGGAGGTAAGGAAATTCTTGTACAATCTGAAAGAGGAGATACACATCATAAAAAAGAATCAAATGGAATTATTAGAGATGAAGGTTGTAATACAGGAAATCAAAACTTCCTTTGAGAATATCAAAAGCAGATTAGATCATGCAGAAGAAGATCAAGTCACAGATATAGAATATAGAACCTCTGATCTAGAAAAATTCACCAAAAAAAGAGAAAATAATTGAAAAAAATGTGAATAACATGCAAGTAATACTAGATACCATTAAACGTCTAACATTCAGATCACTGGTTATTCCAGAAGGTGAAAAAACTAATAAGGGTATTAATAATCTATTCTATGAAATCCTGGAAGAAAAGCTTTCCAAACCTAGAGAAGCACTCAAATATTCAGACCAAGAAATACAAAGGACCCCACGTAGAATTGACCAAGGAATATCTTCCCTGAGGCACATTATACCCAGATTGACCAAAACCACAGACAGAGACAAGATACTAAAATTGGCAAAAGAGAAACATCAAGTTACTTTCAAAGAATATCCCATAAGGCTAACATCGAACCTCTCGCTGGAAACAATGCGAGTAAGGAAAGAACAAAAATATATTCAGTGTTAAGTGAAAAACAATTTCAACCAAGAATACTATACCTGGCAAGATTATCCTTTATATGAAAAAAAAAAAAAAAAGACACAAACATTCTCAGATAAACAAAACCTGAAAGGATTTTCCGATACCAGACCAGCTCTCCAAAAACTGCGGATGGGAGTGCTATAGCAGGAAAACTAAGTAGGACACACAGAAATAAGATACAAGAAACAACCAAGAGAACGGCCAGACCAATGCTAGAGACAAGTCCAGAGTTGAATGTTAACTTCCAGAGTTTAAGTGGAAGATCAGACCACAGTAATTCACCCCAAGCCTCAGTTAGCTGAGATCTGGTATGCACATGCCCAGCACACTCAGGTTCTCTGAACATAAACCTGGAACCTTCCCATGTGGGTCAGCCCCTCAGGCTGTTGTGTTTTACTACTACACCACCATTTGGTCTCTAAACTACCATTTTAATAATATATGCTATTAAGATTTATTTCCTTTTTGTTTATTGTTTTGTTTTGGTTTGGTTTTTTGCATCATCATGGTTGTTTTGTCTTCTAGGACTTTTGTTTCTTCTTGGAGAATATATATTTTTATTTACATTCTGTCACATTTCTCAACTATAGGAGCTCTCCTAAAGATTAAATTTTCATTCATTTAAAAAATAAACTCATTCATTTATTTCACACTGACTACACTAGAAAATAAAGTAGTCTAGTCTTTTTAAAATTATTGTATATGATTGTTAAGTATTGATATTAATCACTTGAAAAAGCCTCTTTAAGTCAATTTAAGTTTTAGTTGCTATGAAGTATTCAAAATTAGGGATGCATTAATTCTCAACTTGGGGCCAGGTGGAGGTACAGTGGTCTCACAGCTGAGCCTACATGTGCGAGCCTTTTTAGGCATCCTGGGCCTTCTCTGAGCACGCTGGGTGTCATGAGTATGCTCAGGTCTGGACTGGCTGAGACTAGGGGTCTCCTGAAGTGTGAAGACACTGTTGGAGGTGGCTGTCTCTGTCTCTGTTTCTCATGGAAGAAATAAATGAATAAACTTTTATTCTCACCTTGTCAAAACTCACACAGCCCCCTAAAACCCATGATAAGCAAGCTGCCAACAAAGCTAACCCAGAAAAAATATGCCCAACTTTATATTTCCTCAAAGAAATTTTCTTGTGTCTTTGAGCACATGGTGTTTTTCCTTCACCTCCTTCACAGAGTAAGGTGGGATCTACCATGACTTCCACTAAATGGGCTGGAGGGCCAAGTGAAGCTCATACTTACTTGAGTGGTGGATGAACATTAAATATGATTTGAAATCTAGGAGGAGCCCAATCTTCAGTCCCCCGGATCCTAGACTTAAACTTAATTTCCTGTACTACATGCATACTGGATTCAAAGTCTTTTTGCACACGTTCTTCATTAACCACCTGCAAGATATTGAAGATTTAGGCATAATTTAAATGAGCATATTTTAATAATTATTGGGTTGTCAGGAAAGTCATGATGCATTTTTGCATAGAAAAATACATCATGACTTTCATAGTGACCTAATTTAAAAAAATAAAATGGGCTTCCCACATTTAAATTCACCGAGAAAAATTAGAACTGCTTTTAACTGAATGAAAGGACATGACAAGGACTTTCCAAATCTCTAAAGGTATCTGCAGAACTGCTTCAAAAAACATCCAGCTAAAATCGCTTTTCTTGGTAATTTTGTTTCCAGACTTCAAACTTAATTGTAAATAGGTCATTTTGACCTGAAGTCTCACTCTTGTTAGGCAACAGACTGACAGATGCTGCCAATCTGAATTCCTGTTGTCAGTCTTCCCAGAAACATCTCCATTAAGACAGTTTTCTTGCTTATGAATGTCTGGCGGCTCCCTTTGAGCCACTGAACTTTCCTACCGTCATGTGAAATATAATCTCCTCTATGGGGGAAACTGAAAGATCGGGGGATATAGAAGCATGGAAGATAGTTACAGATACTGGATACAGTGTGGGAAGAGGCTGGGAGAAGGGGGGGAGTGTGAGGAAAGATATTAAGGAGAAAAATAGACAGGCAAGATATTTATGGAACACAGAAAAGGATTATTATCTGTTGATGATAATGTGTATAGTATCCTCAACTGGACTGGTGTGAAGTGTATTCATGTTGGGAGAATTCACTTTATAAGCTAAGTGATGTACAGTGATTGAATATGTTAAAAATTTTAAAATGAAATAAAATATTTAAAAATAAAATATAATCTCCTCAAATTAACATTCTACTTCTTCCGCAGTTTGGCCTCTATCAGTCAAGGTTTATTTCCCGTGAAGATTAACTCCAAACTGAGATACGCATGAACAGGTACCACCCAATCACACTGACCTACTCTGCTGAGAGTGTACCATGCAACCCCACTTTTGTTCCAGCTGCCCTTTGCTAAGAATGTACCACCTCATGTTTTTTCCCTGCCACTGTGCTGCCTGGCCTAATACAAGGACACTTCAATGAGTTCATGGAAAATGAAATTAAAGTATGTGTTTATTATAGTGCAAACATTTTTTAAATCCATGTAGTTTTTTTCATAACTTACATTTTCCATGGACTTTTGAAGATCCTTCATCCTTAGCCGAAGTTTCCAAGCAGTCTTCCAAGTCCTCTAATAAAATCAAACACTCCTTCCCCTGTACATCCAGAATGGTTTATTTATACCCCTATTTTAGCTTTGGTCACAATGTCCTCTACCCAGTGGAGCTATTTGTGCTCAGAAGCCAGTGTGCTCTACAAGGGAATAGCAAGTACTTTCCAAGTAGGCAGCCTGGGGCATAGCTCCTGTTTTATTGGCCCAGCTCAGCTGAGGTCTGGGTCCATCACTTTAAAATCATAATAACGAAGGGCCAGCAGGTGGCATAGTGGTTATGGTGTTGGACTCCCATATGGCTGACCTTGGTTCTAGTCCCAGACCCAGTGACTTGAAAATCACACCAGGTGTGTGTGCATGCATGCCCAAAATCCTGGGAGGTGAATGAAGGAGAGGGGATTGCAGCATGACCATCTCCCCTGGGGGGCGGGGTGGAGGGTGATTTCTCACTTTTACTCTTACTGTCTCTCTGTTTCTCTCTGGCAAGCACATATGCCCTGTGACTAAAACCTTTAAAATATACAAATATATATA
>NW_006159789.1:112708-159267 GCF_000334495.1 Tupaia belangeri chinensis
TATGTGCCGTGTCTCTAAAATTTAAAATATACAAATATATATATATATATATATATATTAAAAATAACAATAGTATCAACTTAATATGTTACTTACAAGGATTAAAATGTGAATAGCTGAACAAGTCTTGGGTACATAATAAGCACTCAAGACATGGCAGTTCCATCATTCATTATGAGTCTCCACCACGTCCAGAGACCACATACAAAACATTCATGAAATTAAAGTGAACAGGGCAGGCAAAATGAGAATTTAGGAACTTTCAGTCCAAGGAATTTTGATACTTACTATTGAACCAGCTGCATTCAGGGAACCCGCCAGCTGATAATTAACTACTGACAACATCCAACACTTCCGGAATACACGATACAACTCTTTGGCTAATAGCTCGGCAGAATTGAAGTCTGGCTCATAAGTGACACTAAAATGTAAGAGATGCAAAAACTGAAAAATTATATTTATAAGGAGAATGTTCAGGGGTTTGCTCAGGTTTTCAACTGTTTTCCCACCCCTAGAATTCAGAAGAGACTATTGTGTAAGACTATGTATCCTGCACTCACCACATATCTTACTAATTTAACACAATCATTTCTCTATGCTCAATAAAAATAATATCTTTTATTGATTGCACATACTAAGACTAGAAGGTATGGTGAAAAGAGAATTGGATTTAGAGTCAAAAGACTGGAGTTCAAGTCCTCCTCCTGCTCTTTAACAGTGCCTCAGGCACATCCTGTATGAGTCCGTTTCTAGGTCTATAAAATTGGGTTAAAAAAACAGGGGCCAGCAGGTGGCATGGTGATTAAGGCACAGGACTCCCACATGGCTGACCACAGTTCAAGTCCTGGACCCGGTGGCTTGAAAATCATATTGGGTATTTGTACATGCATGCCCCAAGTCCCAGGAGGGGAGTGAAGAAGAAGAGATTGTGACATGGCTGTTCCCCCTGACGGGTGATTTCTCACTTTCCTCCATTGTCTCTGTCTCTCTTTGGTGAGTGCGAGCATGCACTTATGGCAAAAAAAAAATACATACACACATGCATAAATACATACACAAAACTTGCCCAGCATTTCCATGAGGGTTAAATGAGAATTTATACAAAAGCCTTTTGAAGTCTATAAAACACCTTGTAGAAACTTCGAGGTAACTTTCATTTCTAGGTGGTAATTCTCTTGCTTTATTAGAATGAATCATTCAAACTGGATAAGTTTGGCCCAACACGTCAGAGGTGTGCTATTCACACCACTCAGAGGTGACAGCTCAGGGGTCTATGTTCAGGACAGATACCTCTTAGAGGAACTGCAGGAACACCTACAGGTTTCTGTAATATCGTTAAACTCGCCAAACCCTGTGGGAAAGTGAAAAGAAGAGTGGTGAGGTCTCAGACTGTTTCACTTAGTCACTCAATTTTATGAGAAGAACACAAAATTAGCTCCTGACTAGCCAGCACATCTGTACTTTAGGTTCTTTGAGTTTCTATTATGAGACAACAGATAATGACCCAAGATAGGATTTCATCCAAAATTTCACCAGTATATAACTGAGAGGCCAAAGAGATACTGGATTACAATAACTATCAGGTTTTTTTTTTTTTTCTCAATTCTATGAATGTGATGAGAGATTAGCTACTAAGACATTTGAAACAAGAACAGGTACTGGTTTTGTGGCACGATGGTAATGTGTTGCTCTACAGAAGCGAAATCCCATGTGGTAACTCTGGTCGAAATCCCCTGCCTCGTCAACCTGAAACACACCAGAGACATAGGTGGAGTGCTCAGGATCCCACAGGAGGACTGGAGGAAGAGGATAGCAGTGTGGCCAGACCTTACGGAAGGTGCTTTTCCCTCTTTCTCTCCCTCCATCTCTCTCCTTCTTATGCACATGTGCACACACTTTATCATGAATAAAGAAAAAAACTTAAAAAACAAGTAGTAAAAAAGAATTTTTTTTTTTATATTGATGACATACTCTGATCTCGGGAGAAGTTTCTTTGAAATGCCACTGTAACGTGGTATTGTGTGTGATGCCATCAGCATGTGTGTGTGGAGGGGGTGAGGGAGGGAGGCAGTCATATTCAGTGAATTTCCAAATCTTACCTAAATTAACAAATTCAAAGAAGTCGTATTTGCAGGCCCCTTTCACCACAGGAGAGTCAGTAGGTGTTTCAGCCATTGGGCTGACCTGCAACACAGCATAACCTAGAAAATGAAAAGAAAGCGGGTTGTCACCCACAAGAAGAAAATGAAAAACTGCACAAGTGCAACACCCAACTACATAAAAATTGGGTAATGAGATGGGATAAAAGTTTATGTTAAAAGAATTAAATATTTAAGCTTCATTTGCTAAAAAATGTGCAGCAAGCTATTTTTGTGTTTCTTGTGTTTTTTTGTTTTGTTTTTATAGTTTTTTGCCTTAGGGCATGCACAGTCACCAGAGAGAGAGAGACAGAGACAGTGAGAAGAAAAGTGAGGAATCACTCCCAAGGGGGATGGCCATGCTGCAATCCCTTTTCTCCCATTCGTCTCCCAGGATCTTGGGCGTGTAGGCATACATACCTGGTGTGATTTTCAAGCCACCAGGTGTGGGACTCGAACAACAGTGGGTCATGTGGGAGCCCAGTGCTGTAACTGCTACACTATCTGGTGGCCCCATTGTGCTTTGTTAGTTAGAAATATTTTTTCTGTGTTCATGATATAGCTTGTACGTGCACATGTGAGAGAAAGAGAGAAAGAGAGACATTAGCACCCTCCATGGGTCTGGTCAATCTCCATGCTCTAGATCGTCAGACACTGGGCATTTATGCACGTGCCTGGTGCGTTAGGCTGTCCAGATGTGTCCTTACAGGTACTGTGATTAAGTGAAACAGACTGATGAGAAGATGGGGAGTATTAGGACTTAATCGTAGTGAGACTGCTTTTAGGTATATATATATATATATCTCCATAATACAAATTTCCATAACACAAAGTTTTAAAAAAATGAAAGGATAGAAAAACAATCTCAGCTTTCCAGTGAGACAAAAGAGTACAGGAGACATAAATATTTTCCTGGATTGAAGTGTCCCCCCAAAACTTCATGTTCACCTGGAACCTGTGAGTGTGACCGTCTTTGTAAAGAGGGTCTCTGCAGATGTATCAGGTTAAAATGAGATCATAATGGATTAGGATGGGGTCTAAGTCCAACAAAACCAGGGTCATATAATGAGGAAAATTAGGAGACAAAGTAATAAAGATGCCATGTGAACACAGATGGGACTGATGTGTCTACAAGCCCAGGGATAGTAAAAAATGACTACACCCACCAAAAGCTGGAAGAGAAGCATGGAAGAGATTGTTCCTCAGAACTATCAAAGGAAATCAACTCTTAACAACAATTTGATTTCTAATTTCTGGTCTCCACAACTGTGAGAGGGTAAATGTTTGTTTATGTCACTCATTTCATACAGTTTTGCTACAACACTCCTAGGAAACTATACACTGTCTAGTTTAACTCAAGTCTATGGCACAACATAAGGAAATGGCAGGAGATGTCTGTTAGAAAAGCAGGAAGATCTAGATCCTACAAGATTAAAAATCCCAGGACAAAATATGGACTAAATTAAAGCCATTTTAAAAGATGAGAAGCTGGGAAGAAAGGGTGGCATTTGGTTAAGGCACTGGACTCCCATGTGGTGGACTGGAGTTCGGATACCTGACCTGGTGGCTTGAAACTCATGCCAGGTACGTGTGTGTGTGTGCGCCCAAAATCCCAAGAGGAAAATAGAGGAGATGGAATAGATGGAATTGTGGCACAGTCATATCCCAAGGGTTGATTTCTCACTTTCTATCTCTTTATTTCTCTGGTGAGTACATGCCCCTATAGAAAAAAAAATATCTTAAAAAAAAGGAGAGAGAGAGAGAAGTTATGCTCTAACAAGACAGATGTTTGCAGCATCAGCTTGAAGAAAGAAGCTGTAAGTAAAGAGAGAAATTAAAGGTAGGGAATCTGTGTGGGGCCCTAAATGCAGTTCTTACACAATGACTAGCCAGGTACTAAAAAAAAACATATAGGCAGAGAGCTGTTATTAAGAAGTCAGTACTGATTTGTCCACTAACTAGAAACAGTGGACAGGGGCCCAGGAATATGGAAGAAGAAAGAGTTAAAGATAAAGCTCAGTGTTATGGTTTGTTACCTGTTATGTATGAATGTGTTCCCTAAAAACTCACATGTTGATAATTTGCTTACAATAGGACTAAGAGAATGAAAACATCAACTGACTAGCATATTGAAGGTAGGGCTTTTGGAAGAAGAATAGAATTAAGGTCAGCAGTGTGGTGTCTTCCTAATTTACTCCTGGTGGGTGACAAGGAAAGGGAATAAGACTAAAGACACACACGTGAGCTCTTATCCCCCATCATGTTGTAATGGAGCCAACAATTCTCACCAGATGTGTTTTCTGGACCGTGGATCTCCAGAGTGTGAGCAAAATAAACCTTTATTACTATAAATTACTCAGACTTGGGTGTTTTCTGTTATTAGCAACTGCCTTAGTCTGTTATTGCACTGCTAAGAGAAATAACCTGAGACTTGGTGAATTTATAAAATTTGCAGATTGGGGCCAGTGGGTGGTGTGCTTCTTGGGGTGTCAGACTCCGGCATAAACAACTGTAGCTTGAGTCCTGGACCTGGGGGCTTGGGAACCATGCCTGGCACATGTGTGTGTCCAAAATTCTGAGAGAAGAAAGGAAGAGAGGGGATTAAAGCATGGATGTCCCCATGGGTGGTGATTCTCACTTTCCATCTCTGTCTGTCTTTCTCTGGCAGGCACACACACCCTATGGCATAAAGCAAGAAGGGAAAAAAAAGTAGAGGTTTAATGACTCACAGTTCTAGTGGCAGAAAAGTCCATAGGTATTACAAATAGCTGAAGACAGAGACAGAACTTTGAATAGTGTGTGGCATGGCTTATATCCATATGACCTTCTCCCTGCACTGTTACTCTCATTTCCTCTTCTTATAAACCCATCAGAGCTCAATCATGAAGTTCACCCTAACCATGAGTACCACCCTCATCATCTAATCACTAATATCTTGTCAAATACCCCCCTCATTCCACCACCATGATTAGATTAAGTTTTAATTGTATTAATCCTGTTACAATGTCTAAAAGACATGAATTTGACAGGGAATGTATTAAAATGACGGCAGCAACAGAATGGACTAGAACAGCATTAAAATATGAGTCACTTTTTTTTTCCTCACATCCTTCTTCTCCCTATTGGTAGCTTCAAAGGGGATGATCATTGTTACGGTTTAGGTGATGGTTTCATGTTTTGGAATTTTCTGTCTGGAAGTGGTGAGGCTTAGTGGGCAGTGATTGGATCATGCAGGCAACACTCTCATGAATAGATAAATGATGTTTCTAGAGACCAAATGAATTCTAGTTCTCATGAAAAGAGGTTAGTTCTCATGAGAGTTGCTTATTATAGAAGAGAGATGCCTGCAGCTCACTCGCTTTCTCTCTCCCTCTCCCCCTCTCTTTTTTTCTCCTCTCTTTTCTGCAACTGTCTGCCAATCTTCTGTACTTCTGTTTGCTATGTTGTAACCTTATTTTCTTTGTAAATAATCCAGTCTCAGGTATTTCTGTTATCAATGCAAAAACAGACTAAGACAATCATCCATATCACATTCCCTAGTTTTTCTGGCCACAGCTAACTGACCAGTTGTGGACGGTCAACCAAAGCAGGCGTGCTCCCCTGAAAAGCTGGACTGAGAGTCCCACAACACTGAGTTGTTGAACTGTAAGGAACTCCTTTAGCACCCAGGCAACAGGCAGAGCTAGAACCAAATGTCAGGACTGTATAGGAGAAGTCAGGCTACAGAAAAAAGAGGATGAAACAATTACTCAAAGAGAAGTAACAAAGCCTCAGAAATGACTGATGCCAGACTGTGTCTGTGCTGGAATGTTCTAACGGGACCCAGATTCATTTCCCATCACTAGGTTTACTGAAAATGTTTTACATATTTTCAATAAATCTCTTCTAATTTAAACCAGTTAGTACATTCAACAGATATTACTTGTACATGCCTATTTTTTTTTCTTGTCAGGAATTGTGCTATGTGTGTATCATATGGAGTAAGTTCTTCCCTTGTTATTGAATATTCTCAATTAAAATATGAGATAAATGGGGCCAGCAGGTGATGTGGTTAAGGTACTGGATCTCACATGGTTGACCATGAGGTCTGAGTTCTAGACCCAGTGGCTTGGAAACAAACAAACGAACGAACAAAAACAAAAACAAAAACAAAAACAAAAAAACCACCAGGTGTGTGTGTGTGTGTCCAAAATCCTGAGAAGAGAATGGAGAAGAAACAACTGTGGTGTGGCCATCCCCACCCAGGGGTGATTTCTCACTTTCTTTCTTTTTCTGTCTCTCTGCAGAGAGTGCATGCATTCTATAGCAGAAAATTAAAATAATAAAGAAAGATACAAGGTAAAGAAAGTCAAAAAGAGAAACAAGCTTTATTTTATCTTTTTTTTTCAGAGACAGAGTCTACCTATGTCATTGTACAGGCTGGTTTCGAAGTTGCAATCCTCCTGCCTCAGTCTCGTGAGTAGCTATAATTACTAATGTGTGCCACAGCACCCATCTAAACAATCTTTAGTTCCTAATCTTTTGCTTTTGTTTTTGCTTTTTTTTTTCCTTTCAAAAGAAAGGAATTGTGAGGGAGTGATAGAGAGATGATTAGTTTAAACATATTAAGTTAGAGTTAATTATGTCTACGGTCAGGTTGCAGATATGACTGTACCAGCAATGAGAAAAATTAAATGTTTTAAGTAATCCAGAATGAAGTATTAAGTTAGAGTTTTTGGATGCCAAGCAGGCGAGTATGTTTGACAAGTCCCAGTAGTGTAGAACAAATACTTAGACAAGAATTATGAGAAGACAAAGACAAATTCAGGAGACATCAATGAGAGGGAATAGCTGAAGCTGATGTTGTAAATAAAATCTGCCAGGAAGTGAACCCAGATGGTTCCTGATTTATGGTGGTTCATCTTACAATTTTGCGACTATGATGGTGGGAAAGCAATGTGTATTCAGTAGAAACTATATTTGAGTACCTATATAAACATTTTGCTTCTCATTTTCAGAACAATAATCAACAAATTACATGAACTATTCAACACTTTATTATAAAATAGGGTGTGTGCTAAATAATTTTGCCCACCTGTAGGCTAACATAAATGGTTTGACCACATTTAAGGTTAAGTCAGGTTAACTTACTGTGTTCAGTTGGCTAATTGTATTAAGTGCATTTTGACTTACAATATTTTTTATGTACAATGGGTTTATTGATGTATAAACCCACTAAAAGTCAAGGAGCATCTGAATAGACAGAAATAAAAAAGTAGATAGGACAGGAGGCAGGACTCAGATTTAGGAACTGGTGAGAAAGTGGCAAACCCTAGTGTCAGTTCAAGTGCCCTTCTCTGGGCCTCAGAATGAGTCAAGTTGCTCCTACTTGGTGTCATGCTGCTCTGGGGCATTGTGCCTGTTCTACAAGTTACCCTACACTGCGTCCTTGACCTCTGCTCCAGCACCTAAGCTTGAAGGAAGAAGCATTCCTATGTATTGTTGATTTCCCAGCATCCAGCACATTGCAGGCTTTCTGCTTGTTGAATGACTGAAGATACTACTTGGAAAAGGGAAAAAATATGTAGAGCAAACAGGAGAATACTGTGTAATGAAAAAAAAGAGGGGGAGGAGGGGTGATATCAGCAACTGCAAAGCATAAAAATAGGATGAAGCTCAAGAAAATAAACTAAAACAAACACTGACAACTGGATGGCATCCCAAGCCAAAATATCATAAACAGTGAGGATTATATAGGTTGCTCAAGACATTTTAGACAAAGGATTTAAAAATATACTTCAGGATTTGACAGAGAAGAAGAAATTTATGTGGAGAATGCAGCATGAAACTCTCCTATACTTACCTTCATAGCCACTGTCTGAAGAAGTGGATGATCCAGATTCTTGCTTTATGTTGGTATATAAGGTCACGTCAGAGTCAACTTGATCATTCCCAGCTGATCCACTGGCCTCTTCTTTACTCCAACTCTCTGTCTGCTGTTGAGTCAGGATGTTACACTTCATTTTCTCCATTGCTGATATAATCATATCTGCAACATAAAAGTGAGCATTTTCCTGCAGAAAAAGAAAACAAATTAAAATATGCCCAAACATAACCAACTTCTTTTTTCTTTTTTACATAAAGGAGTGTATGTAGTATATCACATTTGAAAAATTATAAAGTTCAGCCAGGCTTGTGGTACAGTGCTTACGTGTAAGGAAGCTGGAGCCCACATGGTCTACAGGGGTTAAAGTGGCAGTATTGGTGGCTTATAAAGCACATTGAGCATCTGCCCAGGTTCTGGACAGGATGAGAATTAGAGGGAAAAGGACTGTGGTGTGACCAGGCTCTACTGAAGGGTCCTCTCTCTTTTTAAAAATTTGCTGTAGGGTTTGTGTCTATTGCCAGGCAGGGAGATAGAAAGAGAGAGAGAAAGTAACAAAGCACTCTTGAGGAGGATGGCCTCCATTTCCCTCTCAGGGTTTTGGGCAGGCACACACAAGTGTCTGATATGTATTTCAAGCCACTGGATCCAGGGCTTAAACTATTTAGTCAGCCATGTGGGTTCTAGCCACCTTAACCACCATGCCACACACTGGGCCTCTCTCTCTCTCTCTCTCTCTTTTTCTGCCCATGAGTACACATGTGCTGTCTGTCATAAAAAAGGAAAAAAAAAGGTTTATTTAATTATCATATGACTTGTGACACATACCATTCAGAGACATAGATTTAGCCTTCTCTAATGAACAGATAACCCAAGTTAAATTTCTTCTTATAGAGACCAGCAGATGGTGTAATGGTTACGTTGCTGGACTCCCACGTAATCGACCGTGGTTTGAGTTTCGGACCCAGTGGCTTAAAATTCAGGATGGATGTGTGTGCGTGCGTGCCCAAGATCCCGAGAGAATGGAGGAGAAGGAATTATGGCATGGCCATCGCCCCTAGGAGCTGATTTCTCACTTTCTGTCTCTCTGTCTCTGTGTGTCTCCTGTGAGTGCACGTGTCCTATAGGAAAAATCTCTCATAAAAAAATTCGTCTTATATAAAACTCTAGGCTGGTGATGGGCCAATGGCAGACATCACTTATCAATGACAGGAAGCTTTTCAGCTGAGTGAACACATTCAGTACCTCAGAAGGAACCCTTTTCAGCTTAGTGGAATCGCCATGTCTCATCAAATCGAAGCTTCCAGATTTAAATCAGAACAGCATTATCTAAGAGATCGAAACTCTCTGTGCTTAACAAAAAGAAGATAGCATTCACCTTTTCTATATCAACAGGCAGCACAAATGCCTCTGGTGAGAAGGAATTCAAAGAAATGCTTCTTCCACCAACTGTAACAGCACCTGCCAATATAGCAAGTTATTAAAATGGAAAAAAGTCAGTTCAAATAGGATCTAAGAAAACAAAATAATTCTAGAGAGCAGCTTTTATATACTTGAAAATAAATGTAATCGATCTTATTAACAGAAGGAAAGATAAAAATTACATGAGCATATCAATACATGTATAAAAAGCATTTGATAAAATACAATATCCCTTCATGATTAAGAATCTTAGCCAAACAGGGAGCAGCAGTTAGCGTAATGGCTATGTTGCTAGACTCCTATGTAGTCTTACTGCAGTTTGAGTCCCGACCCGGTGGCTTAAACTCACGCTGGGCGTGTGTGCGTGTGTGCCCAAGATCCTGAGAGGAGAATGGAGGAGAAAGGATAATGGTGTAACCATCTCCCCTGGGGGTGATTTCTCGCTTTCTGTCTCTCTGTCTCTCTCTGTCTTTCAGGCGAGCTCATGTGCCCTATAGCAAAAACCTCTCCAAAAAAAATAAAAAAGAATCTTAGCAAAACAAGTATAAAAGGTGTACTTCTCAGGTGGCATAGTGGTTAACACACTGGATTCCCATGTGGTCATCAATGGTTTGAATCCCAGACCCAGTGGCTTGAAACTCATACCAGGTACATGTGTATGTATGCCCAAAATCCCAAGAGGAGAAGGGATTGTGGCATGGTTATCCCTCTGAGGGGAGTGATTTCTCACTTTCTGTCTGGGTGTCTCTGACTCTCCAGTGAGTGCATGCAACCCATAGCAAAAGTCTCTAAAAAAAAAAAAATAAAATAGTAACTTATCAACACAATAAAATCCATATGAGACAACTCATAGCTAACATTACTGAATAGCAAAAAGTTGAAAGTTTTCCCACTAGAAACTGGAACAAGACAAGGCTGCCCACTTTTCCCACTCCTTTTCAATATACTACTGGAAGTCCTAGCCACTGCAACCCAACAAGAGAGTAAAATAATAGGCATTTAGATAGGAAAAGAAGTGAAATTATCCCTATTTACAGACAACATGATTATATACATAAAAAATCCAAAAGAATCCATGAAAGAAAAAAAAAAATCCTAGAAGTGATAAATGAATTCAGTAAAGTGGGAGGACACAAAATCAACATACGAAAATCTATAGCATTTTTATACCCTAACATTGAACAGATTGAGGCAGAACTGAAGAAAGTAATCCCATTTACAACAGCGGCAGAAAAATAAATAAAGTTCCTAGAAATGAACCTAACCAAAAAGGTGAAAGACCTCTATAAAGAGAACTATAAAAAACTGGAAGAAGAAACTGAGTGCAACACACACACACACACACACACACAAAATGGAAATCATCCCATGTTCATGGACTGGAAGAACTAATATAATCAAAATATCAATCCTACCCAAGTTAATTTACAAATTTGGTGAAATTCTGATCAAATTACTGGTCATGTTCCTTACATAAATAGAAAAATACAATCATAAAATGTGTCTGGAATCATATAAAGCTCCATATTGCCAAAGCAATACTCTACAAAAAGAATTAAGTAAAAGGCATCTCACTACCCAGCCATGAAATATATTAAAAATCTGTTATAATCAAAACAGCATGGTACTGGCAGAATCATAGACACATAGACCAATGGAACAGAATTTAGAATCCAGAAATAAACCTTAAAACATAGAGCCAACTGATTTTTGACAAAGGGCACAGACAATTTAGTAGGGAAAAGATCTCTTCAGCAAATGGTACTGGAAAAACTGGGTATCTATCTGAATAAAAATGAAACTAGATTCCTGACTCTCGCCACTAACAAAAATAAACTCAAAATGGATCAAATATTGAAATGTAAAGCCTCAAACTATAAAGCTACTTGTGGGGACCAGCAGTTAGTGTAATGGCTATGTTGCTAGACTCCCATGCAGTCACCCGCGGTTCGAGTCCTGGACTTAAAACATGCCGGGCATGAGTGCATGCGTGACCATGATCCTAAGAGGAGAATAAAGGAGAAGGGATTGCGGCATGACCATCCCCCCTGGGGGGTCATTTCTCACTTTCTGTCTCTCTGTCTCTGGAGAGCTCACACGCCCTGTAGCAAAAACCTCTCCAAAAGAGAAAAAAAAAAAAGCTACTGTGGAAAACACAAGAAAAACTTAGAGATACTGGAGTAGGCAAAAATTTCTTACATAAGACCCACAAAGCACAGGCAATCATTTCAAAAATAGACAAATGGAATTATGTCAAGCTAAAAAGTTTCTGCACAGTAGAGAAAATAATATTTAGAGTGAAGAGATACCCCACAGAATGGGAAACAATAGTTGCAAACTATGCTACAGATAAGGGACCAATAACCACAAAACATAGGAAACTCAAGCAGCCCACCTGCAAGAAAATGACTAACCCAATTAAAAAAATGGGCAAATGAACTGAACAGATAACTCTCTAAGACAGACATATGAATGGTCAAAAAGCAAATGAAAATATGTTCAACATTTCTTATCATAAAGGAAACGCAAATCAAAAACACAATGAAATACTACTTAACCCCAGTCAGAATGGCTAAGATAAAAAAAAAGAAATAAAGAATGACAAGTGCTGGTGAGGTTATTGTATTAAGGGGATCCTCCTATACCACTCATGAGAATGTAAATTAGTACAGCCACTAATTTAGAGGAGAACAATATGGAGGTTCTTCAAAAATCTATAAATAGAACTACCACATGACTCAGTAATTCCACCCCTTGGTATTTACTTAAACAATAGCAGAACACTCAGTCAGAATGACACTTACACATTTGTATTTATCTTAGCATTATTCACAATTGCTAAGACATGGAATCAGTCCAAATGCCCCCAAACAAGTGACTGGATAGTAAAATGTGGCATGAATACACTATGGAATACTACTCAGCCATAAAGAAAAATAAGGCCCTGTCATTTGATACAAAGCGGATAAATATAAAAGATTAAATGCTAAGTAAGCTAGACTATGAAAGACAAACATTGTATATCTTCACTCACTATATTCCCAATGTCTATATGCTGGTGCAGAAATTGAATGATTCAAAGATAAAATAATGAAGGCAAGTATAGACATCAGAGACTACATAGGAGGGGTTAGATAGTAAGGGTTTGGAGTGAGGGATTAAGGAATAAAACATTTAACAGACACAAAAACGTAAAGTTCTCTTTTGAAAATGATATATATTGTAATATCTTTGATTTGATAATCATGTACTACATGGGTGCCCTGAAAAACCAAAAACTATATGCTATAAAGGTGTAGACAATAAAATGTAAATAAAAAATTATAAGATATACTAAGACTAAAAACAAAACAAAATAAGAAACCCAACACAATTCTATCATGAATGAGAATGGATGACAGAAGAGGAAAGCCCCTTCTGATGGTAGGTCTTGCAGATATGGCAATCATTTCTATGAGAAGCTATTGGAAGAATTGGGTGGTATCCTCAGGAAGGCCTGGGAGAACCTCTGAAGGGGAAGAGATCAATGAGGCAGAGGGTGGAAAGAGAAATGTATCATGGGAAATATGTAAAGGAGATGGGGAAGGATGGAAAGGAAGAGCTCAGAAATAGGGCCATAACAATATGAAACCACATCTGCAAGTCACTGCAATTGACCCAAAAGTCCCTGTTTGCAGAAGCAATATCCATCTGATAAAAGTCGGCATTGCTTCTCTAAAGTTTTCATTTTCCTGTCAAACACTAGAACTGTTTGCAGAAGCAATATCCATCTGATAAAAATTTCTGAGTTGTGCCAACCTACTGAGAACAAAACACTGCTAGTGTCCTTGTGGTTAAACAGCATTCAGAGTGTCAGAGTTGCGAGTGAGATACTCAAATCCCTTGCTTTAAGATAATGAAAGTGGCTGTTGCTTAGAAAACTTTGGACTCAGGTTCAGAAACCATCTGGGATGGCAAGCTTTTTTTTTTTTTTTTTTTTTTTTTTTTAAGGAGGATTTTGCACTCACTGGAGAGACAGAGAGACAGAAAGTAAGAAATCACTCCCCGGGGGCATAGCCACACCACAATCCCTTCTTCTCCTTTCTCTTCTTGGGATCTCGGGAACACACATGCACCCAGTGTGAGGTTTAAGCTACCAGGTCCAGGACTCAAAATGCAACTGTGTGGGAGTCCAGCGACATAACCATTATGCCATCTGCTGGTCCTGGCAAGCTTTTTAATTTAGATATTATTTTAATTGATAATAATATTTTCTAAAACTTTATTTTATTCCATTTATTATCCTTTTTAAATAAAGCATAAGGGCTTTTGCTCTCTTTTTAGTTTAGTTTTTATTTTTATTATTAACACATTAATTGTGCATATTTTGTAGTACAGTATGATTTTGCAGTACATGAATATAATATGTAATGACCAAATTGGGGTAATTAGTATATCCATCATCTCCAACATTTTTCATTACTTTGTGTTGGGACCATTTAAAGTCCTCACTTTTGGCTATTGTGAAATATGCAATGAATTATTGTTAACTATAGTTAATACCTTACAGCGTCATAGAACATCAAAAAACTGGAATAAGTTCCAGTGCTCTATAGAACTATAGTTGGCAAAACTTTTCTGTAAAGGACTAGGTAGTAAATGCCGTAGGATTTTAGGCCATTCAGTATCTGTTGCAACTATTTCACTCTGCCATGTTAGTGAAACTGGGTGAAAACACTATAGACAAAACAAAGCTTTATTAAAATAGGAAGCTGGTAGGATTTGGCTTGTAGGTCAGAGTTTGCAGATCATTAGTAAAGAGGAGAAAGCACAGAGAAAAGTCAGAGTGAATTCCAGTTTCAGTTTTCCCTTTACATCAAAACGTTCTGATCCTTTAAATTGGATAATTATCATCTTAGGACCTTAAGATAAATAATGTGAAAGTGCTTTGTAAATGTGTAGGTCAAGCAAACAGATAGATCTGCAGTGTTGTTTCCTATAGCCTCAGGAAATGCTTACTTCAGTGGTCTTGCCTCTAGCGTATTTTCTCTTGCGTTGCTGTGGTCATAGGAAAATTGGTCTTAGTGGCCAACATCTACTCATTGCTGACTCCACACCAAAGAAAGAACCAGATCATTCAGGACTTCTTTTATTTTAACCCCATGCATGAGTCAGTTTGCCACATTGAAGAGAGATTCTCAGAGCACCAAGTGGTTTTTTAAGGGCACTGAGGAAAACTTTTGGGAGTCCTTTGCACAAAAATAGCTGGGGCACCTATCTCCTTTCTGGGAAGAAGGCAAAGTTACAGGATAATTTTATACTATATAATGACTTCCTGTGTATTGACACAATAAAGGATTTCAGGCAGGGTCCGGTTAGAGCTAAAGATCATCTTCAATGTGTAAGTTGTCACTGTGGGGTGCTTGGTTGGGGAGAGGGTTTTTCATGAGCCAATCTAATAGCAGACTAATGTCTTACTTAGCCACCACTAAATTTGCAAGACACACTCTATACTGAGAAATATCCACACCCAAAGGGGTAAATGAATGGGGGGGGGGGAAGGCCTGTAATCAGTCTTGTTTTGCTCAATTTTGATTATCTCAAAATCAGCCTTCAAAAGGTTATCTGAAGTCTGCTATTCTTAAGCTATGAATTACGTGTTAAAGATTGTTATCTGATTTCTCAAACACTACCCAGAGAACAAATAAGCCCCATATTTTAGATAAGGAGGCAGATGAGTTCTTAACAGTGTGAAATTAAAAAATTCATAGATAAATAGGCAGTTAGCAGGCAGGCAGACAGCTTTCAAAAGTGTTTCAAGAGAATAAACTTTATTTTTGGTTAACACAATTATTTGGACTAGGTTCTAATAGAAATATAAATTAATAATGATAAGTAAAAATACACTGTAAGAAATTTTTAACAATAAAATAAACATGCTTCAAATTATAACAATAGCTAATTTGTTGACTCATAAGTGGCACTTTGCATAAATGATCTATTCTATGAATTTAGATGTTTAGAAATTTGTATGTTACCTCATGGCAATGAGATCCTATGTTTTAATAAAAAGAGGTTTTATACAGCCTTTGAGGGGAACTGTAGCTGTTTTTCTGTTATTGTTGTTTTTGTTTTGTTTTTTAGGTTTTTGCCATAGGGTGCGTGTGTTCAGTAGAGAGAGACAAAGAAAGAGAAAATGAGAAATCATTCCCCAGGAAGGATGGCCACTCTTTAGTCATCTTGCTTCCATTCGCCTCTTGGGTTTCTAGACATGCATGCACACACACCCAGTCACCTGGTCCAGGATTTGAACCATGGTCAGCCCTGTGGGAGTCCAGCGCCTTAACCATCATACCATCTGCTGACCACAATATAAACCTTTCTTAAACTTTACTATTTTCTCATCACATTCTGTACAGTAACTACAATAGGTAAGGTGAGGTGCTCATCACTTCCATAAGTACTGGTGTGAAATGGAGCTCCTCCTGCCTGTCTGGAAACACGCTCTGCCACCCATACTGAGTTGAGAACACTTTTGACTCTCTTTCTTGCAGACAATTGAATGATCATAAGTTCCCGAAGGCAGACACCAGCTCAAGATGGCTTGTGGTATTGATCACCAACTATGTTGAGTTAAGAAGATAGCATTTTCCTACAGTCTAAGGAGAAAGCAAATACTTGATTGCACCTGTTGTAACCTGCCAAGTGGTTGGGGCTGATGACCATATTAAATAAGCTATGGCATCAGTCGATGTGGAAACCCACAAACTTTTCTCTCATGGAAAAGACAAGAAGGTAGTCTTTAGACCAAGGCAAAGCAACTGTGTGAATAGATAGGAAATGAGGGAAGTTATCAACTAAAGTTACCTTCATCTGCAGAGGCTGCCAGGTGGGAAGGATTGAATAAACTACGATCAGCCTCCAGATGTGGGGAAGTGCTCTCAGGGTTAGTGAGCAGAGGTACCTGAGGCAGGTGCCCTGAGAGCACCACCTGCTCTTCTGTGGTGGTCAAAGAGGAGTCACTACTCTTTCCACCTGAGCTGCAGGTGAAGGCACTGCCAGTGAAGTCCGTGGTATCCTTAGACAGTGGTGTCTCTCCCAGGGAGTCCCCAGGGGACCAGGGTGAAAGGCCCGAGGAAGAGTCGGCATCTTTTCCAAAGTGGTTCTCATTGGTCCCTGCTGTTGACAGCTGGGGGGAACAATCCTCCAGTTCTTGCTGCACATCCTGGGGGTTAATCCAGGCAGCTTTGTGCCTCATGACCCTGATGTCTAATTGGCAAGTGGAGTGGTGAGTGTCCAGAAGGCCCGGCAAACTATTAATGGTACCAGAGTCATGGCTGATACTTTCCCAAGTGTCCACGGGAGAATCTTGCTGACCTATAGACTGGGATACCATTTTCCCAGGCTCAGGGTTGTTGTGAATCCATCCCAAAACAGGTAGGAAGAGTTATGTGATAGTTGTTTGTACTATTTAATTAGAGCCTGAAATTCTTCACATAGCCAGCTGGGAGTCTGGAGAGCTTATCTGCAACAAGCAAGAATAGGTCATGATAAATAAGGACTCAGTCATATTTTAATTTCAACATTTTAGGAAGAGGCAAAGAACAACCATGACAACAAAACATTTAAATCTGTACTTTGCTTTATGTAATACAGTAAATTCCACTTGGATTTACAATTTTTTTAAAAGCAACTGTAAAGCTAGCATCAAATCCAGGGGCTTGGCATTGGTGCAAAGAGTAAAAATAATTGAAGAAGCTATAAAGACTCAACTGGTAAATCACATAAAACTGTAAAATATGCATACATCAAAATTATTCCAATAAAATTAAATATCAAATTCAAAATGGGAACGTTATCTGTAGGATACATTTTCATATTTGTGCTAGCATTTCATATTTGCTCTAGGATTTCATAATTTCATATTCATATTCATTCAGATATTCATAGAGACATGTTTCCACATTTGCCCTAGTATTTCTATAAAGTAGGTAAGTGGTATAAAACAGAACAATCAGTAGCACCAAAAACTTTGCTTCACCTAACTTCTATTATAATATTTATAATATCAGTATAGATTTATTAGTAGTTCATAAAATTTAAAGGACATACTATGAACCTAGAATCTATCTTTAGAATGGTCTACTCACTTTTTTTAAACTTATTTATTTTACATTCATTCACTGAACATCATTACAGCATACAAAATGTGATTTCCTATCCAGAATACACTGCATAGTGGTCTAATCATACATATTATTGTCAACAAATAATTTTCCATTTCTTGTTTCTTAAATATATATTTTCCCCCCTATTTCTCACCCTCTGCCATTTCCCACCCTCCTCCCACCCTGTCTCTGGTATCTATAGTTGCTTTTCATTCCTTTTTTCTTTCCTGCATTTTACTGATCCACAAAATATCTTAATTAAACTAACTACTTCAATAGCAACTTCAGCTGATATATAGTTATCTGTGAACACAAGTCTGGCTTTTGGCATGAAGTTCTGTGAGTAGAATGACTATACTATAAAGTAGCACCTGGCTGAGGATATATAGCTTACTGTGGTCATTAAATAGATATTTTTAAAATAAATTTTTAATTTAAAGAAGGGCAGTTTTAACTTTAATAAGTCAAAATCAAAAAATGTTTAGAGTACTTTGCTTAAGACTTAAAGCCAAGAAATAGGTTGGTATTCTGTCCAAACAGTAGGTACATGAACCTATTGGCAGCTCAAGAGAAGACAAAAATCCCCAAATTTGGAAAATAAAGCATAGAAGAAAATCAGTAATGTTGTAGCCAGAAGTCATAAAATTCTATTTCACCAGTTTGGTCTCATGTACTTTATTTTCTTTTGTGGTCTGATCTTTTCATTTAAGTTCTGGAAGATAATATTGAACTCTGAATTTGTTCCTACCATTAAATTGACTATTTTCTTAGTTGTTTTTGAACTCTTATTTCTGTGTGTCTGTATTTAGTTTTCCTGATGTAGTACTCCCTTCAGAACTTCTTGGAGACCTGATCTGTTGTCAGTAAATTCTTTCAATGTTTTTCTGAGAATGTTCTTGTTTTTTCTTTCCAAATGAAGGATTATTTTGCAGGGTATAGTATTCTTGGCTCAAATTGCTTTTCTATCATTATTTTGAATATATTTTCTCATTCTTCCCTTGCTCACATTATTTCTGATGAGAGGTTTGCTGTTGCCAAACTTAGTAACTTGTCTTTGTCTGTGGTTTTGGTCAATCTGAATATAATGTGTCTTGGAGAAGATCTTGGGTTGATTCTATTTGGAGTCCTTTGTATTTCTTGAGGCTGGATTTTTTTTTTTCTTTTTTTGGAGAGGTTTTTGCTATAGGGCATGTGCACTTGCCAGAAAGACAGAGAGAGACAGAGAGAACAGAAAGTGAGAAATCATTCTCCAGGGGGATGGCCACGCCACAATCCCTTCTCCTCCATTCTCTTCTCAGGATCTTGGGCACACACACATCGCCCAGCATGAGTTTAAGTCACCAGGTTTGGGACTCAAACCCAGGTCGATCACATGGGAATCCAGCGACATAGCCATTACACCAACTGCTGGTCCCGAGTCTGGATCTTTGAATGCCTCTCTAGACTTGAAAAGTTTTCTTCCAGTATTTCATGGAATAGATTATCAATGCCAACCAATAGATTATTGGTCTCTTCACCATGTGGGATACTAATTATCCGAATGTTTGGACATTTAATGATATGTAGTATTTCTCGTATATTATTCTCAATTTGTTTTGGCTATTTTCCTCAGTCTTAGTGGTGGATTTTTCTAGTCCAGTGATTCTGTCTTCTACATCAGAGATTTGATCTTCTGTATGATCTAGCCTGCTTTTAATACTTTAAAGCGAGGTTTTGCTTTCCTGCATTACAACATTCTATCAGTTCTATTTGATTCTTTTTTATGGTGAGTATTTCCTCTTTCAGATCATGCAAGAACTTCCTCACCTCGTGGAACTTGTCAGCTCTTTTCTCCTGCCTCTTCTGGAGTTCATTGTCCCTCTTCTCTTGCATCTCTGTTAGCTTTGTCACTGTGAATTTTCAGAGTTCTTTATCAGACATTTCCACAGGTGCCATTGTACTGTCTGTGGATGAAGAGGAGTTATTCTTTTCCCTTGGGGAAGAGGCATTTTCTTAGTTTCTCATATTTCTTGTGCCTCTGCGGTGATTTCTGGTCATCTGATGGGTTATACGTTTCTTTATAATATCTTGAAGTTCAATCTGAGCATTCAGAGGAGTGCAGGAGGAGGTGACCTGTAAAGTCACTGCCATTCTGTTTTTCTCTTTGTGCCACAGATTCAGTGGGAATTGAAGAATAGTTTGATCCTAATAGTATTCAGGTATTTGATTTTGGCTCATTTAACCCTGTCTAGACACTCAGTGCTTGGAGGAGGAGCAGCAAAGTTGTGAAGGTAAAAGAAAAAGGGAAATAAAACAAAGAAAGAGAAAAATAAAAGAAAAAAATACAAAAAAAAGACCTTACAAAAAAATTTTATTCATTTATTTTAAAATCAAAACATGAAAACCATGCAGCACACTCAGCTCTAATAGAGTCTTTGCCTCTCCTAGATGGAAGGGAGGAGAGGTTAGCAAGAGTAAGGAAGATCTGAAAGCCAAGAAAATACCTTAAAAAATTAAACAAAACAAACAAAAAACAGCGATAGAGAGAAGGATATGGGGGTGGGGGGGAGGCTACCCATTCGTGGATGGGCTTTGGAGAGTGAAGGCTCAGCAAAAAACCTTAATTAGTTTGGTCCCTGAAAGTACTATTTCCAGCTCCAATGGAGTCTCTGCCTACCTAGAATGATCTACTCATTTTAAACTCAGTTTTAAGGTTTATAAATGAGGTGATGATTAAAATGCCTAGAGCTACACAAATGAGAAGAACTTTGTCACTGTAATACGGGCTCAGCAAATGCTGCTTTTTACTGTTCTCCTACTGTCCTTTGCTCTATAAAGCTAAAAGACTGAGCTGCAAAAGCTAAGTCCAGCAAAGGGAAAATCTAGAGATAGAAGTGGTTTATCTAGGCACATCTGGCCTAAATGAAGGATAATACAGCACATGCACCATGGTGAACTTGAGACTTTCAAGTTAATTCCAGAGTTCTGAATTCCATCATGATGTGTATGGACAACTCTCACCTGTATGCCTTTATTTCTGACCTCTTCTGAACTCTAGGCAAGCATACCTTACTAGGCATTTGACTTCTGGCTGGTAGGCATTGCAACCTGCCTGATATGTCCCAAACAGACACTGATTTTCACTAAACCTACTTTTCCCCATCTCAGGAAACACACCTCCCCGTTACTCAAGCCTAAAATTTAGAAGTTTTTCTGATCCTCTCCATCCCCAGGTCACCTCCTATAGGCCATCAGCAAGTTTATAGCAATAGCTACCACCCTAATCAGAGTTACCATCTTCTCCCACTTGGATGTTCATCCATAACTTCCCAATGAGTTGCCCTGTTTCTCTTCTTACCCATCTGTTAATATAATCAACAAGTATTCAGGAAGATTTTTTTTTAAGAGAGAGAAATTTTTGGCTATAGGGTGCATGTGCTCACCAGAGAGACAGAGAGAGAGAAAAAAGGCAAGAAATCATCCCCTAGGGGGCGTGGCCACACTACAATCCCTTCTCCTCTATTCTCCTCTCAGGACTTTGGGCACACATGGACACATACCCAGTGTGAGTTTAAGCTGCCGGGTCGGGGACTCGAACCACAGTCGACTACATGGGAGACCAGCAACAAAACCATTATGCCACCTGCTGGTCCCCAGGAAGATCTTTTATAAACCTAAACCAGATTATGTCATTTCCCTTATCAAAATCTCCAATGGATTCTCATCAAATCCAGAATAACACCTAAACTCCTTACCTTGTCCTGAAGGTCTGACATGATGCTGTCCCTGCAGACCTCTATCACGTATCTTTGTCTGTCTTCAGAGCAAGCTCTTCAATCTTCTAAGCTTTTTCCCACCCAGGGCTCTTTTCTGCTTGTAATGCTTTTCCCCCAAATGATCATGCTTCTGTCTCTTTCCTGTCATTTTTGCCTTGGCTTATGAATTACTTCCTCAAAGAAGTCTTTCCTAATCATGTCTCTTAAGGTAGTTCCTCACTCACTTTTTATCACATCACCCTGGTTAGTTTTCTTCACAGTAGTGCTCACTTCCTGATATTTGCTAGCTCCTTACTGTCAGTCTTCCTAGATCCCACCGTTGCCAGACTATAAGCTCCATGAGGGCAAAAGAGCAGGGCCTTTGTTCTCTGCCAAGTCACATCGCCATACCTAGAGTTGCATACAGGGACTCTAAGAATGTTTACAGAGCAAATCCAATGATGTGAAAATGAAGTCAAGAGTCAGAGAAAAGACACATCTGTGGTAAATAACAACTGTACTACTTATCAGGCAAGATTATTCATGCAGGGATAGAAGTGAATCCATGATTCCTAAAGACTGAAATTTTCTCACCCAGTGTTTATAGTGATAAGATACAAGTTCAAAGAGACCAAAAGAAAGTACATAGGGCAATTATTCTGAGAAGTTTTTGAGCTTTTTAATTTGAGGGTCCTTTATTCTAGGTGATACCTTTTGGAATAGTGCAGATGAAAATTCACACACGGTCTTCAAGAATTCCTAGAAAATTAACATTAGAGTACAAGTTTATTTTGGCATAAAAATAATTTGAAATCTGTGTATTTTTTCAAATATGCATTTTCTATGAACTTTTTGAAGATCTCTGTTGTGAGTATGTATATATATTTTATATACAATAGCATATGTACTAATATATATTAATATAAGCAAATGCATCCTAAAAACATTGCATAAGCCCTAAAACATCATTTACAAAATATCATAGGCAAGGGTTATACTAAAGGCCAGAACTTGTGTCCCCAAAGTGCTTCACCTTTTTTCTTTTGACCTCTAATCCCACTTTGTACTCCAGTTTCTCTTTTTTATACATTTTTTCTTCTCCAATAATTTTGTATTTTATATTACAAAAGGAATCCATGACTATACTTTTATAAAATGCTGAGAACACAGAAGCCTAGACTAGAAAGTAAAAAGCCTCATTGCACTAAGCTCCTCGAGTTCTTTTTCATTTTAAGAAATTACCGTACATACATGAGAAGATGTGTTCTTTTAAATACATACACAAAATCATAGTGGATACATCCCATAATTTAACTCATTTTTCTCTCAACAGTATGTCTTAAGAGCACATCTCATTCTTCTTTAATGTCATCACTTTCTATAGTATAAATTTATCATAATTTATTTAGCAAAACATCTATTGGTGAAAATTTATTCTCAACTTTTCACTTTATAATATATATCTCAATGATCATTTTGGTCATGTCTTTTTTAAAATTGACTGTCTTTTAGCAGTTTCTTTGTCTTACTAGTTCTGATCTTAGTTTGAGTCTACAAGTCCTAGTTTACTCTCAGTTTCCTATACATGATATATCATTTGTGGGAGGGGAGGAGGTGATTATAGATGTGAAACCACATGAAAAATATACAGTCTGAAAAGGTAAGTAATAGTGATCTTAGTGATTTTTATAAACAGATTAAAATCAGTAGTTCCAAGAGAATGGCATTATTTGTGAGCTTCCCATATGCGGAATTGACCTAAATGCTCTGAGTAAAATGAGACTTCCTTATAAAAAGCAATGTTCAGAAGCAAGTGCTTGTTCCACTTCCTTGTAGAAAGATGTTGCTTCATACAAAAAAACAGCAGGTGCTGACCTCGTCAGGTTATAAAATCAGAACATTGGCGAGTTGCGATCGGCCTACAGAGACTTACAACAGATTCAGGTCACAGCTGGGCTGTGTCTGAGAGAGGAAAAATGTCAGTCTGGACACTTGTTAGGGGTCAGGACTGTCTCTGAGAGGCAGATTGTCACGCAGGAGGGAGCAATGATCAGAAATAATCAAAGTCCAGGACCCAGGGACAGAAGATCAACATCTTGGTTTATTTTTCTTTAAGCAGCAGGTAATTCACAAGGTACCATCATACACTTACTGATCCTGTTGTCAGATTGCTTGTAGTATGTTCATTATTCAATTATGAATATTTATGGAACATCTACTATATGGCAAGCATTGTTTTTGCTTTGGTTGCACTGCGGTAACAGAGCAGTGGTGATGAAATAAGCTTCCTGCCCTGCAGAACCTTATATTCTGTGATGGAGAGAGAGTGAATAAACACTCTTATCTTTCCAACACACTTCCCACTGTCATCTCTTCGAATCAGAGATGCTTGAATACAAAGATAAAATCAAAAACTTTTTTTTATTATTATTTTTATTTTATTTTATTTATTTTTTTATTTTTGCTAGAGGACATGTGTACTTGCTAGAGAGAGAGGGAAGAGAGAAAACACTCTTCCATGGAGAATGGTCACACTGCAAGCCCTTGTCCTCCATCTCTCCCTCTTTGGGATTTTGGCCTACATGCACAAACACCCAGTGTGTTTCTCAAGCCGCCAGGGTCAGGACTCAAACTGCATGGTTGGCCACGTGGGATACAGTTGCCTTAACTACCAAACCATGGAGGCAGCCCTAAAAACATTTTGAAGAAAAAATAAACCGAATTTCAAAGCTTATCATCACTCCCACTGATATTTTCATACTGGGATCAAAATGTATGCATACACCAATTACTAGTTAACATACATTGCGGAAGCCAATGCCCTAGGCAGAGGATAGACTCCAAGACTGGCCTAGTGATGTCATTCCGGCTTATTCTAACTCAGAGTTAGTGGCCCTGACAAATGACTACAGCACTAGAGTCACTGCAAAGTTACACTATTAACTGTAAAAACACAACCTTGTCAAGATGGATCAATGCCTCAGTTGGGCAGGAGCCACCATAACCACTATAGTGACCTCACGAAAGTCTTTCAGGCCACAGGCAGCCAGCTTTAGCTCTTAACACCCCTAACAATTTTAAAGTTTCTCACTGAGTACGTAGCTAGGGCTCTGGCGTAAGGAACCATCTTACATGGCAGCTTCTCAGTGAGGCCTCCTAGCCATCCTATAAAAAATGAAAACCACCCCTTCACACACAGTCCCTTCCTTCCTTCTCAGACCTATTTCTTTCCTATTCACAATTGTCCACTTATTTAACCTCAATTATTAGCACCCACTAGAATGTTTTTTTTTAAAAGGATTTATATTTGATACTGTTTTGTCCCCAGAAACTAAAACAGTAGCAAAAATAGTGTTTAATAAATATTTTTGAGTATATGAATGAAAGAATGAAAAACTACAAATAGTACCTAAGTAGCATTATGTTGTTTATTTCTGTTGCCAAAGCAATTAAGTCTAGAAGAAATTAGAACTTTCTTAATCCTAAGAAATGAAATGAAACCTAAGCTGTTTGCCAACCATTTCTTCAGAAGAAAGGATATTAAAAAACAGCAAAAACAAGAGTTGAGGGTGAGAGGTAAGATACTTTTTTTTAAAATGTGTTTTATGTTGTCTAACTAAGCACACCCAGTAATAAACCAATGCAAGTGAGCAGGGAGTGGATAAATCCTTAACTGTAGCGTGTGAGCTGTTTGGTTACACAGTTCCCCAGAACCTCTTCCCATATCTTCCAGTATCTACTTCCCTTCATGTTTTAACTTTAAACAAAGATTCACATCTGCAAGGCTGTCAACAGACCCTAAAACTGTACATGTCAAACAAAAACCATTAAGAAACCCAATGATTTGACTCCACATCTTCTATGACAGTGGCCAGGAAGAGTAAGCTGCAATTTTCCTGTGGTTGCACCTTCACCACAACATGTACTGAACACCATGTTGTAATAAAGCATCAGGAAGGAAAAGTGTCATCTCACACTGATGGCTGGGTGATGTCAGATGACTCTTCTCCAACTGATTTAGCCTTCAGCAGACCCTTAATTTAGAAGGTTTGTTGTGAGAAGAACACAGGGGAAGGAAAGGAAGCAATGAAAGGAAATTGCTAGGGAGGAGTAAGAAGGGAAAGACCCAATGAGGCAAAGATCAGGGAAAATTAGATATTTGCCTAAAAGATCTTCAGAGTTGCCCCAACATCCAAATGACTAACTTCCTATGGTCATCTCATATGTCACATCCTACACAATAATAACTGGCAATATTTCAGGTGTTACTATGCTCATTTAAGAGCAGAAATGGAAACCACTAAGGGACTTGCCTGAAGTCTCACCATTAGTAATGAGCAGAAGTAGGACAAAAACAAGTCTTACAAATGATTCACAGTTCTTTCCACTGGTATTCACATGTTTCAGGTGGGCTGAAATTAGCAGGATAATTTTAATTTATTTCTCTTTCTTTCTTTCTTTCTTTCTTTCTTTCTTTCTTTCTTTCTTTCTTTCTTTCTTTCTTTCTTTTTTCCTTTGGTATATAAACTATTTATTAACAGACAAGGCCCACAGACTTATTTCTTTTTGGACACATCCACGGTACAGCCACAATGGCCAGTTGTCTTGGTGTGCTGGCCTCGGAGCCAAAGGCCCCAGAAGTGGCACAGTCCTCTATGGGCCTGTATCTTCTTCAGTTTCTCCAGGGCTTCATGCAACTTGTTGTCCAGACAACTGGCCAGGACCTGGCTGTATTTTCCATCCCTTATATCTTTCTGCCTGTTCAAGAACTGGTCTGGGATCTTGTACTACCGTGGATTCTGAATAACAGTGATCGCATGTTCCACCTCATCCTCAATGAGCTCTCCTGCCCTCTTGGTGAGGTACAGCTCTGCTTTCCTCAACACCACATGAGAGTGTCTTCACCCTACACCCTAGTAGCAGTGATGGCAAAGGCTATTTCCTGCCGCCTGTGGATGTTGGTGTTGAGTACTTTGAGTACTCACAAAAGGTGCTGGAACTTCTCAGGGATCACTAGAGAAATGGTGGTGGCACAAGTGGCGGCATGTAGGCCTCTTGTGAAAGAACTAATTTCATTATAAAAGTAATTTTAAGTATTTTCTTATCAGATTTTTCATAGAACAAAGGATTTAGAACCAAACAACTGGGACCAGCCAGTGATATAGTGGTTAAGGCACTGGACTCCCATGTGGTCAACAACAGTTCAAGCCCTATCTCTGCAGTTTGAAACTCATGCTGGACAAATGTGCATGTGTGCCCAAAATCTCAAGAGGAGAATGGAGGCAAAGGGACTGTGGTATGTCCATGCCCATGCCCTCAAGGGGAGAGGATGATTTCCTGCTTTCTGTCTCTCTGGCATTACACATGCCTTATAGTAAAAATCTGTCTTAAAAACAAAAGAAAAAAGAACCACACACTGAGCTAGCCAGTAGCATGGTGGTTAAGGTGGCTGGATTCCACATGGCTGAGTGATTAGAGTCCTGTTTCTCAAGTGGCAACTTGAGAAACATGCCAGGTGCATATGTGTATATGCCCAAACTACCAAGAAGAGAATGGAGGAGAAGAAATGCAGTGTGGACATCCCCACTGGGGGTGTTTCTCACTTTCTTCCTCTTTGTCTGTCTCTCTCCAGTGAATGCATGTACCATATAGCAAAAAAAATAAATAAATAAATAAAAACACACAAACTTACAATAAATTTGATTTCTTGTCTCTGGAACAGTTTTTCCCAAATTTTTATTTTTATGCCTTTTTATCTGTATAAAAGTTCCACAACTTTGCATAAATATCTCCAATGTAAGAATATATATTTATGATCCCTACAGAATTAAAATAGTCATGTACAGCTATTCTAATGCACAATGTAATTATAAAGCATACGTAAAAATAGCATTTTGCTCTTGCCTTCCAATAAAACATCTTATACCCTAAAATCCATTTAGAGGATCACTGGCAAAATAATACTCTCTTTAAAAATCTTATACTTAAATTCAGTAATAAACAAAAAAAAACAGAATTACACATGGACGTAGATAACTAAGACTTTGAAACAAATATTAATATAGATATTTACCCAAAGTAAGGGAAAGTATACCCTAGGATGATAGCTAGATTTCCATGTTTGGACAAAATAAAATGGGAAGCCATATTGGAAAATGGTTGAGAAGTTCCTCAAAAAGTAAGCAGTTTGTTTAAACTGCTAAATATACTATATTGTATTCCATAATGGCTATAAATTTTGAAGAATCACCATATAGTATTCCATAATGGCTCTTTTCATCAACATTGCTTAAGAGTTCCCCTTGCTCTATATCCTCCCTAGACTTGTCATTATGTGTGTATGTGTGTATGCGTGTATGTGTGTATGTTTTAAAACAGTCATTCTAACTGCAGTGAAGTGATACTTCATTGTGATTTGGATTACACTTTACTGATGTTAGTAATGTTAAGCATTTTTTCATATACTTGTAAGCCATTTGTATGTTTTCTTTTGAGAACTGTCTGTTCCAATTGGTTGCCTATTTTTTGATTGGAGTATTTGTTTGGCTGTTTTACTGTTGAGTTGTGTTCCTTATATATTCTGGTTATTAGTCCCTTGTCAGAAGTACAGCTTGTAAATACTTTCTTTAATTCTATAAGTTGTCTCTTTGCTTTGTGCATTGTTTCTGTTGCTGTACAGAGGGTTTTTAGTTTGATATAGTCTCATTTGTCCATTTTTGCTTTTGTTGCCTGTGCATATGAGATCTTATTTTAAAAATCTTTGTCCATACCAATATCCTGAAGTATTTCCCCTGTGTTTTTATTTATTTATTTATTTAGTAATTTCATAGTTTTAAATCTTTGGTTTAAGTCTTTAATCCATTTTGAGTTGATTTTTGTACATGATGAGAAGGGTATAGATTCCTTCTTCTGCATTTGGAGGAGGTCCAGTTTCCCTAGAACTATTTATTAAAGAGACTATTCTTTCTCCAATGAATGTCTTTTGCATCTTTATAGAAAATCAGTTGATTGTATATACATTAATTTATTTCCCTGTTGTTTCTTATTTTGACTACTTGGTGTCTTTTGTGATTCTGTATAATTTTTTAAAGTTTATTTATTTATTTCTTCCATGCATGAGAGATACACAAAAAAGAAAGACAGAACCTTCAACAGGGTCTTGATGCCATGATCCACCCCCCAAGCTAGCCCCACATCCTGGGTATGTGCATGGACTCAAGAGAGTTCTCCAGACATGAACTTGGAACCATCCTATGTGGCTCAGCCTGTTGTGTTTTGATGCTGCACCAGTGTCCAGACCCTCCATAAAAAATTTATACATAACTTATTCTATTTCTTTGAAGAATTCTGTGTGTGATTATGCACACAAATGCACATGTGTGTGTTTTCAAATAGTCATTTTAACTGGAGTGAGGTGATACTTGATTGTGGTTTTGATTTGACTTTACTGATGTTAGTCATGTTGGTATTTTGATAGCGATTACACTGAACCTATAGAATGCTTTGAGTAATACAGGCTTCTTTTTGAGGTAATGAAAATGTTTTTGAAATAACTGTGGTAATGGTGGTACATTTAAGTGAATGCACTAAAAATCATTATATTGTGCACTTTACATTTATGTATTTCTTTATCACAGGGTCTCATTCTGTTCTGATCCTCCTGTTTTAGTCTCCATAGTAGCTGGGACTACTGTGCATGCCACCATGCTCAGCTTTTTAGGGTGGGCCAGCAATTGAATCTAGTCCTCAGCTTGCTGAGCAGCAGTGCCCGCAGCACATGATATCACCGCTGGGTCAAACTGTATACTTTAAATGGGTATATTTTATGGCATGCAAAGTCTATCTCATTCTCAACAATGTTATTTAGAAAATTAAATGAGAATAAGTGCCCATCAAAAAGATCTAGGAAGACGAAGTGGAGCTGGTATTACATAGGCTATCGGGATCAAAAGATCACAAGCAGCAAGTCAAACTGTGAATAAAGATAATGGAAGGATGGGAGAATGTTACAGGGAGAAATAGAGAGTAGATACAGGGAATACTCCATAGATGTGTCTAAAATAGGTATAGAGAAGAGGAAGGAAGTAAAAGTGAAGAGGAGGAAGTAAAAGTAAAATTGCCACAATGGAACCATCTAGAAAAAGAAAAAGATTTCAAGGGCTAGTAAAGACAATATCAGCTTGAAAGCTATTAGCAGCTAGACCTCTATTTATTGCCAACCCTGACTTATTTTTCTCTACAGCATTCATCTTCTGATATCTTCCTCCTCCTCGGTTCATAACTAACACATGGCATTTACCGTACGTTCCTGGCACTGTTCAGAAACTTTAACACACACACACACACACACACACACACACACACACACAATGAGAGCTTCTGACATCTATGTTTGTCTTTAAACTAGCACTGCAAGAGAGGTTCTACAGGCCCTGATGTACAGAAAAAAAACAGGGTCAAAGAAATTAAATATTGTGATTATTTGCTAAGTGCCAGTCTTTTACAAAACCATATATGAGAAAACTTCAAAAAACTCATGGAAAATGGAATTAAAGTACAAGTCTATTTTGGTATAATAACTTTTGAAATCCATGCATAGTTTTTTTAAATAATAGTTCACTTTCCATAAACTTCTTGAAGGCTCCTGTATACAAAAATTTAGGAATAATCAAGGCCATCATTGTGGCACAACAGTGGTAATGTGCTGCTCAAGAGAAGCTGGATTCCACTTGGCAACCACAAATTGAATCCCTGGTCTGGTCAGCCTGAAACATCCCAGGCATATGTGTGAGTGCCCAATGTGATGGGCTGGAAAAAAGGAGTCAAGGGGTGATCAGACCCTTTGGAGGGTGTTCCTCTCTCTCATTCTCTCAGTGACACACATGTATGTGCAGACATTATCATGAATAAAGATAAAAGTATTTCCCCCAAAAAATAAAGGAAAATTGATAGAACTTCTTGAATGTGCTTTAAAATAATGCTCGTGGAGGTATAGATGAAACACAGATGGCCTTGCTGATAATCACTGAAGCTGGGAGAAGGTGTTCATTATGCTTTTCCTCAAACACAAGGGTGAGAAAATACCTTTAACCATCACAAATCCAAACATCTCTCCAGAATATCAATATTTACTAAGCATGGAGCCACCTGCCATGAACTTGGCAATGCCAGTGACATTAACCTTGTTAACCTGTTTACTTTCCTGAACCTAATTCTCCACAAAACTAAAAGTCTAAATTAAAAGTGAGCAACAACAATAACAGAAAAGAAAAAAAACAAAATCCAGATTTTATATAGGTCATAGGACAAATCAAATGATTTGACAATTGCACCACATTATACACACACACACACACACACACACACATATATATAAACTCGTCTCACTTACTAGATTTTAAATGGTCATCCCTAAAGCTGTTTTCTAAGAATAATTCCTAAATACAGAATAAAAAATTTTAAAAAAAGAAAGTGCCCTACATATATCTTCAGGACTCAAAATATGTGTTGGTTTCTGATCCATTACAGCTTGTTAGAATAAAAGAAAGTAGAAAATGCAAGGAGAACAAGTATCTTTACCCAAGTTCCATCACCTAAAATGCACCGTGAGTGCATTTCAACATCATTTGCCCAAAAAATTTGATGTCTAGTTTATGTTTATCACATTGAATAAATGTAAAGCTAGGAGCCCAATAAGAGGACCAAAGGATTGAAAAAACTTCTCAACATAATTTTTGGACAAAGTAGGTAGTTTGTTCCAGCTACTATTCATTTGCCATTTTCCCATCTACTGTTGTCAATATCAGAAACACTTACATCTGGAACTCTTTTTACACTAAGAAGTACAAAGAGACTTCAAAAGTTTTTAGATAACCTAGAATTAAAGTATCGGTTTATATTGGTTCAAAAAGAATTGAAATTCACATGTAACTTTTCCATAATACACATTTTCTTTAAGCTTTTTGAAGACCCTCATATTTTATTGTCCTTTACATTCCAGTAGAAATAAAGCATTCAATCAATAAGAGATTATAATCATCAGTTTATATATCAGAAAACTGAGATTCAGAAAAAATTAAGTGATGACCACATAACCACTCAGGTTTTAAACTCTGGAGCCTTGTTCTAGAGTCCCCAGTGTCACCTCTATTCCACCTCTTTGTGGGGGATAAAACAAAGTGCAGAAGTTAACACGCACAGGTCCTAAACAGATATCATTTTTATGCCATTCTAAAGTTAATTAATTATCTGTGTGATTTTGAGGAAGGCACTTAACCTCTCTGGTGCTTCAGTTTCTTTACAGGATTGTTGTGAGAACTAAGTGCAGTGCAGCATGTGTATCTCAGTCTGGTACACAATGCTCTATAAAAGCTAGTTAGTTTCACTATCACCATCATTACTGTATAAAGACAGTTCAGTACAAGGGGACTTCAAAAAGTTCACAGAAAATACATAGTATGAAAAAAATACGCATAGATTTCAAAATGTTTTTGTAGCAAAATGAACTTGTACATTAATTCCATTTTCCAACAAACTTTATAGAGGAGTCATCTCCTAATTTTTGGGTTTTATTTTTTGTTCTTTTGTCTTTTTTTTTTTTTTTTGAGAGAGAGGTTTTCCCTATCAGGTGCGTGCGCTCGCCAGACAGACAGAGAGAGACAGAGAGACAGAAAGTGAGCAATCACCCCCCAGGAGGGATGGCCACGCTGCAATCCCTTCTCCTCCATTCTCCTCTTGGGATCTTGGGCACGCACACACACATGCCTGGCGTGAGTTTTAAGCCACTGGGTCCAGGACGTGAACCACGGTCGACTACATGGGAGTCCAGCGACATAGCCATTACGCTAACTGCTGGTCCTGAGAAGTCACCTTCTCTAAGACACACAATTAAGGAGACCTAGTTTTATTTTCCAATCTTTTAACTGAGTAATCTTTCAACTCCTTTTATTTACTGGGTCATTGGAAAAATCATGACACATTTTTGCATAGAAAAAAAAAACATGTCATGACTTTTCTGACGACCCAATAACATGAAGAAAAAAAAATCCATGATCATATTGGATACCATGAAAAGATACAGTATGACTGACAGGCACTGGTATTAATCAAATTTATAGTTTCTGCAGGGCTATATGTCTCTGGAAGACTTATCTAAGAACTATTTAAGTTTTAACAGTAACAACCAACCACGTGAGTTTCTTCTTTCCATATTAGAAATACGAATCTAAATTGAGTAACAAGGGAAACTATTCAAATTTGTCAGTGCTGTCATCTGTGTGCTTTCAGATGGGTGGGGAGAATGTGGCAGCCAGCAATGCTCTTCTTTTTCAGTTCTTCACTCCTCTTCCTCTTAAGACCTTTCAGCTGAAAACGTCTACTTTTGTGTGTTAATCCTTGGCTCTGATAGAATTTTCCCAATATTTTTGGCATTAACTGGTTAAATAAAAACTATGTCTAAGCCAATCCAGCCCCCAAAAGACATGTATGTCTGTTTTCATCAATGTTCCTAGCACTATCCTCCCTTCATACAGGGCTCAAAGGAAATTGAAGAAAAAGGCAAAGTTGCTGTCCTCTGATGGCACACTGTGATGAGCCATTGCATGTGGCAGGTGGGTGAAAAGGAACTGCGACAAGAGACTGAGAAACATACACATCCAGACACTGTGGGTAGGTAATTATGCGAACCCAGTACTATCATAAAGTTAAGGCAGCAGCCTTAACCCTCGGCTCCAAAAAAACGGTCTCCTGCAGCCAGAAATAGGGAGAGGGTGACGCCTTCATGTGCAGAGTTCAGGAAGCTCACTTACTTCACACTTCTCAGAAACAGCTACCTCCCTTTCTCCAGTTCATTTATCGTCCAAACCAGCTAGTGAGGCAGGACATTCTCCCCCTCCTCAAGCAAGGGAACTTCGTCAATGCATTTTCTTGACCTCATGCATATTTGACCTTAGGACTAAGCCTCTGAAACCCAAGTTTGCCGATTGTCAGTCTTTTGCTCTCCTAACACATCTTCAAAGACCCAAATTCCACTGCAGTAATACAAACAAGGGCACCTCTCTACTATAATACTCTTTTTTGAGTTTTAATTCTCATTTAGAGCTAAGTAACCCTTCCTCTGAAGTTCTCCACGTCCTCCACGCTGACAGCATCGTTTTCACAGGACACATGCAGCAACCCCCAAGGGCGCGCGGTCGCTGTCACGCGGGCGGCTGCAGCAATGCCACTCTCCAGGATGCAGACTCTGCAGGTGGACTTCGCCTGGGGCGCTCCAAACAGCTCGCTGCGCTTTCCTACTCCCATCTAGCTCCGTTGAGCAGAAAAATGTTTTTTGTGTTTTTTTTTTTTGCCACCAGATACCTATAGGTTTGGGTGTGCTGCGGAGGGGCAGTCCTCGTTGGTTTGCGCGCTTTGGAGGAACCAAGAAAAGTCAGGGAACCTTAAGCACAGCTCATGGTACCCAGCAGGGCGCGGGCTTTGTACTCCCTGAGAGTTGCCTTGCACAAAGGTGCCCTGGAGTCCCGCTCTTGAGTCCTCCGCGTGCAAACCAAGGACCGAGTCACCCTCACTTTGAAAATCAACGCCATACAAGTACGCCACCCTGACTGGGAGCCCCTTCCTACAGTTCCAAGGGACCCGGGCACTGTCCAGATCTACCCCTGAGATCCCCGGATCTCTGCTCAGCAGCAGCTCTCAGGTGTCCCTCCCACCACCTCATCTTGCCTGCTTCTCTCTGTTTCCATCTCCCTATCTTGGTGGAGTTCGACGCCTCTCCTCTCTGGCTCCCGGATCCTCCCCACCTCTCCGAAGCGGTGGAAAGCTAAGCAGGCTGGGCGCGACGCGTCGGATCTTTGCTCAAGCGGCTCTGGGCAGCGTTCCGTGGCCACCGCTTTCCGCCCAGCAGCAGCGAGAAGGAGCGAGTAGCTGGAAGCTCCCCCCGACGCCGCCACGCCCCCGCTGACCACCTCCCACAAGCGGATCACCGAGCCAAGAAGACCCCAGGGAAGCCAAGTGCGGCTCCCTGCAATCGGAGACGCAGCCGAGCTGGAAGGAACTTTGGCCACCTGCCTTCTCTCGCCCCTGCTGCTGTGCCCCCAGCTTGGGCGAAGTGGCCAGGGGGGCAGCCGTTTCACCTGGACGCTCCTTCCCCATCCTCCCTCCGCAGATCTCGCCCAGCCCTAGCTGCGGGCCGAAACCGACAGCGCTTTTAGGGATCAAAAGCGGCATAAATGCCGACGAGGCCGAAATGAGTTCCCAGCCCCAAACTCCCCAAAAGGGCTATGTAGCATTCAGTACAGTTGACTGTAATGAAGGGCCCTGGCGGGACCCGCAATTTACCCGGAGCCGGCGTCACCGGGCTGCCTGTCCCGGAGTCCCGACTCTTTCCGAGGACTGCACTGTCGGTCTTAGTTCAACCCAGTCTTCACCTTGTCTTCTTGCAGCGAGGGTTTGGAGTGGCATCGAAGTGTGCTGCGGGTAGTCCCGAGGTCATGATGGTGCTGAGAGGACCTGCCAGCCAACACACAAAGTTTTCACGAATAGAAACCAAAGCCTCGGGAGGGCTGAGCACCGCCGCGCGTCGGTAGAGGGCAGCAGCGCGCTCTGGCCGTGCGCAGACTCGGGGAGGGGCCCCGAGCTACCTGCAGCGCTCACAACGCGCAGACCTGGTCCCGGCTTTCTAAGAGTCCTTCGGCTCGGTAAACCAAACTCATCGCACTTCCCTAGCCTCTTTGGCTATGTCCTTTGTCCTTTTTCCGGGCTATGAAACAAAAGGCAAGATATTTTGGGCTTCGCTCTCCGGGGAATCTCTGGAATGCTGGCTGTCAGTCACGGAATGAATGGTTAAGAGCGGTACCGCTTATTAGTCACAGCCTTCTTCAGATGAATAAATTCGGAATCAATATGAAAAAGTCAGGGGAATACTAGCTGCTGTCGAGGACCTACACTGGCTTAGACCTGAAAGAAGTCTGGATATTTGGGGTGTTGTTTCCCAGAAATTGAGGTCAGCGTAAGGGCGTAAAGCCAGAAGGCATGTGGGTTGGGTACCAACATTTATTGAGTATCTACTATGCGCCAGATATTTTGCCTACTTATTTTAAGTAATCGTATCAACATCCCTGAGAATAAATCATCGTTCCCCTTTCACAGAGGAGGAATCTGTGGCTTCCAGAGGTGAAGTAACTTCCCCAAAGTCACACGGCTCTTTAAGTATCACATCAGGCTTTGAAAGCAGGTGTTGTCTAACTGTATCCTATGTCCCATTTCCACCATACCATCAGCAAGATAATAACGAGGCCAGTCCGCTAATGAGCACTCAGCTATGCTGGACACACGCAGGAAGATACCAGGTCCCTGTCCTGAGGTCTCCCTGTACAGGCCAGGTATGCTCTCTCACCATGAGCCTGGCTAATTGGTTGAGGCTGGGGAGGATCTTGGTATAAAGAACCTTTTGGTGATGGCTGTTTCTCTCTCTCCTCTCTCTCTCTCTCTCTGAAAAAAAGTTTTGTTTTGTTTTGTTTTTAAAAAGCAGAAGAATGACAAAACAAAGACACCAAGCAAGAGCCTAGTTCAGGAATATTTTAAAGGAAAGATGAGTCAAAGGAGGCCAAGAGAAAGTATCTTAAAATGAGCAAATGTTCCCTAAGTTACATCGGTGAGTCTACTAGTCAAAAAAAGAAAAAAAAAAAAAGTATGCTAGGAAGCAGACTGGACCTAGTCCAAGATGAGAGAAGCAGTCTTATAGAGAGACTAGAAAATTTTGGACCAAGATGAGAGGAGTTGGTGAGCTCTCACTGAAGCCACTTTGGAATCACCTTGACCAAAATTCCCATAAGGCTATCCTGTGCACTATTGCATGGGCATGCTGTTAATTTTTTTTTCTTTTAGTTTTTTGCATGTGCACTCATTGGAGAGATACACAACACACAGAGGGAAAGTGATAAAAATCCTTTCTCCTCTACTCTCCTCGGATTTGGGGCACACACACACACGCATACATACCAGATATGTTTTACAAGCCGCTGGGTCTGAGACTCGAACTGCAAAGTCGAGCATGTGGGATCTAGTCGCCTTAACCACCACACCATTGGCTGGCTCCTATCCTGCTAAATCATACACATCCAACCTCTAGTCATAGTCAAAGGAGGTTCACAATCTGAAAGAGTACCGTTAGGACTAACAGGGAAAGTTCAAAGACATATTTTTCAAATTAGGTCTACTGACAGGAAATCTTTGTTCCCTCCAGGATCTGTAAGGAACATGTTCTACACTAAATGCTGAGGGATGGGCTTTCCAAGACTGCCTAACTGATTGGTTAATTCAGAGAAGGTCATTGATAATTACAAACCAAACAACACTCAGGAAAAGCAGAGACTGGTTTGTTTTTTGTTTTTGTTTTTCCTAGGGGATGGGCAACTTGCCCACAGCTGTTACCTCCAAGACCTGAGGCTTGAAGCCCTAAGGGTATCACAAACAATCCATTGCTTTAGCTAGCCTTGCTGGGCTCATACCCAGCACCCCAATGGTCACACACAAAACTCCATTGTGGCCAGAACAGCCGTACAGAAGACTGGAAGCCTGGCAGCTGCCTGCCTAAACCCAGCCAGGCTTCACAAGAAGCGATTTGTGCTGTGAGCAGAGCTTTGACCCTGGCTTTGAACTCAACTGACAGAGTCAGCAAAGGAGAAATCAGTCTCTGTACAAAACAGGAAGGAAATGAGATGAGATGGACTGCAAAGGAAGTACCAGAAGCTGCCTTGTGGCATCATCACCACACAGAAGTCCAGACGAGAAGGAACGCAGGTCCTGCACGTGAGGCGAGCCAAGACGAGAAGGGTCAGGGAGGGAAAGAACTGAAGGAAGCTGCTTTTGACTCGTCTCTTCCTGTTTCTCCTGCGAGCTGTCTTAAACACTCATGAGCCATAAAAGGACAAATTGGTATGATGCCCCTTACACAACCAACCTAAAAGAGGCAAATTCATAAAGGCAGAAAGAATAGAGGTTACCAGAGGATAGAGGGATAGGAAATGGAATGTTATTTAAGGGGTAGAGTTTCTGTTTGCGATGATGAAAAGTTCCAGAGATGAGTAGTGGTGGTATCGCACAATATTGTTAATGTACTTGATGTCACTGAATTGTGCACTGAACAATGATTAAAATGGTAAATTTTTCATATGTATTTTACCACTGTTATTAATAAATGAGAATTATTGGGACCAGCAGTTAGTGTAATGGCCATGTCGCTGGACTCCCATGTAGTCGACCGTGGTTCAAGTCTCGGACCTGGTGGCTTAAACTCATGCCAGGCACATGTGCGTGCATGCCCAAGATCCTGAGAGGAGAATGGAGGAGAAGGGATTGTGGCGTGGCCATCCCCCTGGGGGGTGATTTCTCACTTTCTGTCTCTCTGTCTTGCTCTGTCTTTCTGGCGAGTGTACACACCCTATAGCAAAACTTCTCCAAAAATAAATAAATAACAAAATAATTGAGAATTATAGGGGCACATTGTTTTAAAATAATTTCATATATCAGGTCCCAATAGACCAGACTGAAATAAAAATTGGGTCAATGGAGACATCTTCATGTCACCAAGGCAAAGCTAAGTCATTATTTTTAACCTTCCAAGAAATTAAGAGAGAAATAACAGCCTAGTTTCTCAAACAGGCCAATTTCAACCTGCACAATAATAAAGTCCCTCATTTTACTCCTCACACAAAAGAAGTAACCTGATATTAACTATTCAGTTACTTGCCTCCTTTCTGTCTCCATGTCTTCAGTTTACAAGGAAAGCAATTCTGAAATGACCAACTTGCTTTGAAACTATTTTTTTTTTCCTTTGGGGCCGGCAGGTGGTATAGTGATTAAGGTGTTGAACTCCCACATGGCCAACCATGGTTTGAGTCCTGAACCCAGTGGCTTGCTTTCTCACTTTCTCTGTCTCTCTCATCAAAATTTTAAAATAATAAGAATAAATAAAAGTAAATAAATAATTATTTTAAGAAAAAATGAAAGTTTTTTTCCCTTTATTTATGATATTGCACATGCACAAGACAGAGAGAGAAAGAGATGAACACCCTCCCTAGAGTCTGATCACACCACAACCCTCTTCCTCCAATGGTCCGGCTTGTTGGATCTTGGGCACTTGCATATGTGCCCAGCATGTTTCAGGCTGACTAGGCCAGAAGTTCAAAACTATAGTCACCTGTGGGATCTGGCTTCCCTTGAGCGGTGCATTACCACTGCACCATGTAGCAGACCCTTGTTGTTAAACTCAAACCAAGTTTACTCGCCCAAGTGCCTCAAACCTCACTCTGGACCCAAGGTGTGATGAAGGAAAGTACAGCTTTATTGCCATGTGCAAAGCAAGGAGAGCAGGAAGCTAATACCGAAAAGCCTCACTTTTTCTCCTGAATTCAGCATCGGCATTTTTTTTTAATCAGCCAGAAGGTACCCACATTCACTGGAGAGAGAGAGAGAGAGTACCCTTATAGAGCATGGGCATGGTCATGCCACAATCCCTTCTCCTCCATTTTTTTCTCCTTTTGGGATTTTGGGCACACATGCTCACATGCTCAGGGTGCCTTTCTAAGCTGCTGGCTCTATGACTCAGTCTGAATAGTCAGCCATATGGGATCCAGCCACCTCCACCACTAGACCGTAGGCTAGACCCACCAAGGCATTTTTAAGTGCAAAATTAAGGATAAGGGACTCAGCACACAATCAGCATGGTGATTGATTCAAGAGGGTATTTCTCATGGGCCTTTTTGATTGGTGGGGCCTTAGTCAATCAACTTCTATTCTGGGAGGGGGCAATCATCAGGTCTCTGGTACCATTCAACCTGGGGTCTAGATGCTCATGGTCAGCAATGTCCATTCTGCAAAACATTTTAAAATTTGAATTATCTTTTCCTTCAAGCAGGAGTTTTATATTTTACCATTGTTTCAACTATTTCCTAATTCCCACAGCTAAAAAACTAGTTTCTATAACAAAGAAAGGGCAGATATCAGGACCAGCAGATGGCGTAAGGTTATGTCACTGGACTCACATGTTGTCAACCACAGCTGACTTCCTGGTAGCTTAAAACCCTCACCAGGGGCGTGTGCATACGTGTCCATAGTCACAAGGGGAGAGTGGAAGAGAAGAGACTGCAGTGTGGCCATCCCTCTTGAGGGATGTCTTCTCTCTTTCTGTCTGTCTCTTTGCTGAAGACATGAACCCTATAGCAAAAATCTCTCTTAATAAAAAGGGAGGGGGAAGATGAAAAAAGAGGTGAAAAATTATTTGGGAAGAATTCATGTTGATTAATTAAAATAACACAGACAGGGTCAGCCTAATAGAGCAGTGATTGAGGAGTCGAATCCCACATGGTCAACTGCAGTTCAAGTCCTGGCCCTGGAGAACACTCCAGGTTCATGCATGTGTGTGTGTGTGTGTGTGTGTGTGTGTGTGCACCCAAGATCCTGAAGGGATGGAAAATTGGACAAAAAAAGAATTGACGCATGATCATGCCCCATCGTGGGCTACTTTCTCCCTATTTCTCTATCTCTCTGTGGCAAGCACATGCACTCTCTGGCTTATAAAAATAAAAAGAAGGTCAGCAGGTTGTGGGGTGGTTAAGGTGCTGGATCTCACATGGCTGACAACATGGTTCAAGTCCTGGACATGGCAGCTTAAAAAACACATGGAATGGAAGGGATCAGCAGTTAGCATAATGGCTATGTCGCTGGACTCCCATATAGCCAACCACGGTTCGAGTCCTGAACCCGGTGGCTTAAACTCACACCAGGTGCGTGTGCGTGTGTGCCCAAGGTCCCGAGTGGAGAATGGAGGAGAAGGGATTGTGGCGTGGCCATCCCCCCGGGGGGGGATTTCTCGCTTTCTGCCTCTCTATCTCTCTGTCTGTCTGGCAAGCGCACATGCCCTATAGCAAAAACCTCTCCAAAAAACAAACAAACAAACAAACAAACCACACACATGGAATAGGTTTGTGTGCATGCCCAAACTCCAAAGAGGAGAATGAAAAAGAAGGGATTTTGGCCTATTTTCCCTCGGGCTGGGAGGGGGAGGTTTTCCAATTTTCCCTCTCTATCTCTCTCCTTCACACAAGCTCATGTGACCTATAGCAAAAATCTAAAAAAAGGCAAACATAAAAAGATCTTCAGATTGTTTTAATTTTATCATTTTATGCCACAATAAAAATATGTTTAAAAAGAATCTGTTATCATGATGTAATATTTCTTTGCAGTAAAAGCCCAAATAAGAGCAAAGGGCTGAGGAAGGTCCCAGGAGTAGGGACCTTACTTTTTTTTCTTACTTTTTATTTCCATTTTTTCCATTTTATTTTATTTTATAACTTCTTATTTACATTTAATTGGTTTACATCTTTATGGGGCATAACATGGATTTTCAAAGCATGCATGCAGTGTGTGACAATCAAATCAAGTGTAATATCATATTCATCATTTTTCAACAAAGATCACCACAATTGACATGTATATGTTCCTCTCTGTATATTGGCAATGTTGTTTTTTTTTTTCACACAGTTGTAGTATACCATTCACAATCTACTTGCCCCGTCTATCTGCATATCTGTCTGTTAAACCCTTTTATGACTAATCTCCTCCAACTTCCCTTACCCACCCCATGCAGTCTCTGATATCTACAGTTTCACTCTCTACTCCTGTTTTCAACCTTCAATTTCTGCCAGAGAATGTAGATATTCAGTATATATCGAGGACATACAGTGTTTGTCTCTCATAGTCTAGCTTATTTCATTTAGTATTCTATCTTCTAGATTCAACCACGTTGTATCAAATGATAGAATTTTGGCCAGAAACTATAACTTAGAATGCATCAAGATTTAAGGAGCCTGATCCAATTTGAGGAGACTTGTGCTGGGAGTTAGGTAACTGGATTATGCACTGCAGGATCAGGAAGTGGTCTGGGCAGTGCCCAATCTCCCCTCCTCTATCCTAGAGTGGGGCTCTCTGGTGTCCTCCTCTTTATTAGATGTCCTCCCCCCCCCTTATCTTTTGCCCACACTTATAGCTCAGAGTGGGCAGTACCCAATCTCCCCTCCTCTATCCTAGAGTGGGGCTCTCTGGTGTCCTCCTCTTTATTAGATGCCCCCCCCTTATCTTTTGCCCACACTTACAGCTCAGAGAGGTCCAGAGAAGCTATGCTGGGGTGGCCTCAGTTGGAGGAGTATCCACCCTCTGTAACATGCATCAAAGGGGAGGAAGAATGGAGGCCTGCCATGCCCACTACTCAGGGGAAGTGTCCAGATTCCTCAGTCTCTGCTGGGGAGAGGGAGGGTGCTTTCATACTCCACACTCTGGTGGGAGAGATGGGATGCACAGATCTCTGGTGTAGAAGGATAGCTGGTAAGATTCAGTCATTGCCAGTATTCACCCCATCCCCCCCCCAATCTTTGGGCCTTCTTCAGCTCTGCACTGTATTCTCTGCTTCTACCAGGCTGCAGAGACACCAGAGAGCCTGATCCCATGATTCCATTTGCAATCCAAGTTCTACTTGCTGGGAAGCTCCCAAGATGGTGCTGAGCTCTCTAAGCTCAGAGTGGGGTTGAGATAAGAGTTCCAGCGTATTCTCTGAAGTGGAATACCCATGTGCTTCCCTAGTATAAGTGCTAGTTCCATACCCTTTTCATTGTTCTTCTGCAGATGGGGAGTTTTGGAGTCTAAGACAAAAGTACAAAATTCAGAGAAGACGTCAGATGAGAGGTCTTCTCACATCCCCTCCCTGCACCCTGTGGCAGGGAGGATCTCAGGAGCCTCACTGTGTTCAGGAAACATTCTCTTTCTACTTTTCCAGGTAGATTCTGTATACCTTGAGGTCCTCCTGTGTTTTTCCTTAGGCTAAGTTAGTGTCACCTCACTCCTCTGTTGGAAGTAGTTTATTGACATGTTTTTGCCTTCCTTCCCAGAGGGCCACCATAGTGAGTGCTCCTCGTTGGCCATCTTGCCTCCTTCCCCTTTTCCTGAACTGTAATAAATCTTGCCCTATTTTGTTTTCTGTTAAGTTTTCCAGCGTCTCGCTTTTGGGTTTTTGCCTTCCTTCATCCAGAAGGAAGAGTAGTGCTGCCACCTTACTACCGGCTTCTGCTGGTGATAAGGAGCTTGGAGACTATGGGGCATATTCAGAGATGCCATGCCCTGAAAGAGACTTTACCTTTAAGGGCTGGAGAAGGCTGAAACAAAAGGATTGTAGATCTATTGTAGATGAAAGCACTATTTGCTTTCAGACAGACACAGCCAGCCCACAGTTCTGATCCTCGGGGTCAACTTGTGCCTGGAGGTGATAGGATGAGGGGAGTGAGCTCTTGGGCCTACAAATGACAAGAAGTAAGCTTTGACCTTCGGTAATTTTTCTCCTCTTTCTTCATTACAGAGTTTCTACTTTTCCCCTTTGAAAACACTCTGAGTAGGCTGGCTCTGTGGGCTGATGGTTAAGGAAGTCAAACCTCATATGATTGATGGAGTGGTTTGAATCCAGCCCTGGTGGCTTGAGAAAAACCTGGGGCACTTATGCATATGTGCCCAAAATCCCTAAGGGAGGGAGACGTGGAGGAGAAGGGTTTGCATGGTGACCATGACCCATAAGGGGGTGTTTTCTCCCACTGCCTCTGGTCCCTCTTTCTCTGTCTCTCTGGTGAATGTGTATGCCTTCTGGCAAAATTAAAAAGAGAGAGAAAAAAAAGAATGCTTAGCTGGATTAGTAGGACCAGAAGCTACACCTGTTTTGTGGTCTAATTTTACAATTTAAAGTGTAGTCAATACATGAATTTGGGGGCCCACATAGTGTAATAGTAACTGGCTCTTAGAACTAAAAATACTAAGTTGTTTATATTCTGTTTTGCACACTGAATTATGGAACCAAGAAGACCTTACTCATTCCTGAATTCCTTCCTCCACAAACCCCTACCCACCCACAGAGAACCTAGCCCTGCACTTTATATCATTTAGGTGTTTCATAAATGTTTTTAAGAGACAGGGTCTTGCTATGTTTCCCTTACCAGCGCCGAACTCACAATCTTCTTGCTTCAGCTTTCTGAGTAGCTTGGGATCTGACTCCCTTAGGGAGATACCTCCTGCTCAGACTACTCCTGCCTCTCTGCTTTTCTCCCTGTGGTGCCACAATTAAGCTAAAGACAAAAACCTTTAGGCTATGGAACCAGCCCTAAATTTTCTTTACTATGATCTCATCCTGTCAGCCTCAGTTTCTCTAAGATCCACAGTGGCCACAAATTGCTCTGGAAACATCTGGCACATTTTCCAATCTTTGTACTTAAAGTTACTGAACTTTCCCAGCATGAATATGCCGCATATTAGTCCAGTCAAAGATATTACCATACACATTATCATCAACAGATAATTTTCCATTTTTGTGTCCGTTAAATGCCTCCCCCGCCCCCAATTCTTTACATCTGCTTCCTGGCCCTGACTCTGTACTTCAGTATTTTCTGCCTGATCTTTCTTTTTCTTTCTTTATTTCTCTTTTTCTCTTTCTTTTTCTTTCTAGAAATGGTCTCACTGCTGTAATCCTCCACCTCAGCAGCTGAGAGCACAGTGTGCCCAGTCCTCCAGACATGGTCACACTATGTCATCCTAGCTGGCCCTGAGCTCCTGATCTTTCCTCAGCCTCCAGAGTGTCTGGGATTACAGGCACATGCCACTGCCCCCAGCCTTTGGGCTAGACTAAAACTTGAACCCAGGCTTCCCATGTGGTCTCAGCCTATGGAGCACAGCATTTCAGTTGAGCTCAGCACTGTGGGTGGGCCTGTGCCTGACATTTAATTTGTTGTTTTGTTTGGTTTGGTTTCATTTTTATGGTAGCCTTATAGATTCCCCAGTCATTTCCACATAGGCTGTTTGATAAGGAAAAGCTCAAATACTTATATAAAATCCTGTGTAATGGTATAAATTTATCCATAAAGCTAATACCAAAAATAAAAATTCAAAAAAGACAGCTTACCTTATTTTTGTAAAATTTCTTCTAAATCAAATTAAGCTGACTTAATATTCTTACTTGAATAAGTGGCAAAAAATGAAATCTGTTATGTGTTAGAAAGTATTACCCCCTCCTGACAGCTTTTGAAGAGGCTACGGGCTGATGTAATATCTGGAGAAAGATTTCTGTTCTTTGTTCCATCAGAAATTCTCTTTTCACTGCAGAAATTCTCTTTTCAAAGTCTGTATTAATTTGAGCAATTCCATCATTCCAAGTCAAGTGTGGGTACAGGTATCCATTACCAGGTTCTGAGAGGTTCAGTACTCAGAATCTAAATGTTATGCTCACGGGCCTTCCTCCAGACCTCCCCCAGCAAAACCAACAAAAAATCGAAGCCAGATGGTGGCACAGCAGTAAAATGCAATGCTCTGGGGGTCAGTCCCACATGGAAAGGTTCCTGGTCCAGGTTTAGAAACTTCACTGAGTACATCAGACACACACATGCCCATGATAGATGGCTGGCTAGGACTGGGAGTGGGTCATGGCATCAAAACTTTGTTAGGGGTGTTGTTTCTCCTAGCTCTCTCTCTCTCATGGAAGACATAAATAAACACATTTAAGCAAATAAATAAAGTGAACAAAAAGTCCTTTCCTCAGGTCCTCCTTGAAAAAAGGTCCTTCCACCCAGACCCCTCTTGCCTCTCTGCTTACCTTACCATGGGACCACAATTAAGCTAAATACAAAAACCTTTCAGCTCTATCCCAGAAACTCAACCTTGCTAGCCCTCTTCAGGGAAGTGAGAGAAAAGTGATCTCATTGTTCTAGAATTTTCTACAAATCGGTAAAAATATAATAAATTAATTTCTCAAAAAATTATTCCTGCCACCCTGGTTAAAAAATTCTAATGTGGGCACCAGCAGTTGGCGTAATGGTTATGTCGCTGGACTCCCACGTAGTCAACTGTGGTTCGCATCCCGGACCCGGTGGCTTAAAACTCATGCGGGGCACGTGTGCATGTGTGCCCAAGATCCCGAGAGGAGAATAAAGGAGAAGGGATTGCGGCGTGGCCATCCCCCCGTGGGGAGGGTGATATCTCGCTTCCTGCCTCTCTGTCATTCTCTGTCTGTCTGGTGAGCACACGCACCCCATAGCCAAAACCTCTGAAAAACAAACAGATAAATTCTAATGTGGACCAGCCAGTTACCTGGTGGTTAAGTGGCTGGATTCCCTCATGGTCAACTGCATGGTTCAAGTCCTGGGCCCAATGGCTTGAGAATCATGCTGGGTATCTGTGTGCACATGTGCCCAAAAATTCTGAGAGGAAAATAGAGAAGGGATTATGGAGTGATCATCCCTACCGGGGGAGTGGTTGTTTTCTTACTCCCCCTCCTGTTTCCCCTGCCTGATCTCTCTCTAGTAAACACACATGCTCTATAGTAAAATTTTTTTTTTTTTTTTTTTTAGAGGTTTTTGCTATAGGGCGCATGCGCTCACCAAATAGACAGAGAGAGACAGAGAGATAGAAAGCGAGAACCCTCCCCCCCAGGGGGGATGGCCACGCCACAATCCCTTCTCCTCCATTCTCCTCTTGGGATCTTGGGCATGCACGCACATGCGCCCGGCGTGAGTTTTAAGCCACCGGGTCCAGGATGCGAACCACAGTCAACTACATGGGAGTCCAGCAACATAGCCATTACGCCAACTGCTGGTCCCTATAGTAAAATTTTAAAAATAAAATCTAATGCACCAGTACAATGAATATCAATGAGTCTGGTATCCAGTCTAAATAGAAGTTGCATCTTTGTAAAGCAGATGAATCCAACCAAAAGCTTCTTTCCCATCAATTCATTTCACCATCAAAATCTTTTAACTTCATCTAAGCTCGGCTTTCATGCTCACCAATTCATTTCTAATTAAAAATAGGTTTCCTATACCAGTTTGCCTACAGGGAAAGAAAAAAAAGAACTGACCAGCCAACATGGGCATTCTCACCAATTCCACTCCTCTAAAATTATATTTTCATAGTAATAAATGATCATTCTTGTTTATATATAAATCTCTAAGGAGTTTGGTCAGATTACATCAGACCCTGGGATAGGCAAAATAATGATCCCCCAAAGATATTTGCATCTGAGTCCCAGGAATTTATAATTATGTTACGTCGCTACAGGAAATTATGGTTTCAGATAGAAATGCAGTTGCCAGTCAGTCGACCTGAAGATGAGGTTAGACTCAGCCATGGCAGTCCATATACTGGATGCTGCTGTTCAACAGGGCGAGGGCACAAGGGG